>NC_133660.1:193872551-194220051 GCF_037893015.1 Macrotis lagotis
CAAATAGGAGGCAACATGGGAAAAGAAAATGGGCAGTAAAAGTAAAGGGAACAAGAGGGAGGAGACTAGGATGTTTTTGCTTATCTATCTGGTGGAGACTGTCTGGTGTAGATAGTCTGGCATCTTTCTTGAAGCTGACTTCACTTCAAGGACATGCTGAAAATTCAGTTAGGGTTGAGGGTTGCAAAGTGTGTCAACTCTGTGATAGGGGTGGAGGGTGGAGGGGGAGAGGAGCTTCATTATTAGCTCATTCACAGCCTCCCCTATACTTTGAGTCCAGTTTTTCTGGAAAATATGACAGCTTGAGAAAATAGTTTTAAGTTAGCTTAAGGGCCACAGCTAACATTTATATGGTGCTTTAAAATCTACAAAGTACAGAAGTACCTTTGACTTCCAGAAGTCAAGATAGCAAAATAAGGCAGGAAAATACGAACTCTCCCAAATTCTCCTCCAAATAACTATAAAATAATACCTCAAAATAAATTTGTAATAGCAGAACCAACAAAAAAGATGGGAGGAATCAATTTTCCAGTTTAAGATAATTTAGGTCAGCAGGAAATCTGTTTCACTGAGATAAGGGAGAGCATAATCCTGGGCAAGTCATGCCCAAGCAAGCTTTAAGGAGGTTATTGAACCCTAGAACAGTGACAGATGAGTAACCAGAACCCTACTCCTTAACCCCTGTGGCCCTGGTTGCAGCAGCAGGCCCTTCATGGGCCCTGGAACAGCATCAGGATAGTGACCAGGCCTTCAGCATCCCTGGTGCAGCACTAGGCAGCTCTCAGCACAGCTTGGAACATCTCCCTTAAGCTTGGACCCCCCACTCCCACCCCAGGAGCAGAGCTCAACTTTAATAGTAATGAAATAAGCTGGGGACAATGAGTGAAAAAACTAAATAAAGAAGATAGGCATAGAAAATTATTGTAATGATAGGGAAAATTAAAACAAAAACTCAGAAGAGGACAATGTCAAAACTCTTACAAGCAAAATTTCCCCAAAAATGTGAATTTCAGACTCAAAAAATACTCCTGGAAGCACTTAGAAAGGATTTTAAAAATCAAATAAGTAAGGTAGAAGAAAAGTGGGAAAATCAAAGAGAGTAATGCAAGAATATATGAAAAATGAATCAATGGACTTGATAAAGGAAGCACAAAAAATGGCAAAAGATGTGCAAATATTTAATGAAAACTCCTTTAAAAGTAGAATTGGACAAATGGAAGCTAATGACTTAATGAGACATCAAGAATCAAACAAACAAAAAATATGAAAAACTAGAGAAAATATAAAATATATCATTGAAAAAACAACTGACCTGGAAAATAGTTAGAGGAGAAGTATTGGCCTACCTGAAAGCCATGATAGCGGAAAAAAAAAAAAGGACCTGGACATCATACTTCAAGAAATTACCAAGGAAAACTCCCCTAATATCCCAGAACTAGACTAAAAGAATTCACCTATCATTTCTTGAGAGATGCAAAAATGAAAACTTCCAGGAACATTATAGACAATTTCCAGATTCTCAGAGAAGGAGAAAAGATTTCAAGAACTAGGAAAAAAACCAATTCAAATATCATGCGGTCACAGTCAGGATTATACAGAATTTAGCAGTTGCTACATTAAAGGACTGAAGAACTTGGAATATGATATTCCAAGGCAACAGAGCTAGAATTACAACCAAGAATCACCTAACCAGTGAAATTCAGCAAAATATTTCAAGGGAGAAAGGTCTTATCAAGAACTTGATTTTCTAATATAAGACTCAAGAAAAGAATAAAAAGGCAAATAGGAGAAAGAAAACCTAAAGGATTCAATAAGGCTAAACTGTTTACATCTTTACATGGGAAGATGATACTTGTAACTCGAGAACTCTATCACTATTAGGGATGTTAGGAGTCACACATAGTCAGAGAGTGATAGGTATGAGGCAATACTGATGAGATGATATAAATAAAATTAAGGGATGAGAAAGAGAATTACATTAGGTGCAGAGGGAAGGAAGGAGGCAGAATTAAATAAATCATCTCACATAAAGAGGCATGGAATATCTATTAAAGTAGAGGGAAAGATGGGGGACAGGATGGTCATTGTTTGAACCTTACTCTCATTAGAATTTAAGAAGGGAATAACCTTAAGGAGTGAATAACCCTCAAATGGACATAGAAATCTTACTCTATAAGAAAGTCGGAGAGAGGTGTTTGAGAAAAGGGTGGGGAAACTGCCAGAAGGGAAAGCAGCAGATTGGGGAAAGTAGAAAACAGAAACAAATACTGGGAAAGAGGATAAGAGTCAAGAAAGAGAGAGGATAAATGGAAGAAAATATACAATTAGTAATCATAACTGTAAATTTGTAAAGGATTTACCCATAAAAAGGAAGCAGAAAGCAGTGTGGATTAAAAAACAGAATTCTACAATATGTTGTTTACAAAAAAAAAAATATTTGTACCAGAGAGACACATACAGAGTAAAGGTAAGAGGTTGGAACACTATCTACTCTACTTCAGCTGAAGTACAAAAAAAAAAAAAAAAAAGCAAGGATAGCAATCATGATCTTAGACAAAGCAAAAGCAAAAATAGATATAATTAAAAGAGATAAGAAAAGAAAATACATCTTGCCAAAGATACCCTAGACAATGAAGTAATAGAAAAACTGACTATGCCACAAGTGGTGTAGCATTTAAATTTTTGAAGGACAAATTGAACAAGTTACACGAAGAAATAGCCAATAAAAATATACTAGAGGGAGAACTCAGCTTTCCCATCTTAGAACTGGGTAAATCTAACCACAAAATAAACAAGAAAGAAGTCAAGGAGATGATTAGAATTTTATAAAAGTTAAATATGATAGACCTTAGGAAAAAACTGAATAAAGATAGAAAAGTATATTTTTTTCTCAGTGGCATAGAGCATAAAAACTTCACAATCAAATGTAGAAAGGCAGACATATTGAATGCATCCTTCTTGAATCATAATGTAATAAAAATTATATTCAATAAGGCAGCAGAAAGATAGATTAAAATTAATAGGAAACTAAATAATCTAATTCTAAAGAATGAATAGGTCAAAGAAGAAATCATAGAAGCAATAATTTCATTAAAGAGACTGACAAAATGAACCAACATACCAAGATATATGGGA
This sequence comes from Macrotis lagotis, assembly GCF_037893015.1. Classification (NCBI taxonomy): domain Eukaryota; kingdom Metazoa; phylum Chordata; class Mammalia; order Peramelemorphia; family Peramelidae; genus Macrotis; species Macrotis lagotis. The sequence continues at coordinate 193,875,687 of NC_133660.1, forward strand.
TGTAGTCAAAGTTGTACTTAGGGGGAAAATCTTTATCTTTAAACGCTTTCATCAATAAAATAAAGGGCAGATAAAAAAATTAGAAAAAGAACAAATTAAAAATCCCCAATGAACCACCAAATTGGAAATCTTGAAAACCAAGGTGAAATTAATGAAATTGAAAGAAAGAAAACTATTGAGTAAATATATAAAACCAGAAGTTGGTTTTATAACAAAATAATTAAGATAAACCATTGGTTAAAAAAAAAAAAGAAAACCAAATTCAGAGTATAAAAAATGAAAAGGGTGAATCTACTACAGAAAAGGAAATTAATGTAATTATTAGGGACTATTTTGCCCAATTATATGCAAATCAATCGGATAATCTAAGAAAAATTGATTAATATGTACAATTTATATTAATTATCCAGATAAAGAAATCAAAGTTCTTTAAAAATGTCCTAAATCACTATTGATTAGAGAAAGGCAAATTAAAGTAACTCTGAGTGACCACTTCACACATATCAGATTGACTAATATGACAGAATGGGAAAATTATAAATGTTGGTGGATTTATGGGAAAATTGGGACATTAATGTTCTGTTGGCAAAGTTGTGAGTGTATGGTAAAGTTGTTAGCTGATCCAGTCATTCTGGAGAACAATTTGGAACTATGCCTAAAGAGCTATGATAGTTTTCATATACTTTGATCCAGCAATTCTGCCAGTAACTCTGTATCCCAAACAGATAAAAACAGGGAAAGGACTCATAAGTACAAAAAGTATTAATAACTGCTCCTTTTGTGGTACAAAGAATTGAAAATTTTGGGGATGCCCAAGTATTGGGAAATAGTTGAACAAATTGTAGTATATGATTGTAATGGAATATTATTATTTTATGAGAAATGATGAGCAGGAGGATTAAAAAAACTGGGAAGACTTACAGAAACTGATGTGAAATGAAGTGAATAGAACCACTAGAACATTGAATACAATAAGAACATCGTGAAATGATCAACTATGATTAACTTAGGTCTTCTCAGCAGTACAATGATCCAAGATAATTCTGAAGTACTCATGATGAAAAATGCTATCCTTATCCAGGGAAATGATGGCATCTGAATGCAGATCAAAGTATTTTTCAATTCACTTTTTTCATGTTTTTTTTTCATTTGGTCTGTGTCTTCTTTTACAACATGACTAATCTGGCAATATGTTTTACATGATTGCACATTTATGACCTTTATCTAATGACTTGCTATCTTGTGGGGGGAGTGAGGTGAGGGAGAGAGGAAGAAAATTTAGAACTCAAATTTTTCAAAATATATCTTAAAAATTGGGAAAAAAGAAAATGCTATTAAAAAAATGTACTTTGTACATGCAATATCATTTGATTTTCACAACTACCCTGAGAGGTAGATGCTGTTATTTTTCCCTTTTACAGATGAGGAAACTGAGGCAGACAGTAATTGTGTGACTTTTCCAGGGTTACTCAGAGAAGTTTATGAGTCTGGATTTGTACCACGTTTTCTTAACTCTGGGGCCAGACACCATCCAGTTCACCATTATGAAAACATTTTTCAAATTGATGGAACTATGTTTGAACCTCAATTCCAAAGCATTTCCTAGTAATAAACTTGATATTGAGTTAGTAGGTAGAAATAGGTAGTAATTCTCTGAAGTTACTACAGAATTTTTTTTTTATTCAACCATTGGCTCTAAAGAACCAGAATTTTATTCCTGAGAGGCCATCTAATCCAACCTATTCATTTTACAGGTGAGAAAATCAAGGTCTTAGGGGAGGCTCAGTGACTTGTCTGTGGCTGTAAGTAGTAGAGTCCAGAAATGGAAATTGAATTCAGGTATCCCAATTTTAAAAATCAGACTCTTTCCACTGTTATGTTGAATCTGGGAATTCAAATCTAGATCTTTTTATATTTTTGTCACACCATATGTGTATCAACTAATCCTGCCTCTTAGGAAAGAAACTTTTGTACCTTGTAGACCAAGATCTGGTCACAATCTTTACTAAATTTCTCAGATCTCAGTGTAGCAAAGCATCCAACTCACTAAAGAAGGGAAGCAGGAAATTTTCTGAATTTATTCTAGCAACATCAAAGAGTTAATGAAACCCACTAGAATAGCCCCTATTCAGAATCTCAAATAAATCTAACTGGAGACAGTTAAAAATACTGAGGGAGAAGAAAAATGCACTGTCAAATATTAATATTAATAATAATAATAGTACTTAACTTGATGCACGTCTTTCAAGCTAGAAATGGTACCTGAGAATCAGTCAGGTTTAATGCAAAGAATATCCTAGGATGAACTCAGCCATTAACTAGTTATGTGACCTCATAAATGTCACATATCTTTTATAAAAATAGTAGTAACATTTCACTTCAGATAGACAAGTTATAACTCTCATGCAAGGGGCTATAGTGTTGGTAGGTGAATTATTGGTGTCCTTTGAATGTTAGAATTATTGACATTGTCTTCCAAATGTGAACAAAGATGAACTGATCCTCAGAGGCCATTTCCTAAAGGACTATATTGCATATAAGGATTTCATGTAAAAGCTGACATTTTTCCTTCCTAAAGCATCCTATATTCCAAAGAGCCTTCTGATTTGTTTTAGACTCTGGGTTAATTCTTCCAAATGACATAAAAGCAGGCCCAGACTAAAGTCACAGAAAAAGCCAGACAAATCTGATGAAGATTTATTGAGCCCTTTGCCTGCCTCGTGTATCACCAGCATGGAAAGAACTCATTTGCAGCAGGTAAAGAACTTGGCTCTTCCACAGAATAAGTAGGTGATGTCACTTTCTCTTTCCCAAGGATATTGTATCTTATCAGTTCTCACATCAAGGACTATATTGCTATCCTTTGCTGATAGAGAAGGAGAAGGAGGAGTCTGTAAGAACAGGGTAGGAACAGTCTGATCTCTACTGATGATTGTCACATAATCTCAGGTCTCATATACATGTATTTCATAGGTCTTCTTTACCCAACCTTTCTTTTATCTTGCACTTGCCTCCATAGCAAAAATTGAGAATGAAGTTCAAAATTCAGTAGAGTTGAGTTTCCAGTTGATTTTCTACTGACACTTTGCAATGTTCTTTTTATATGTAATATTCATGAGTGTCCGGGTCTTGTTCCCTTCTGTCTAACAAAGCTTGGGAGAGGTACAATTTTCGTGTGAGGGTACAATAATGGAAGTTAAAGTCTAGATGACACAGTACAGGAAAAAAATGTTACTAAGAATGATATTATGTGAAGCTACAATTTATAGCACTGAAGACATGATCCCATTGACCAGTGAATCCACACTTTCCCCCTCTTTTCTTTCTCGCCTTCCCCATAATCTCAAGAAAAGTCTTTTTTGCTTGGTCTATGGAGCATTTGCTGAACCTACAGAACATCTGAATTACTTCTGAAGACCAGTTGAGTTACACAGACTGAGCAGTGTTTCCCCAGAATGGGGACCTGGGCAAGCAATTGCTTTATCTGTATCTTGGAAGAGTCTTAGTCTGAGGTATAACTAGGGTGGGGTGACTAGAGTTTTTGGCCTAGGACATTAAATTTATAGAAAACCAATAGCACTAGCAATTCCTCAACATCACAGAAGGAACAGAGTACTCTCAATTCTTTGAATAAATTTCTGATACCACATTTTAAAAAGTTTTACACCAAATCTTTATTAGACTCTTGTTTCTTACTGCCTCATTCCCTGAAACAATTTCAATTAGGATTTCTTTATTCAACTGAGGAAAGTAACAGACATGAGGGAAAGAGTTAGTTCTGTTCCTCCACTATGATTTTTAAGTGAAAAGTTAATTAGTTACTCTCCTAGGAGTTCCAGTACACAAAAGAGAAAACCAGAATGGGTGTAAAAGGGAAACACAGAATGGTCTTATTTTCAGAGGACTACACTTAACATAATTGGTCTTGCCTCACTTTAGTTTGACCATAAGTAGACCAGATAAACCCTTTTGCCCAAATCCAGGCAGTCTAATACACTGTCAGGGCCTTTGAGGTCAATGAAGATCTTTTTTTTTTGTCTTTGTATCCCTGAGTGCCTGGTCCATGATTGGGTTTTAATAAATGCTTATTGATGGACTGCTTTTGAAATGAAGTATCCTTGGGGGAAAAAAAAATTCCTTTTACATTTGTTCTGAAGAGCAATACTATCTATCCAGTTAACAGCATTTTAAAAAATCAACAAGCACAAAATGGTGCAACAATTGGTCTCTCCTTTGGCCAAAGTGGGGGTAAAGTACAAAACTCTAACAACTTGGTGCTTGAAACAACTCAGTGTTTGCTTCTCCACTCCCCTTGCCTAGGTAATGAAATAAGATGCAACTAGTACTATCAGATTAGGAGAGGAGGTTTGTAACTACTCTTCAAGGGAACCGAGGTCATCACAAATGCTATTTTCCCTCTTAATGACTCAGATTTAAAATAACAGTGAATCTTGATATTCACCTGGATGATGAGGTTTGTGAAGGGACATGTGATAATTTTCAAGAGTTCAGGGGCATCATCTCCACTATTGTTATGAAAACAATTCACTATGTCAGTGAGATGGTAGAGGAAGTCTGTGACCATTTCCAAAGGCAGCAGTACTAATGCTGACAAACAGTTAAACAAATCATGAACAATAGCTCCTACAAAAGCCCTAGAGGAAGGAGAAAACCCAAAGAAAGTGATAAGACAGTTAATTCAATGCATAGCATTAAAATGCTTGCTATGTACGGAATGAGAAAGATTAACTTGGAAGTGAGGAAGACCAAGATTTGTCCCATCTTAGTTATAGGACCATGAGCAAAATCACTTGACACAATGAACCAAGCCACTGCAGGAGTTGCTGATCAGCATCAGTATTGGAAGGTTTCCACATTAGAAGTTTTCCCACACATCAGTGAAAGGATGAAAGCACAGTGAAACCATGTGGCCCCACTTTAGAAGTTTCCCCACACATCAGTGAAACCACAGTGAAAATGGGGAAAAAAAGATGGCATTGCCTACATACATCACCATAATATCATCCTCTCTTTGCACTGCTGTGGAGCTTCAGATATAAAAGTTCTTTTGTGGCTAGGGGTACTACTTCTATGAAGTAAACAGACCAGATTGTTAATGATTCCATTTCACAAACAAGGAAACCTTGAAATTTGCTCAAGCAAGATCAGTTAGGAGTAGGCAGCAGAGTTGGGAGTGGTGACTAGGTGTCCTGGTTTCCCCTCAACTCCAGCACACACACTTTTATGACTGTCCCAAGCAGTCACAAGGACTTATTTTCCTCTTATCAGGGATCAAGTGAAAGAGAGGATCATAATTTTAGAACTGAGGAAATTATTTTCACAGATAAGGAAATTGAGAAAAGATAAGTGACTTTGCTCACTGTCATAGAGATAATAAGCAGTAAAGTCCTTGGTCTTCCCAATGCACCTTAGTTGACTTGCCATGGTAGCAAGGTGGACAGGGCACTGTAATTTGGAATTTAGAAGACTGGAGCTCCAATTCAGCCTCAGATGTAAACTACCTTTGCTATCCTGGGCAAGTCACTTAATAACAGTACCTACGACTCAGAGTTGTTGTGAGGATAAAAGGAGACAATATTTATAAAGTGTTTTGTAAATATTAAAGCTACATTTTGGCCCAAATCATAAATGCTAGTTATTATTACATAATTGCATATATAATATTATGTATTATACAGCTATTAAATAGAGAAATGACGCACTGGAGAGAGAGCTGTGCCTAGAATCAGGAAGATCTGAATTTAAACAAAGTCTTTGACTTCCTGGCTGTGTAAACACAAGCAAATCACTCAACCTCTCTCTGCCTCTGTTTCCTCAGCTATAAAAGATAATTACACATTTCTCACAGGATTGTCATCAGGATTAAATGAGATTTATCAAGTGGATAATAGCACAAGGCCTAGTACATAGTAGTTGCGTAATAAATTCTTGTTTCTTCATTCCTTTATTATAATTTTTGGTTTACCTTTTGAAGGTTAATTCAGTTTCATGTTTCACCCAGTACTACTGTTTTAACTATTTTTAAAAAATAATTTTTATTTTCATTTTCATATTATCTTCTCTCTTTCCTCTACTTCCTGAATTGAGAAGATATGTTAACCACTATATTTTTGAAGGCATGAAAAACATAGTTCCACATTTGCCAAATTTTGAAAAAAAGAAAAAAAGAAGAAAAAAAAAGAAAAATACTTCAATTTGCTGTGGGAATACAACAATTTTCTTTTTAGAGGCAGATTGCATTTTTCATCCTGAGTCTTTTAAAATTGTCATGGATCATTACATTGATGGGAGTAGTTAAGTCTTTCACAGTTATGCATCATTACAATATTTTTGTACTTGTCTACAATGTTTTCCTGGTTATAGTTACTTCACTTTGCATCAATTCATATGTCTTCTCAGGTTTTTCTGAAACCATCTCCTTCCTCATTTTTTTTTGACTTTTGCAAGGCAATGGGGTTAAGTGACTTGCCCAAGGTCACACATCTAGGTTATTATTAAGTGTCTGAGGTCACATTTGAACTCAGGATGTCCTGACTCCAGGGCTGGTGCTCTATCCACTGCACCTCCTAGGTGCCCCTCATTTCTTTTACTAATAATCATATGCCACAACTTATTCAGTCATTCCCCAACTGATGAATATCTTTTTCAGTTTCTAATTCTTTGCCACTACAAAAAGAAACACTGTAAATTATTTTTTTCATATGGTTCTTTTTCCTTTTTCTGTGATCTCTTTTGATATAGTTGTGTAGAAGCAGTGTTACTGGGTCAAAGGGTATGTATAGTTTTTTTTTTAAAGATAGGGACTCTTTTCCATTTTATTTTAATCCTCAGCACTTAACATAGTATCTAGCTTTGTTAAACACTGAGGAAATATATATTAATTGATTGGTTATGGATGAAAGGAATTTATTTTATTCTTTTCTGTTGAGCACATTTGGGACTTTGATGTTAGAGACCAAGTGTGGAGGCTCCAATGTTCTTGAATATTCTTTTTTTTTAAATTTTTTTATTCTCATTTCATACAAATTTTTTTTACATTAATAAAATGTACTTGTTTACAAGTAAACAAAATACCCCTCCCCCATGAATATAGATAGACTTGCTTGGGCGAAAAAGTAAAGGGGAGAGAAAAAAATTAAAATAAAAAAATAATAGTAATAATTGTAGGTATGGCCAGGTGGTGCAATGGACGAAGCACCAGCCCTGGAGCCACGAGCACCCGAGTCCATATCCAGCCTCGTAAACCCAATAATCACCCAGCCATGTGACATGCAAGCCACCTGATCCCCACTGCCCTGCAAAAACCAAAAAGAAGAAAGAAAGAAAAAAGACCCAAAATAAAATAAAATAGTAATAATAGTAGGGGTGGCTGGGTGGCTGACAGAGCATTGGCCCTTGAGCCAGGAGCACCTGGGTCCCAATCCGGCCTCAGACACCCAAAGATCATTCTGCTATGTGGCTCCAGGCAGGCCAACCAGCCCCACTTGCCCTGCACCCTCCCCCAAATAATAATAATAACAAAAAATGTGCTTCAGTCTTTGTTCCAACACCATCAATTCTGTCGTGAGTGGATCACATTCTTTATGATAAGTCCATCACAAAAGTTACTTCCATATTTTTCCAACGTTGCCATTGCTGATTGCAACTCCCTCCTTTCTTATTTCTCCACTACCATGTACTATATTTTCTCTCTCCTTTCACTCTGATTCTGCTGTAGGGTCGCTGAGTGGCGCAGCAGACAGATCCCTGGTCCTGGGGCCAAGAAGCCCTGAGCCCCCATACCACCCCTTAGGCCCAGAATCCACCTGGCCCTATGGTCCTGGGCAGGCCTTCCAATCCCAGCCCCTTGCAAGAAGTAAAAAAGAAAATGTGTTATATCTGACCACTGTCCCACCATGGTCCATCCTCTCCTCCTTTATTCACATCCCCACCCCTTCCCCCTGCTCCCCCCTCCTTCTTACTCCAGATGTCTATACCCCATTGAGTATATTATGGCCCTTTATGCATAGTTACAAATTCTTCTCTAGAATGGTTGGGCTAATTTACAATTCTACCAACAGTACATTAGTCTCCATGCTTTTCCACATCACTTTTTCATGTGTCATTTTTCTTTTTTGTCATTGTTGTGAAGTGATACTTCAGAGTTGTTCTAATTTGCATTTCTTTTATCAGGCTGATTTGGAGTATTTTTTCATATGACTATTGATAGCTATGATTTCTTATTCCACAATCTCCCTGTGCATATTTTATGACTATTTATCATTTGAAGAATAGATCTTATTTTCATAAATTTGGCTCAGTCCCCTACATAGATATCTTTTTTCTGAGAAACATATCAATTGCCACCTCTCCTTCCAGGTTCCTATTTTTCTCCTAATTTTGTCTGCATTAGTTTTGTTTGTGGAAAAAACTTTATCAATTTAATGTAATCAAAATTATACATTTTATATCTTATGACCCTCTCTTTTGGTACATTCTCTTATCCATAGATCTGACAGGTAATTTTTTTTCTATTACCTTCTAATTTACTTAGGATATCATCTTTTATGTACACATTTTGAGCTTTCCAGTTTTCTCATAAGCTTTTGACAAATAGCGAATTCTTGCCGTAATAGCTGGAATCTTTGGTTTTATCAAACACAAAGTTATTCTGCTCATTTACTTCTGTATTTTGTGACCCTAACCACTTTTTCCCTTATGATTGCCATTTTGTTATATTGTTTTATATAGGCTAGTGCTAGGCCATCTTTTTTAAATTGATTTCCATGATATTCTTGACATTTTGTTCCTCCAGATGAACTTTATTACTTTTTTCTAGTACAAAATAATTTTTGGTAGTTTGATTGATATGAAATTTAATAAATAAATTAATTTGGGTAGTGTAGTTGTATTTGTTATATTAGCTTGGCCTACCCATAAGCAAATAGTATTTCTCTAATATTTTAGATCTGAATTTATATGAAGTATGTTATGTAATTGTGTTCATATAGTTTCTGGGTGTGTCTTAGCAGGTGAATATTCAAGTATTTTATACTGTCTGAGTTATTTTAAATGGAATTTCTCTTTCTATCTCTTCCTGATAGATTTTGTTGGTCTTATGATAATGTGGATTTTTTTATTTCCTGCAACTTCATGAAAGTTGTTAATTTTTTTTGACTAGTTTATTAGTTAATTCTCTAAGGTTCTCTAAGTATGTCATATCATTTGCAAAAAGTTTAATTATGTTTCATTTTTGCTTAGGTTTATTCCTTCTATTTCTTTTCTTTTCCTATGTTTTCCTGCTTTTAGTACAATACTGAATAATAATGGCAATAATGGATATCCTTGCTTCACTCTTGATCTTATTGGAAAGGCTTCTAACTCATCTCCATTATAGATAATGCTTGCTTTTTTTTAAGATAGTTACTACTTAGCATTTTAAGAAAAGCTCTATTTTATCTATTGTTAATAGGAAGGATGGATGTATTTTTTTAAGGTTTTTTTTTTTTGCAAGGCAAAGGCAAATGGGGTTAAGTGGCTTGCCCAAGGCCACACAGCAAGGTAATTATTAAGTGTCTGAAGCTGGATTTGAATGCAGGTCCTCCTGACTCCAGGGCTGGTGCACTATCCACTCTGCTACCTAGCCACCCCTGGATGGTTGTATTTTGTCAAGTTTTTTCTGTATCTATTGAGATAATCAAATGATTTCATTGGCTTTGTTATTGATATGATAGCTTTTCTAATACTGAATCAGTCCTGCATTCCTGGTATAAATCCCACTGGACACAGAATATGATCTATGTGATATATTGCTGTTTTCTCCTTGATAGCAGTTTATTTAAAATTTTTGTATCAATGTTCATTAGGAAAATTGCCCTCCAGTTTTCTCTGTTTTGACTCTCCTTGATTTAGGTATCAAAAAGGTATTTGTGTAATAGAAGGAATTTGATAGGCTTCCTTTGTTCATTTTTTCAAGTTGCTTACATAACATTGGAATTATTATTTTAATGTTTTATAGTATTAATTTCTAAATTATCTAGTCCTTGTTTTTTTACTCTTATGAAGCTTATTTGGAGCTTATTAAATTTTCTTTTCTAAGACAGGATTATTTAAGTCTTTTGTTTCTTCTTCTATTAATTTGGACAATTTACATTTTTATAAATATTCATCCATTTAATTTAGAGTTTTATTTTTATATATATATTTAATTCAGTTTTATTGGCATAAATTAAGCAAATAGGTCCTAATAATTGCTTTAATTTTAACTAAACTTTATCTTTTCTGTTTCTTACATCACAGATGACAAATAGTGGGGTGTTTAGAAGGGGGGGAATCAACATAACTGATCAATATGTTAAGAAAGTCTTAAAACATGTGGAGTGTTTAATACCTGTAGACCCTCCCACCTCTACCAATAGATGGGTAGGGGACTTTACCTCCTTCATTTGAATCCTGTTTGAGTGTTATAATTACTTTTGGTTTTTAAATGTGTTATTTTTCCTGCTTTTTGTTATAGTTACTATGAATATTTTCTTCTATGCTTACTTCATTCTGCATCAGTACATAGATACACACATACACATAGAGATTTATCTATCTTTAACTTTCCCTGAATTTATCATTTATGAAATGCATCATTTTTTATAGCCCAGTAGTATTCAATTAGATTCATGTTAGCCTTTTCCCCAAGTGATGGGCATCTACTGTGTTTTTGATTCCTAGCTATTATAAAAAGTGTTATTATGATTTTTAGAGAATATGAAGAATTTTTCCTAACCGTGAATTCTCTAACCGTGAATTTCCTAACTGTGAATAGAGTCTCTGGTTCAAAGGGTATGAACACGTGAGTCACTTAATTTGCATAATTTCAAATTATTCACCAAAATGTTTGTCCCATTTCACTGCCCCAACAATAATATATTAGTCTGGCTATTTTCCCACAATCCCTCCAACACTATTGGCATTTTTTGTGCATTTCTACCAATTTGCTTATCTTAATTTATTTAAAGATTTTTTAAAATTTTGAATTCTAAACTCTTCCCTTTGAGAAAGCAAATAATATATCAGTTATACATATGAAATCTTTCAAAATATTTTCCCTATTACTCAAGTTGAAATAAACTTTTTTAAAGAAAGATAAAAGAAAGTGGAAAAAATATGTTTCCATCTGCTCTCAGAGTTCATCAGTTTCCTCTCTGGAGGTGGATAGCATTTTTTTGTCATAGGTCTGGAATTATCTTGGATCATTGTATAGAAGAGAGTAGCTAAGGTAAATATTATTATAATATTGCTACTTCTATGTACAATCATCTCCAGGTTTTGCTCCTTTCTCTCTGAATCAATTCCTATAGGCCTTGTCAAATTTTTTTTTGATATTTAATATTTTATTTTTTTATTCTCATTTTGTACAAATTTTTTTACATTAATAAAATATTCTTATTTAAGAGTAAACGAAATACCCCCTCATAAATATAAACTTGCTTGAGTGATAAAGTAAAGGGGAAAGAAAAAAAATTAAAATTAAAAAATAATAGTAATAATTGTAGGTATGGCCAGGTGGCGCAATGGACAAAGCACCAGCCCTGGAGCCACGAGCACCCGAGCCCATATCCAGCCTCCTAAACCCAACAATCACCCAGCTATGTGACATGCAAGCTACCCGATCCCCACTGCCTTGCAAAAACCAAAAAGAAGAAAAAAAAACCACCCAAAATAAAATAAAATAGTAATAATAGTAAGGGGTGGCTAGGTGGCAGACAGAGCATTGGCCCTTGAGCCAGGAGCACCTGGGTCCAAATCCGGTCTCAGACAACCAATGATCACCTTGCTATGCATCTCCAGGCAGGCCACCCAGCCCCATTTGCCCTGCACCCTCCCCCAAATAATAATAATAAAAAATGTGCTTCAGTCTTTGTTCCAACACCATCAACTCTGTCATGGGTGGATCACATGCTTTATAAGTCCATCACAAAAGTTACTTCCATATTTTTCCAACATTGCCATTGCTGATCGCAACTCCCTCCTTTCTTATTTCTCCACTACCATGTACTATATTTTCTCTCTCCTTTCACTCTGGCTCTTCTGTAGGGTCGCTGAGTGGCACAGCAGACAGATCCCTGGTCCTGGGGCCAAGAGGCCCTGAGTCCCCATACCACCCCTTAGGCCCAGAATCCACCTGGCCCTATGGTCCTGGGCAGGCCATCCAGTCCCAGCCCCTTGCAAGAAGTAAAAAAAAAATGTGTTATATCTGACCACTCTTCCCCCATGGTCCATCCTCTCCTCCTTTATTCACATCCCCCCCTTCCCCCTGCTCCCCCCTCCTTCTTACTCCAGATGTCTATACCCCATTGAGTATATATACTGTTTCCTCTCCTAGCTACCTCTGATGAGAGCAAAGGTTCCCTCATTCCCCCTTGCCTCCCCCCTTCCATATCATTGCAATAGCTCATTGTAATAAAGAAAAATCTTATTATATGAAATATCTTGGCCTATTCTCCCTCTCCTTTTTCTTTCTCCCATTACATTTCCCCTTTTTCCTATTGACTCCATTTTTACACCATATTTTATCTTCGAATTCAGCTTTCTCCTGTGCTTCAACTATAAAAGCTCCCCCTACATGCTCTATTAACTGAGAAGGTTCATATGAGTATTATCAGTGTCATTTTTCTATGCAGGAATACATGCAGTTCATCATCATTAAGTCCCTCATATTTTCCCCTTCTCCAATCTCTATGCTTTACCTGAGTCCTGTATCTGAAGATCAAACCTTCTGTTCAGTTCTGGCCATTCCAACAGGAACATTTGAAATTCCCCTGGTTCATTGAAAGTCCATCTTTTTCCCTGGAAGAGGACATTCAGCCTTGCTGGGTAGTTTATTCTTGGCTGCATTCTAAGCTCTTTTCCCTTCAGTTATATTATATTCCAAGCCCTATGAGCTTCCAATGTAGCTGCTACTAAGTCCTGTGTGATCCTGACTGCAGCTCCACGATATTTGAACTGTGTCCTTCTGGCTGCTTGTAATATTTTCTCTTTGACTTGGGAGTTCTGGAACTTGGCTATAATATTCCTAGGGGTTGGTTTTTTGGGATCTCTTTTTCAGGGGGATCGGTGGATTCTCTCCATTTCTATTTTGCCCTCTGCTTCTAGAATATCAGGGCAATTTTCCTGTAGTCAATCTTTGAAAATGATGTCAAGGTTCTTTTCCTGATCATTACTTTCAGTTATTCCAATAATTTTTAAATTATCTTTCCTAAGTCTGTTTTCCATATCAGTTGTTTTTTTCAATGAGATATTTCACATTTTCTTCTAATTTTTCATTTTTTTGGTTTTGAAGTATTGATTCCTGATTTCTGGTAAATTCATCAATCTCCCTGAATTCTATTCTTTGTCCGAAGGATTTGTTCTCCTCAGAGAGTTTTCTTATCTCTTTTTCCATCTGACCAGTTTTGCTTTTTAAAGCATTCTTCTCCTCAATAACTTTTTGAACTGTTTTATCCATTTGACCTAAGCTGGTTTTTAGCATGCTATTTTCTTCAGCATTTTTTTGGATTTCCTTGACTAAGCTACTGACTTCATTTTCATGTTTTTCCTGCATCTCTCTCCTTTCTTTTCCCAGTTTTTCTTCCAACTCCCTCATTTAATTTTCAAAGTCTTTTTGGAGCTCTGTCATAGCCTGAGCCCAATTTCTGTTTTTCTTGGAGTCTTTAGATGCAGGAGCTTGTGCTTCCTCATCTTTAGACTGAATATTTTGATCCTTCTTGGGCTCATTTGCAAAATATTTCTCAATGGTGTTCCTCTTATTTCTCTGCTTGCTCATTTTCCCAGCCTGGGCCTGTTTTTGGGGTGCTTCCTGAGCTTTTGGGACACTCCCAGAAGGGTCTCAGCATGTGAGGCTCTGTCCTCCCTCCTGGTCTGTGAATGACCATAAGTGCCCCCCCTCTGCCATGGGGCTGAGGTGGAGGGGGCCCCTGCTGTTCTATGGGGGGGGGTGGCTAGACTGCGATCAGGATCTGAATGTGGTCAGAGCCCCAGAGTCCTGTTCCAGAGGCAGAAGATAGAGCTCAGCAGTCTTTCTTCACTCCCCTCCCTCAGCTCAATGGGCTCATGCCCTGGGGACTCCTGCTTCTGTTTCCGGATCTGGGCTACTCCCTGTGTGTCCTGAGGGCTGGGCTCCATGTGCTCGCTCTGGCAGAGGCCCCTGCTGTTCCCCCACTTTGTGCCCAGTGCTCCCCAGGGTGTAGCTCAGGAGACTCCCCGGCTGCTGTGAGCTGCGGCTCCCAGCACCCTGGGGCTGCCTCCGGGAGGCTGAAATTCTTTCGCTCTGGCAGGCCACCCCTCTGGCGGGCTGCCCCTCCGGCCCTGGGGAGCAGAGCCTTTCTGCTCTTTTCCACGTTACCTTGAGTAGGAGAACTGCCTCACTGGGTCCCTTTGTGGGTTCTGTCTCTCGAAAGTTTAGTTAGAGTCCTTAGTTTATAAGTTTTATCAGAGAGCGCCTAAGACTTGACCCTTTCTTGTCGCCATTTTGGCTCCGCCCCCCTTGTCAAGTTTTTTTGAAACCATCCTGCTTGTCATTTCTTATAGAACAATAATATTTCATCATTATTTTATATCATAATTTATTCAGCCATTCCCCAATTGATAGGTATCCCTCAATTTCCAATTCCTTGCCATTACAAAAAGAGCTGTAGTACATAAACTTTTCCTTTAATCTCTCTGAGATACAGATCTAGTAGTGGTATTGCTAGATTAAAGAGAATGCATAGTTTTTATAGATCTATGGGCATACTTCCAAATTGCTTTTCAGAATGGTTGGAGCAGTTCACATCATCGATAATACATTATATCCCTGCTTTTCCATATCCTTTCCAGCATTTGTCACTTTTGCTTTTCCGTCAAATATGGAAAAACTCTTTGAGTTTGAGAGTTGCTTTAATTTCCATTTCTCTAATCAATAGTGACTTAAAAGCATTTTTCAAGAGAGTATTGATAGCTTTGATTTCTTCTGAAATCTTCCTGTTCATATATTATGACTATTTATCAATTAGGGAATGGTTCTTATGGCTCAGTTCCCTATTCATTTGAGAAGTGAGGCCTTTATCAGAAAAACTTTCTGTTGACAATTTTTTCCTCTTAGTTTCCTGCATTTATTTTAATTCTGGCTGAATTGGTATTGTATATGAAAAAATAGATTTCTCTTTATGTAACCAAAAGAATCCATTGTATATTCCACAATCCTCTTTATCTCTTTTTTGATCATAAATTCTTCCCTTATTCATAGATTTTCAGCTAATTTTTTATATGCTCCCCTAATTTGATTATAATATATCATGAATTATGTCTAAATCATTTGCCCATTCTTTTTTTAATTTTTATTTAGTTTTTCTAATTACATGCAAAGGTAGTTTCTGTATTCATAGTTTTGCAAGTTTTTAAGTTTCACATTTTTCTACCACTCTCTCTTATCTTCCCCTTCCCATGTCAGGAAATAATTTTATATAGGTTGTACAAGTCATATACCCATGATAACCATTTCTTGGTAGAAATTGTGTGATGGTTATTTTTGCCAATTTTACAAAATTGTTTATATATCTTGAATGCCAAACCCTTATCAGAGGAATTTGACGCAAAGATTTTTTTTCCTCATTCAACACTTCCCCTTCTTTTTTTTTAGATGCGTTAATATTTTTTGTGCAAAAGCTTTTTAGTTTCAAATAATCAGTGCTCTATTTTATCCTCTGTAGTTGCCTCTTGTTTGGTTTAGGATATATCTCTTACCCCTTTAATTTTTTTAATAGTATGTTCTTTAATATTAACATCATGTATCCATTTATAATGTGTATTGAAGAGTTCATTCTTCATATGTGATACCTGTCTAAGGATAATTTTTGCCAGATAGTTTTCTACTTTTCTCAACAAGTTTTTTAAAAAATCAAATAGAAATTTTTCCCTTGATAACATATTTTTCACCTTATCAAGCCCTGGTTATTGAGTACTATTGATTCTGAATCTCTCTAGTCTCTTCCATTGATCTAAATCTCCGTTTTTTTAAGATAACATTTTATTTATTCCCCAATCAAATGTAAAAACAATTTTTAGCATTTAAGTTTTGAGTTCAAAATTTCTCTTTTGCAACCTTCTTGACTCCCTACCCAAGGCAGTAAGCAAACTGATATGTTCAATCATGTAAAACATACTTCCTTATTAATAGGTTTGTAGAAGAAAACACAGAGCAAAAAAAAATAAAGAAAGAAAAAGGAAAGGGTGTTTAAAGAAAAGTATGTTTCAATCTGAATTCAGTTTCCTTCAGTTCCTTCTCTGGAAATGTATAGCACTTCAAATAAGTTCTTCAGAATTGTCTTAAATTATTGTGTTGCTGAGAATAGCTAAGTCATTTAAATCATAGTACATTATTGCTGTTATTCTGTACAATGCTCATCCTATTCAGTTCATTTTACTCTGGACCAGTTCGTGTAAATCCAAGAAATCATCTTGTCATTTCTTATACCAATAGTATTCCATAACATTTATTTGCAACAACTTATTAGCTATTCCCTAATTGATATCCCTAGTCTAAAAGGATTAAGTCTTTGAGTTACTGTCAATTTCCAATTCTTTGCCACCACAAAAAGAGCTGCTCTAAATATTTTTATATAAATAGGTTCCTTTCCCTTTTAAAAAAAATCTCTTTGGGATATAAACCTGTTAGTGCTATTGCTGGGTCAAAGGATATGAACTTTTATAGTCCTTTGAGCAGAGTTCCAAATTATTTTTCCAAAAGGTTGAATCAATTCACAACTCCAATGGTGCATCAGTGTCTCAATTTTCCCACATTCCCTACAACAGTCATTTCCCTTTTTTTTTGATATTAATTAAATCTGATAAGTGTGGGATGGTAAATCTCAAGAGTTGTCTTATTTTAATTTCTCTGATCAATAGTGATTTAGATGATTTTTTCTGTACAACTATGGGTAGCTTTGATTACTTCATCTGCAAACTGCTTGTTCATATCCTGACTGTTTATCAATTGGAAAATGGCTCTTATTTTTCTAAATTTGATTCAGTTCTCTATATATTTGAGAAATGATTCTTTTATCATAGAAATTTGCTGTGAAATTTTTTTTACAGTTATGATTATTGTGTATTTTTCTCTCCATCCTATATTTTCCCATTTACTCTATTCTCTCTCTCTCTCTCCTTTCACCCTAAGTGTTTTGCTTCTAAATACCATCTTCCCCAATCTCACCTCCCACTTCTCTTATCCTATTCCCCAACTACTTTCAAATTGGGCAAGATAGATTTATTGCCTGAGTGTATTATATTATTTATTCCCTCCAAGCCAATTGCAATAAGACTAAGATTCAAATCCTCTTTTGTTCCCCATGCTTTTCTCTGATGTAAAAGCTCTCACACCTCTTTTATGTAGGATATTTTCTCCCATTCTCCCATTCCTTTCCCCTTCCCCTGGAGTATTACTTTTTCTCATCCCTTAATTTTATTTTTTAGATAATCATCTATCATATATAACTCACATCCTGTCATGCCCTCTGGACTTTTCCTTCTAAATGCCCTAAAAATGAAAATAAACTCTATCATCTTCTCATATAAGTTTAAATTTACTGAATCTCTTGTTTCTTTTTCCTGTTTGTTTTTTTATGTTTCTCTTAATTTATATTTGAATGTTGAATTTTTTTTTAGTTCTAGTCTTCATTAAGAATGCTTAAAAGTCCTCTATTTTATTAAATATTCAGTTTTGCTGGTAATTATTGGTTGCAAATCTAGCTCTTTTGCTCTTTATGTAATCTTAACAATGGTTCTATGATATTTGAATTGTTTATTTCTGGCTGCCTGTGCTATTTTCTCCTTGACCTGGGAGCTTAGAATTTCATTATGATATTCTTGGGAGTTTTTATTTTGGGAACTTTTTCAAGAAGTAACCAGTGGATTCTTTCAATTTCTACTTTACCCTGTTTCTACACTATCAGAACAATTTTTCCTTGTAATTCCTTGAAATGTGATATGTAGATTCTTTTTTGATCATGGTTTTTCAAGTGGTCCAAAAATTCTTTAAATATCACTCTTTGATCTATTTTCCAGCTCAGTTGTTTTTACAACAAGATATTTCATCTTTTCATCTATTTTTTCTTCTTTTTTATTTTATTGTTTCTAGCTTCATGGAGTCATTAGTTTCCATTTGCATAATTCTAATTTATTTATTTATTTTTGAATTTTACAATTTTTCCCCCAATCTCATTTCCCTCCTCCCCCACCTCCCACAGAAGACAGTCTGACAGTCTTTAATTGTTTCCATGCTATACACTGATCTAAATTGAATGTGTTGAGAAACACCTTTTTTTTCCTTTTGGAAAAAAATAAGAGATAGCAAAATTACATAATAAGATAATTTTTTTTTTAATTAAAAGTAATAGTCCTTGGTCTTTGTTCAAACTCCACAGTTCTTTCTCTGGATACAGATGATATTCTTTATTGCAGATAGCTCAGAATTGTCCCTGATTATTGCACTGATGGAATGAGCAAGTCCATTAAGATTCATCATCACCCCCATGTTGCTGTTACAGTGTACAATGTTCTACTGGTTCTGCTCATCTCACTCAGTATCAGTTCATGCAAATCCTTCCAGGCTTCACTGAATTTCCATCCCTCCTGGTTTCTAATAGAACAATAGTGTTCCAAAATGTTTGTTAAACCATTCCCCAATTTAAGGACATTCACTCAATTTCCAGTTCTTTGCCACCACAAACAGAGCTGCTATGAATATTTTTATACAAGGGATGTTTTTACCCTTTTTTATGATCTATTCAGGGTATAGACAAGGTATTGTTGGATCTAAGGGTATGCACATCTTTATTGCTCTTTGGGCATAATTCCAAAATGCTCTCCAGAAAGGTTGGATGGGTTCACAGATCCATCAACAAAGTATTAGGTGTCCCAGATCTCTCAACTGCCTTCCAACATTGGTCCATAATTCTAATTTTTAAGGAATGATTTTCTTCATTGAACTTTTGTATCTCCTTTTTCAACTGGCAAAATTCTACTTTATAAGGCATTCTTCAATGATTTATTTTTTTTAAAAAATCTTTTTTCCATTTGACCAATTCTGCTTTTTATGTCATTCCTCTCCTCATAGGATTTTGTGCCTTTTTTTAACCATTCATTTTTTAATGCATATTTTATTCAGTATTTTTTGTGCTTCCTTTACCAAGTTAACTCATTTTTAAAAATGATTTTCCATGATTCTCATTTCTTTTCCCCCTTTTTCCTCTACCTCTCTTAAGAGTTTTAAAACCGGGGTGGCTAGGTGGTGCAGTGAATAAAGCACCTGCCCTAGAGTCAGGAGTACCTGGGTTCAAACCTGGTCTCAGACAGTTAATAATTATGTAGCTGTGTGGCCTTGGGCAAGCCACTTAACCCCATTTGCCTTGCAAAAAAACCTAAAAAAACAAAAGAAGAAAAAAAAGAGTTTTAAAACTTTTTTTGATTTTTTTTTCCAGGAATTCTTTTTTGGGTATAAGAGCAGTTCACATTTGTCTTTGAAGTTTTGGATACAGCAGTCTTGATTTTGTTGTCTTCCGAGTTTGTGCTCTGATCTTACTGTTACCATAATAGCTTTCTATGATCAGAATATCTTTTTGTTGTTGTTGTTTGCTCATTTTCTGCCATATTTTTTGACTTTTAACTACGCTAAAGTGAAGTGGGGCTCTGCTTCCAGGATGGGGGGGGGGGATTTAGATTTTTTTTTTTTGTGCAGCTGTTTTCAGAGCTAGGTCTGGGACTTCTAAGTTTTAAGTTCTTCCAAAATGCTATGATCTAAGGAGAAATGTACTTGCTACTCTCCTGACCTGTGCTATGATCTGTGAATAACGATAAGGATGCTATTTAGCCCTGGAACTGCGACCTGGGTCCTGTTTCTTGTGTTCTAGTGCTCCTCCTTGTCCTGGGACTGCAACCCAGGTCTATGATTCACAGCCTCCCAGGGCCAGGAAAAGGTCTCCTGTACTCTCCTGTAAATACTGCATTATACTTTAGTTACTTTAATCTTTTTTAAGGTAAATCTGTTGCACTGACTTTCTTCTCCTCCACCATGTTATTGTCCTTTAGGGTTTTAATAGTTTCTCTCTCTTGTTTTTTTTTTTTCTGTTTACATATTTCTACCACTTTATTTTTTTGACTCTCAGTCAGAAAGATTCCTCCTTCCTCTCCTCCCTTTCAACTAGTTCTGCTCATTAGTTTTTAATTTCACCCTCATCCTCTGGATCATGGCCCCTATAATCATCTGCCCTCTTTTTTTCATACAATCAAAGCTTTCCAAGATATTTTTTTTTCAAAATTTCCCCCACTGATCAATACCTTCTTTTAGACCTTTCATTTCCTACATTTGTTTAGAAATCTCTCTGGTTCCATGCTCTGTTAATTCTTCCAGATGCCAAATACCCCAAGGATTTCAGCTATAAAGTCCCCTTCCCTCAATGAACAACTTCAGCAGTGTATAGTCCTCATCTTGAAGTAGAGAAAAAATTAGAGAAATATGCTTTATAATTATTGATACTGTACCCTCTGTATTGACCATGTGTCTTCTCCTACCCCAATCTTATTGTTCAGGTTATTGAGATGAGGTCAACTTTAACTTTAAACCCCTTCTTATCAACAAAACAAAGATCTCTGTCCTGGCCTGAAAGAATTAAGAGTTTGTGCTTCTGCCCCTCATCAACATATTTTTCATTACCTCATCCTCTGCTCTCTCCTACCCACCCCCACCTACATCTCCCTTGTCTCCCTAAGTCCTTAAAAGTTCACTCATTTCTCAGTTGGCTTGCTTGTCTTCTTTGAAGCTAGTCCACTCTTATGGAGCATAATTCCCTCTTTTGCTCCTACATTTTCTCTTATTGCTCATCTTCTCATGGTGGCTTTGGTTGCTTATGTTGTTTGGGTTGTTTATGTTGTTTAAGTTGCTTAGGAATAAGTGCCTTTAAGCTTTCTTTCCCCTTAGCTTCTGCCAATCACAATAATACTTAAATACATCTTTTTGTCCCTAAAATTTCTTCTGGGTCAGAGTTGATCTTTGACATGAAATCTGTCATGTTCTGCCTGAAACTTTATTGAGTCACATTTTTCCCAGGCAATAATCTCACTCACCCAAAGGAGAATCCAGCAATGGAATGATCTCCAACCTCCAAAAACCTTTTTTCTTCTTCTCTTGTGTCTTTCCCTGTATGTCCTTACCCATTCTGTAGGCTCTTCTCTTTCTCATACCACAGAGGTCACTTTTCCCTCATTGTTGTTAATCAGATTTCCCCCTTGTTTAACTCACTCTTCTCTAAAATTTGTTTTCCTTTTCTCCTTACATTTACATTCCAATACTATACTATGGGCCTATAAAAGAACCTCTAGGCAGTTTGTTGCCAGGTTTTGTCCTTGATGCCCCCTTACCATCTCTTCACTGATTTCTCTTCAGATTTCTACTTTCACCCTGTCTCCTTTTGCACATTTAGAAAGAAAAGAGTTTCTTTTACTATTGCTGTCTGTATTTATTCACTCCTTCTGTTGTTTGGGGTGGCTGAGATGTAAATAACTTATTTAGTTCTGGTTTTCTTTCTAAAAATATTTCAAACTATAACTAAATACCCATATTTTGTACTCTGTGGTTAGGCTCAGATTTGCAAAATAGGTCCTTAAGATGCAGCTAGAGCTCCAGTGCTCTTTGCAACACATTATTCCATTTCTTCTTCCTTTTTCTCCAATGTGGTTTGAATCCAACCTTTGATACTCAATTAGGCTGTAGACCTTAGACAAGTCACTTAACCCTGACTGCCTCACATCCAGGGTCATCTCCAGTTGTCCTTATTCATATTTGACCACTGGACTCAGATGGCTCTGGAGGAGAAAATGAGACTAGTGACTTAGCACAGCACCCCCTCATTCAAATCCAGTTCATGTATTTACCATGGCATCACTTCCCTGATGTGGTCTGCTTTGAAAATGGACAAACTTGGGGTGGCTAGGTGGTACAGTGGATAGAGCACTCTGAAGTCAGGAATATCTGAATTCAAATCAGGCCTCAGTCATTTAATAATTACTTAGCTGTGTGGCCTTGGGCAAGCCACTTAACCCCATTGCTTTGCAAAACCTAAAAAAAAAAAAGAAAATGGACAAACTTAAGGGTTCCTTCCCTCCCCCAACCTCTCTCAGAAACCTAGTCAATCTTTAATTCTTTCCATTTGAATTTCATTTATTTAAGTTCAGAAGTTCTGGTAAATGCTCCTTCTAGATCAATTTTTGCTTCCTTGTTCTTGCATTCTCATTTTATTGTTTTCACTTTTGTTTCTTTGGTAAGACTTTCCATTGCAGACTCAAGTTTTTCTATTCTGCTTTTTAGTTTTGCTCTGCAGGACATAAATTCAGCTCTCATGATTCTTTATTTCTCTTTTAAACCATTCAGGAACAGTGTGTTATCATTTCATTTTCTCTTCAACTTCCATGGGATTCTCAGCCTAATCAATTGTTAGATCATCTCCCTTCATTTTCCAATATTTATGCATAGATGCTTTAAGATCTAGAGGTCAAATTTCTTTTTTGTTACTATTTTTTCTAGGTCTTTAAGATTTCTTCTTCCTGTACTCTTTGGTATTGTCAGTCCCACTCACATAACATTTTCCTCATTGCTCATTTCAGACTTTCACCTCTCTGATTGTGGTTTCTTTCAGGGCTAGATTTCAAAGGATCTCAGTCTCCTTCCAAATTGGGGAATTCACAGCTCATCAGCCTATATCTCTAACCCAACTGATTTTGGTGGTCACAACTGGCTCTAGTTATATGATGCATTCTTCTCTCATGGTTGATGGAATCCTGCACAGCTCCCCATATATCCTGGTTATCTGTCACACTTAGTTTTTTCTAGCACCAGTAGTATTGTTTCCAGGCTCTAATACCCAGTGTGACTAAGTTGAACCAAGAAAACTTACACAACTAGAGCTGGTACCGATATAGCATTGAAAAGAGGGAGGAGGAAACATTTAAGAGAGGTGGGAGATGATATAAGCCCATGTCCTTTGGTCTGCTAGTGTAACTTTGCTGGTAATAATATAGAAAGTGGAGAAGGTTCAGTGTCAATTCCTTAATGGTTTTTTAAAAACCCTACTTCAGGGGGTAGCTAAGTGGCACAGTAGATAAAGCATCAGGCCTGGAATCAGGAGGAGCTAAGTTCAAATCTGACCTCGGACACTTGATAATTTAGCTGTGTGACCTTTAGTGTGCAATACCATTGCCTTTCAAACCCCCCCCCCCAAAAAAAAAAAAAACAAACAAAACCTTATTTTGGATTCAGGGAAACAGATGAAGTTACTTTATCTTTAGTATACAGTTCCAGTTTTGGAGAGGTTTGAAAGTTCAACTCATGGAAACCAGAGAAAATGTCTAGTCTTCTTTGTCACTGGATTGCTTCCAACTGCCATAATTTTCAATATTTGTCTATTCATGCTTTTTAATTTGGTTTTCTTTTTTCTTTTTTTTTAAATCAAATGACCAAGCAGCTTAATTTATGATATTGTTGGTTTCCCCCCATAAAACTGGCCTCTAGTAGTTCAATGGTCTTTTTGGTAAACTTTCAATCTAATTAATCTCCCTTTTGATTTGGATTTCTATTTTGGTTTCACTTGTTCTTTTTCACATTTTATGCATTGCATAACTAATTCATTGATCAGATGTCTCTTTCATTGATAAATCATTTTTAGAGAAATAAAATTTCTCCTAAGTACTTGCTTTGAATACTACTGCATTCCACAAATTTTAGTATATTTTTTATTAGTAATGAAATTGTTTTGATGTTTTGTTCTTTGACCCATTCATTCTTGAGAATTAGATTATTTAATTTCCAATTAATTTTTAATGAATAATTCAGAGCGTTTTTTAATTGAATGCCATTTTTATTGTACCTGAAAGGGTGTATTGGATATTTCTGCTCTTCTGCATTAGTTTGAGTGGTTTTTGTGCTCTAATACATGGTCAGGTTTTTTTGAGAGTGCTATATACAACATAAATAAAAGGTATACTCCTTTCTATTCCCATTCATTATTCTCCAAAAAACTATGATATCTAACTTTTCTACAATTCTATTCATCTCCTTAACATCTTTCTTTTATTTTATGTTAGGATTTATCTATCCTGTATAGTTTTACTATCTAATTCCTACTGTAATTCTTTAACTTTCCCTTCAAGAATTTGGATGCTATATCATGCTATATATGTTCAGGATTGAAATAGCTTCACTGTCTATGATACCTCTTAGAAAAGTGTAGTTTCCCTGATTATTATCTCCTTTAATTTTGTACTTATGCTTTTTACCCTCTGATTCCATCTGGGCAGTTTTCCTTTATAATTTCATGAACAATGATGTTCAGGTCTTTTTTGTTTATCATGACTTTCAGATAGTCCAATAATTCTTAAATGATCTTCCCTCAATCTATTTTGTAGGACAAATGTAGAGCAAGGTCACATTTTCTTCTATTTGTTGATTTTTTTGACTTTGTCTTACTGTTTCTGATCATGATTGCGACCTCTGCATTGTTTTTTTACTGAGGCATTGTTCTAGACCTTTATTTGAACTCTATATGTGTCTTTCTGTCCTAAATGTGTCTCTTATAAACAAACTATTATTGATTCTGGTTTTTAAGCCATTCTGTTATCCTCTTCTGTTTCATGAGTGAATTCATTCTATTTATAATCCTAGCTATGATTGCTGTTTACTTTTCTCCATCCTATCTTTTCTATTTCTATTTATCTTTTTGGTTTGTTGCTTTGTTTTGTTTTTTATTGCTTCTGATCACTGCCTCCCTTAATTCTACCCTCCCCTCTTATCATTATCACCCATTTCTCTTAGTCCCTTCTTCTACTCTTATCTTATTAAGATGCTTCCTATATTCAATTGTATGTGTATATAAAATGTGCATAAAACAGGAAATAGGTAAATATAAATGAAAAATACATATTTCAAGAAAATAATGCACATCCATCTTATAATCAATTTAGAATAGAGTAACATTCAATTCTTGCCCATTCCTTACCCTCCCCACCTGTTGTAAAAACTCTTCCATGTGTGTCTCCAGAATGTGAGATAATTTCTCCCTTTCTTTCTTTTCCCTCTTCTTCATGCATTCTTTTTTCTTAGACTTCCATTTTTCTTTTGAGTTCAGTTCAATAAAATAAACTCATATACATGCTCTCTGTCTAAATAGATGCCTTCTGTTTTTTTGTTTTTTGTTTTTTGTTTTTTGGCAAGGCAATTGAGTTGTGTCTAGCCAAGGTCACACAGCTAGGTAATTTTGAAGCATTCTAAGGCCAGATTAAATTTAGGTCCTCTGGATTCCAGAGTCAGTGCTCTATCTAGCTGCCCAAATAGATGCCTTCTAATTTCCTTAATGATTAGTTGTTAGGTATTCCATGAATCATCTTCCCCTTTGTGAGTATAAACAGTTTAACCTTATTAAGTTCCACATGATTTCTCACACGTGGTTACCTTTTTTATGTTTCTCTTTGTTTTATGGTTGAATATCAAATTTTCTATTCAGCTTTGTCTTTTCATTTGAATACTGGGAGATTTTCTATTTCATTAAATAATCTTTGGCTCTTATGGGATTGTACTCAGTTTTGTTGGGTAGGATATTCTTGGTTGCAATTCTAGCTCTTTTACCTTCTGAAATATCATATTCCCCAGCTACCATTCCTTTTATGTGGAAGCAACTAAATCTTATGTGATGCTGACTGTGGCTCCATGGTATTTGAATTATTTTGTTCTGGCTACAATGTAGATTTCATCAATTTAGGAGCTCTGGAATTTGGCTACAATATGTCTGGGAGTATTTATTTTGGGATGTTTCAGGAAGTGATCAGTGATGGATTCTTTTGATTTCAGTTTTACCCTCTGATTCTATCTGGGCAGTTTTTCTTTTAATAATTTCTTGAACAATGAAGTCCAGGTCTTTTTTTTTATCATGACTTTCAGATAGTCTAATAATTCTTAAATTATCTTTCCTCAATCTATTTTGTAGGACAAATGTAGAGTAAGTTCACATTTTCTTCTATTTGTTCATTTTTTTTACTTTATCTTACTGTTTCTGATGTGTTGACTTCCATTTGATCATTTCTAGTTTTTAAATGTTATTTTTTAAAATGAGATTTTTATACATCTTTTACCAAACTATTAATTCACTTTTCATAATTTTCTTGCATTGCTCTTCATTTCATTTCCCAATTTTTACTCTGCCACTCTTATTTGACTTTTTTTAAATTTTTTGCAAAGCCATGGGGCTAAATGATTTGCCCTAAATGACAGCTAAGTGTCTGAGGTCAGATTTGAATGCAGGTCCTGCCATTGTACTACCTATCTGACCCTCTTATTTGATTTTTGAAATCATTTTTTGCTCTTTTAAAAATTGTTTTAATCTTCTAGAAATTCTTGGTTGGCTAGTGTTTAATTTGCATTTTTCTTTAAGACATTGCTTATTGAAGTTTTCAAGTCATTGTCTTTTTCTGAATTTTTTTATTTGAGTTACCCTGCCACAATAGAAGCTTTGCATGGTCATATTCTTTTTGTTTCTCTTTACTTAATTTTTCAGCCTAATTCTTGATTTTGGACCTCATTTTAGAGCTGGGCTCTGTAGGGGAGGATGGCATGAACTTCTGAAGCTCTGTCTGGGGTTTGTAGATTTTTCAGTACTATCAAGTGGTGAGATGGGGAGGTGGTCTAGTAACTTTTTTCTTGGTTTGCTTTTTGGTGTTACTCAGTATGGTGACTGTGACCATTTGTCTTTGTCCTTGAATTGTAACCTCGAATTTGGTAATGTGAGACAAAGCTGCCAAATAGACCTAGATCCTTCAGCCAGTGCTAGCACAGGAGTTGCTGTAGATTCTCTTTCTAACCTTTTACCATGCTTGGATTATGATAACTACTAGTTTTACCACTACTCTAAAGCTTATAAATCCATGCAGCCTCCCTCTCCTCCTAGCTAGTTCCCAACACAGTGTCATAGACCTTAGATTCTTTTTAAGTTGCCCTAGAATGGAACAATGATGCACTAAGATATTTATACTGTTGGCTTTTCTACTCAGAATTCAATATGGTGTTTTGTAGAAGAGGTTTTGGGGCAAATTTGGCAGTTGTAACCCTTAATTCCATCATATTAACTCTACCTCCATTCCATCATTATTACTATGAAACATAGGATTGTATGGAAATGACTTACTGAAAAGAGGCATGTCATGGAAATGCTCTTGATTCCAATTAAAAATCTCTCTTCTGCGCCAAATGGGATAGAGCAACAATTATTATGTTCAGACACCAAATATTTGCTGGACATTTATCCTGGAGAAACACCACTAAGTCTTCTAATTAGTGATTCATAGACAGAAGTAGAACTGATCAATAAGAAACAGTGGATGTTAAATATGAGAGTAACCCAATGAGATTAGCTCATAGATTGTATATACTCAGACTTTTCTTCTTCATGCTTCTACTGAGTAAGGGACAAAATATGACATTTACTATCAAGGAACAATGCAATTTCTCAGCACAAATTCCCATCACACTTTCCCTACTGGGATCTGTGGAATGTCCTTCTTGGGTACAATACCCTGATTATACTAAACAAAAAAGGCAAAAATGATGTGATCATCATTTCTTACAAGTTTTCATAGCCTAATGTGCACTAATCCACTTACTGGAGTCAGTTAAATCTGAAAACCAGTTCAGAAAATAATATCCTGGTCTATTATTCAGCAACACTACCACCCAATGATGTTACTCTTCCCAGACCATATTTCTAGAATATATGATTTGTTTTTTATGAGTCTAGAAGAACATATTGTACCAAAAATGAAAATCATTGTCAAATTATAATTATTTATGACTAAGCTGAGTTATTTAAACTTCCCAGTGTACATGCCTATCTCACAATCTGCACTGTAACTAGGTCCCCTAGAAAAATCTGGGAGGTATCTGTGGAGCCAAGTGAAGATTCTCAACTTTGTTAATCAAAGATAATTACTGTAGTGATAGAGGGAATATGACAAGCAAACAAATGAGACAAAACTTCCTACCTTCAAAATTCATTCCTGTTTCCAGCCTGCAAGAAGGCCACTACTGTACTGGTGAATAAAGTTCCAATATTGGCTCCCATGATGATGGGAATTGCTGTCTGTACTGTCACCACTGTCAAAGGAAAAACTGGTAAATGAGAGGGGAAAATGTGGAAGTTAACAGGAAAAAGTTTTAGCAAGTTAAGGAATAAGCTTTACAAAAAAAAAGTAGGAAAATTATCTAGTCCAACCATGACCAAGAATAGGAATCCTTTCTACAAGGTCTCCAAGGAGTCACTCATTCAGGTTTTTCCTGATCTCCTCTGAGACCAAGTGTCTAAAGGCAGGGCAGGGCAACTGGGGCTTTTCCCATAACCAAAAAACTGATCCACTGGCAGCAATACTGTGTATGGGGTGGGGGGTGAGGGTAGGGGTGGTCACTTTTCCAATGGTGGCTGTAGCTACAGCTCTGTCCTGAGATTGCCTCTTCCCATTTCAGCTTAGAATCTTCTGTCTTAGAGGGAAGTTCATTATTCTCTTTTTTTCCTGCACAGGGAAGCTAATCTCTTGACTCCACATCTCTTCTTTCCACTAGAGGGGAAAATTGACATACATTCACCAAAAGTAGGGGAGGAAACCCTGGTCTTGGGATCTGGAGAGATCTGTTCCAATTCAAATTCATTTGAAAAATAAAGAAGCATTTCAAAAGGATCTGAATTATCTCTGATAGAAAAAGAAATCCACTCAAACTGCCATCACATTCAAAACACTGACTCAAACTCAGCTGGGATAAATATAAGATAGGAAAAAAAAAGAAGAGAAAGGAAATAAGTTATACTGAGCTCCCCTCTCCCAAAAAAGAGTTGTTCTATGATTAGTCTTCTTTGCTTCCAGAAATGAGCATTAAAGATTTCATCCAAGAATATAAAACACAATCCTGCCAGCTATTACAAAACTAGGTACAGGACACACATAGGGACAATGGAGACAGAGAATCAGCTTAATGGAAGGTTGGAAAAAAAAAAACCAGAAAGACAAAGATTAAAGATCAGGGCACATTGTGAATAATGACATGATTATATCATTTGGAATGAAATTCTTTGAATGAAACCAGGCTTGCCTAACCAACAAGGTTCTTGGGGGCAGGAATAAGGGGAAGTGGGGAATGGGACCGACTTACATGAAGAGGACACCATGGTAACAGTGATGGATGTAGACATGCTAGAACTTTGCAACAGGATAGTCAAGATCACACCACTCACCAAGCCGGCCAAGGGATTGTAAAGTATAAATTCATCTTGAAAAAGTCTGCTAGCCACTTTCCCTACAAAAGTAAAGACTTTTTTGAAAAAAAAAATATATATATATACACATATATATATGTATATATCTTAAATATATATGCAGTAGAACCTCAGTTTACAAGTAACCTGGTTTTCATATGCTTCACAGGATAAGGAAAAATGTTTTGCAAAATTTGTCTTTGCAGGATGATCAAAAATTCTCAGTACAAACATCATGTTTGGTCTTGATAGCTTGTGAAGGAATGACACTCAACTAGAGCAATGTTTGGGGGTTTTTTGTTTTGTTTTCATGTCAAGCAAAGGAAGCTCACTCAACACATGCTATCCATTTCTCCTAATATACTATCCCCATGGACAGCCTCTGTCTCTTCTCACTATTCACAATCATCCCCTTTTCTCATGCTCTCATTACCTCTTACCTGGACTCTTGCATAGCCTCCTAATTGGTCTACCTGTTTCAAGTACCTCCCCTCTCCAATTCACTCAGAAGCAAACATAAAGAAAAAAATCAGTGAGTCAAAACATGAAAGTGATTCTAAAAAATGAAAAATAAGTGAAGACAGCAGCATTAGTCTTACTTTTAGTGAAAAGTAGCTTAAGACATTGAAATCTCCAATGTTCTCATGGAAGGAGATTTTCCTTCCAAGCAATAACCCTTCCTCTTCCTTCCTCTTGTCTCCCTCTTGCCAGTCAGAACTCTTTTCAAAGGTAAAGTGCAGGTTAATTTGTTTTATTTTTAAGTTTATATTGTGTACTAATCACTGCTATTGCATTTCAAGTAAATTAGGGACAAAAAAATTTATTTAAAACTATAAATAATTATTTTGTTTGAATATTTGAGGGGATATGGATCATTTGACTTTACATTTATTTCGAATGGGAAAATTCACTTTGCAATATGAATGAATTGCATAATGAACGGAATCTCTAAACAAATTAAATTTATAAACCAAGGTTCTACTACATATAAATATATATATATATATATATATATATGTATATATATATATATATATATATATATAATATAGTGGCTGGTTGGGGATGTTGCTTCACAGACCAAAGGCTGGGGCCATTGTGTGGGAATTCAAGAGTGACTTGCCAAGGCAAGCAATGTGGCAGAAGGCAGCAAGGATTGAATTGGATTTTAGGAAATCAGGAGTCAAATCCTGCCTCTGTCTCACTCGGTGAACATAAGCAAAGCACTTTGCTTGTCTGAACAATAAATGCCATAGAAATATCCATTATCATCATCTTTTGCCATGAATCTCATCAACTTCTCTCACTCCAGTTTAGAGTCTCTGCTGTATGAGGACAAACCCACTAGCTGTTCCCTCATATATAGTTACAGGTTCCTGGCCTTGGAAGAATTACTCTGGCCTGGAAAGGTCTTTCCTTCCTCCTTCACACCCTCCCCAAGAATTCCTTCTATTGGAGTATAGGGGCACTCTCTTGTTTCATAATGTTTCCCCCTAATTCTGTCCTTTACCAAGCTTCTCTATTGTTTGAGGACTTCTGAAGCAGTTGGTTGATGTAGTACATAGAACACTAATCAAGAAGACATGAGTTCACATCCAGCCTCAGACACTTAATAGCTGTGACTGGAGACCCTAAACCAGTCACTCAATCATCCTCTCTGTTTCCATGATTGAAAAATGAACCTACCTTGCAGCAAAATGAGATAATATTTGTTAAGACCTGAGCACAGAGCCTGGAGCATAGTAAGTAGTAAATAAATACTTATTCCCTTTCCCCATTTGGGTTATTTAAAGTATATCCATTTTGGGGTGCTCATAATTAAGAACCTAAATCCTTTTCATGTGCATGTTGTGTTATCCCAACAAAATTACAAACTTCCTGAGGTTAGAGATGGGTCTTCCAATTTCCTTTGTATGTCGCCATTCATGTCCCAGAGTTAGTCATAAGAATGGCAACTCATTATTAGTCTGCAGAGTGGAAGTATGAAGATTAGGATTTACACAAAGGAAATGAAGTAGAGAAAGAAGTCAATTGTCTAAATGTTGGAGTCAAAAACAAATCATCTATCTAATATAGCAGTTGAGTCAACAATGTAGTAAGCATACTGGGCCAGGCTGGAGAACACACACACACACACACACACACACACACACACACACACACACACAAGCACAAACACACCAACTGTCTCTGCCTTCAAGCAGAGATTATTTGGAGATAGTCCTGGAAGAATTTATGGGAGAGAATATAGGAAAGAGTGAGATGGAGAAGACTTGGACAAAATGACTCCAATTCTTCTCATTTTCTTAGTGTAAATTGGACTCATTTCACTTTTCCCATAGATATTGCTCTTGCTGTCAAGACGGTACACAATGCATACAAATGCATCTTACATAGATTCTAGTCTCAGAAACTAGAGGTTATGTTTCAAATATTCATAAAGAGATCAAAATTCAGACTCTTCCCCCAAAACCTTAATTAGATGGCTTAAATGCTCTATTACAAAGTCTTCTTGCAAAGATTTTTGAAACCTAATTCCTATACTGTTTCACTTCCAGAAACTAGAATCTAAGTAAGGTAGGGTGAGCATTGGTGAGGGGAAAGAAGAAATGGAGGAAAATATGAATCAAGAAGCATTCATGTCTCTGGAGTAGAAAAAAGATGAGATCACTCAGTCAGAGTACAGATTAAAAGAAGGGAGATTACTTAGGTTGAGATTGCTTGTTGATGGGAAAAGTCACCCAGAAACCATTGACCCTTTCTGTTGCTTGGCATACCTCCAATTAGCTGAAAAGCACTGCTGAGAATATCCAAGGAGCAGAGAAATATGCACAGAAATAGCAGGATGAGAAAAACTTTTAAGAACCCTTGAAAGATAATTAATTTCCTTGAATTTTCTTTCTCTGAAAAAAAAAGGAAAGGGTTATTAGATATCTACTATGTGCCAGTCCCTGTCTGAAGCATTATATAATATTGCTTTTATTTGATGTAAGCATGTGTGTATGGCTTATCCATGTGCATTTGCATACACACAGAGGATCTGGCATTTTGTACAAGAATTTCCCTTCTCTTTCTAGTCAAGAGAAGGCAGGTTGTGATTGTTAGCTTTGGTGATGCATTAGAAACTTCATTTTAAGAAATATGCCATTCACTTAAAGCGGTGTCCTAAAGCCCCCTCTTTAACAAAATGCTACATTTCTGGAGAAGTTTTTTGATACCATAAACAAATCAAGACCACATCCTTATCTGAATCATTGACTTCCTAAGTGCTGCATACAAGAGGAGCAGCCTGCTCAGGACTCTAAAGGGGTCAATATCAGTCAAAGCTCTTCAGAAGGACATTTGGGGGTTACTTTGGAGTATTAGGCTTCACAATAAAAATAAGTTTCGCTTTTGCAAAGACTTTTTGGCCTCCAAAATAATTACTAATGATTTGATCAGTCTGCTTAAGTGCCCACCACCCCTCTCCAGAACCCAACAATGGTCCTTATTCTCATAGATTCAAAACACCTGCCCCCTCTTCTCACTGGTCCCTGGGCTCCATGCTGGATTTCCTCTTTGCCCAGTATTCCTATTCCAGTTTCCACTTTTCTGCCCTCCTTCATTGTCAATAAGTACCACTTCTCTTCCAAAGGCCCAACTAGTTCTATTCAACAGTTAGATGAGATAATCATTCATTCATTCATTCATTTAATAATCATTTTTATGAGCCAGCTATGCAGAAAGATGTTCCTTGTCTTCATAAGTCGTAATCTATCAGGATTGTAGAATATGCCCAAATATGAAATAGTATGCAAGAATACGAGAGGTAGAAAATATTATGGTAGGAAAGAAGTAAGGAAAAATAGTAACAGCTAACTTGTATAGAATGCTTGGAATTTGTATAAAGATTACATACATTTCATCTCATTTGATCTTTGCATTAACCTTATAAGATAGGTACTATTATTACTCCCATTTTATAGCTGAGGAAACTGAGGCTGAGAGAATTCAGGTCATCTTCCTAGATAAGAGCTAAGAGATGCTTGAGGTCTATTCATGCTCAGGTGTTTAGGACTCCTGGTCTAACATTCTCTACAATGCATCTCCTAGTGTACACCTTTTTTTTTTTTGGTGAACATGAGAGAGTAGGCATGATGATGCTTATATATCTCCCTCTCACTTCAGAAATTATCCTCCTTAGAACTTTTATGAGCACATCCTGGAAAGCAGGAGAGAGCACTTTCCCCCTTTTTTCCATCTTGCCTGATATTTCAAGTCTATACATTTGCCCATTGTCTTGCCTCTGTGCTACTGATCCTTTGGAGTTGCTACATTCCCCCAAGGCAAGATTAGATATCAGTTTCATTTGTTTTGTATCATCCTAAGCACACAGTCATAAGCATAGATATATTTGATCAATTGTATTTGATATCTATAATAAAATTAATCCTTAAGTCACCAACAATATCCATATAACTAACTGACAGCAAATAACAAATACAACCCAGCACTGGCTCAGGTTCACTTCTTTCTTCCAAAACTGAGCCAAGCAGGTGTGGATGACTGGAACCAGAAGCAGTGATGGGCAGTGAGATGAGAATCAACTCAGGGTCTGGGTTATAGTCCATTTTTATATAACCCAAAGTTCATCCTTGTGTCTTGTACATAGAGGATTCCAAAAATGTTTGTTGAATGAATCATAATATAATAGCTGTTGGAAGGAACCTTATATCCTCTAATCTTCCCTTTGAATTCTTTCCAAAAATCCCTTGTCCAGGACTTCCCAGGCAAAATGGTGGAGGTAAGCTAGGAAATTCCCTGAGTTTTTCCCAGTTTCCCTCTGAGACAACTTTAAATGAATTTTCTAAATATACTATGCACAAAAAGACAGAATAAAACAACTTTTCAGCTCAATATATCTTGGAGGGACTTCAGGAAAGGTCTGCCTCATTTAAGAAAAAGGGGAGCACAGTCTAGCATAGGCAGAGAATGGGGAAACCAGCAGGAGGCTCTTAGCCACAGCGCAGCTAATAGCCAAGGTCCCTGGGTCCGGACTCTGTAGGGTTAGTTATATAGCTGGCCAGCAGTGAGGACCCTAGTCCCATAATGGAAGGCATACCACGAGCCCTAAAACATCATTACTACTGGCAGGGACAGTACTGGGTCAAGCCAACCTAATGCAGGTGACAGCACCTGAGGCCCCAGTGAGGAAAACCAGGGATCAGACCCTTGTGCCTTGCGAGCAGAACACAACTTTTAAAATGAACAAAACCCCAAAAAGAGCCCTAACTTTAGAAAACTACTAGAGTAACAGGGAAGATCAAAATGCCATTTCAGAAGAGAAAGCAGTAACAAAATGCCTACATGTGAAGAGTTAAAGAGGATTATAAATTGATCTCAAATCCATCAAATTCTCTTGGAAGAGATTAAAAAGGATTTTAAGAATCAAATAAGAGAGAGGAAGAAGAAAAATTGGGAAAAGAAATATATGAAAGAATTATGAAAAATTGGAAAAGGAAGCACAATAATTGACTGAAGAAAACAATATCTTAAAAAGTAGAATTATAAAAGAAGGAAAAAATCTCTTTTCAAAGTAGAATTGGCCAAATGGAAAAGGAGACACAAAAGTTAAATAAAGAAAATAACCTCTTAAAAATTAGAATGGGGCAAGTGGAAACTAATGATTCTATAATAAATGAAAAATCCATCAAACAAAATCAAAAGTCTGGAAAAATAGAAGAAAATGTAAAGTATATCATGGGAAAAGTGAAAAAAATGAAAAATCGATTTAGCAGAGATACTTTTAGAATAATTGGACTGCTTAAAAGCCATGATCAAGAAAAAGAAACTGGACAATATCTTTCAAGAAATTATGAAGGAAAACTTCCCAACTAAGCTAGAACGAGAGGGTAAAGTAGTCCTTGAAAAAATTCAGCAATCACCACCTGAAAGAGATTCCAAAATAAAAAGGTCCAAGAAATATTATAACCAAATTTCAGAATTATTAACTCAAGGAGAACATAATGCAAGTAACCAAAAATAAATAATTCAAATTCCAAAGAACCACAGCCAGGATTACATAGGATTTAGCAGCTTTAACATAAAAGGATCCAAGGGCCTGGAATATGATATTCCAGAAGGCAAAGGAGCTTGAATTGCAAAATTGCCCTGCAAAATTCATCCTATTCTTTTTTTTTAAGGTTTTTTTTTTTTTTTGCAAGGCAATGGGGTTAAGTGGCTTGCCCAAGGCCACACAGCTAGGTAATTATTAAGTGTCTGAGGCTGTATTTGAACTCAGGTACTCCTGACTCCAGGGCTGGTGCTCTATCCACTGTGCCACCTAGCCACCCTCCAGCCTATTCTTTTGGGAGGAAAAAAAAATGAACATTCAAAGAAATGAATGACTTTCAAATTTACCTATTAAAAAGGCTAGAACTGAACAAAAAAATGATCTTTTATTACGAGATCCAAGAGATGCATTTAAAAAGTTAGTTGATAAGACTAAATTGTTTATATTCCTATACAGGAAAATAATACTTGTAACTTGAGAATTGTATTTCTGTTACAACAGTTGAAAGGAGTATACTTAGACAGAAGGTGAAAATATTAGGTGATTATGATATGATATTGAAAAAATAAAATTAGAAAAAGAATTATAACTGGAGAATTAGAGGGAGGCAGAAGAGGGTAAATTGCATCACAAAAAGAGGCACAAAGGACTTTTTCTATGAATTATAAAGATTTTATTTATTTTGAGTTTTACAATTTTTCCCCCATCTTACTTCCCTCCCCCCCACCCCCCACAGAAGGCAGTTTTTACATTGTTTCCATGATATACATTGATTCAAATTGAATGTGATGAGAGAGAAATCATATCCTTAAGGAAGAAACAAAGTATAAGAGATAACAAGATCAAACAATAACTTATCAGTTTTTTCCTAAATTAAAGGTAATAGTCCTTGGTCTTTGTTCAAACTCCACAGTTTGAGAAATCATATCCTTAAGAAAGAAACATAAAGTATAAGAGATAGCAAGATCAAACAATAAGATGAGTTTTTTTTCCCTAAATTTAAGATAATAGTCATTGGTCTTTGTTCAAACTCCACAGTTCTTTCTCTGGATACAGATGGTATTCTTCATTGCAGATAGCCCAAAATTGTCCCTGATTGTTGCACTGATGGGATGAGCAAGTCCATTAAGATTGATCATCAACCCCATGTTGCTGTTATGGCATACAGTGTTCTACTGGTTCTGCTCATCTCACTCAGTATCAGTTCATGCAAATCCTTCCAGGCTTCACTGAATTTCCATCCCTCCTGGTTTCTAATAGAACAATAGTGTTCCAAAATGTTTGTTAAACCATTCCCCAATTGAATAATATTCACTCAATTTCCAATTCTTTGCCACTACAAACAGAGCTGCTATGATTATTTTTATACAATGGATATTTTTACCCTTTTTTATGATTTCTTCAGGGTATAGACAAGGTATTGCTGGATCAAAGGGTATGCACATCTTTATTGCTCTTTGGGCATAATTCCAAAATGCTCTCCAGAAAGGTTGGATGGGTTCACAGCTCCACCAACAAAGTATTAGGTGTCCCAGATTTCCCACATCCCTTCCAACAATGATCATTGTCTTTTCCTGGTCATACTGGCCAGCCTGAGAGGTGTGAGGTGGTACCTAAGAGAAGCTTTAATTCACATTTCTCTAATAAGTAATGATTTAGAGCAATTTTTCATATGACTATGGATTGCTTTGATCTCCTCATCTGTAAATTGCCTTTGCATATCCTTTGACTATTTGTCAATTGGGGATGGCTTTTTTTAAAAATTTGACTCAGTTCTCTGTATATTTTAGAAATGAGTCCTCACAAAGGACTTTTAGAGGGAAAGAATGGAGGATGTAAACATTGATTGAATATTACTTTCAATATATTAGGCTCAAAAGAAGGAATACAGCACACTTTCAAATTGTTTTACAAATTTATCTTCCCTTACAGGGAAGTAGGAGTGAAAAGAGGAAAGAAAAGGAAAGGAGGAACTGATCGGAGAAGGTAGGTTGAGGGAGGCAGTGATCAAAAGCCAAATATTAGTGAGGAAAGATAGGGTGAAAGAGGAGGGAAAAAAGTAGAAATGGGGGGAAAATAGGAGGAAAATACAGAGTTATTCAGCATAATTGTGAATGTGATGGGGAGCACTCTCTCATAAAACAAAAGTGGATAGCACAATGGATTTAATAAAACAGAATTCTACAAAATGTTGTTTGCCAGAAACCCATGTGAAGCAGAGAGAGATACACACAGAGTAAAGGTAAAAGACTAGAGCAGAATATGTTATGCTTTGACTGAGGTAAAAAATAAAAAGTAGGGGTAGAAATCCTGATCTCAGTCAAAATAAAAGCAAAAATAGCTGATTAAAGAAGATAAGGAAGGAAACTATATTTTTTTTGCAAGGCAACAGGGTTAAGTGGCTTGCCCAAGGCCACACAGCTAGGTAATTATTAAGTGTCTGAGGCTGGATTTGAACTCAGGTACTCCTAACTCCAGGGCCGGTGCTCTATCCACTGCACCACCTGGCTGCCCCAGGAAACTATATTTTGCTAAAAGGCACCATAGACCATGAAATAATATCAGTACTAAATATATATGCATCAAGTAATATAGTATCCAAATTCTTAGAGGAAAAGTTAAATGAATTACAGGAAGAAATAGATAGTAAAATTATACTGGTAGGAGAATTCAATCTCCCTCTCTCAGAATCAAATAAATCTAAATAAAAAATAAACAAAAAAGAAGTGAAGGAGATGAAAAGAATCTTAGAAAAGTTCACTATGATAGACCTCTGGAGAAAACTGAATGGAGATGCATTAAGGCATAAAAGCCTCACAATCAAATGCAGAGAGTAGAAATATTAAATACATCTTTCTCAGACCATGATGCAATAAAAATTACATATAATAAAGAGCTATGGGGAAAATAGACCAAAAATAATTGGACACTAACCTATTTTTAAAGAATGGGTGGCTCAAATAAATCACACAAACAATAAATAATGTCATTTAAGAGAATGACAATAGGAGCGGCTAGGTGGTGCAGTGGATAAAGCACCAGCCCTGTTGTCAGGAGTATCTGGGTTCAAATCAGGTCTCGGACACTTAATAATTACCTAGCTGTGTGGCCTTGGGCAAGCCACTTAACCCCATTTGCCTTGCAAAACAAAAAACAAAAACAAAAAACCTAAAAAAAAGAGAATAACAATAATGAGAAACATACAAATACTTATGGAATGCAGTCAAATTATTTCTTAGGGAGAAATTTCTTATCTCTAAATACATACACAAAAAAAATTAGAGAAAGAGGAGATCCCTGTATTGGGTATGTAATTAAAAGTAACTAGAAAAATAACAAATTATAACCCCACAATTAAATGCTAAATTAGAAATCCTGAAAATCAAAGGAAAAATTAATAACACTGTAAGTGATATAACTATTGAATTAGTAAATAAAACTAAGAATTGATTTTTTGGGGGAAAAATAGCAAATTGGCAAAGCTTTTGGTTAATTTGACTAAAAAAGAATGAAAGAAAACCAAGTTATCTGTATCAAAAAATGAAAAGGGTGAATTCACCACCAATGAAGAGGGAAAAAAGTAATAATTTGGAGTTATTTTTGCTCAATTGTATGCCAATAAATTTGACAATCTAAATGAAACAGATAAATATTTACAAAAATATAAATTGACCAGATTAACAGAAGAGAAAATTAAATACTTGAATAGTCCCATATGGAAAAAGAAATTGAACAAGACATCAATGTACTCCCTAAGAGAAAATCTCCAGGACAAGATGGATTCACAAGAGAATTCTTCCAAACTTTTAAAGAACAATAAATTACAATTCAATATAAATCATTTGAAAAATAGTCCTTTTATGACACAAATGTGATACTGATACATAAACCAGTAAGAGTCAAAACCAAGAAAGAAAATTATAGACCAATTTCCCTAATGCAAATTGATGCAAAAATTTTAAACAAAATATTAGCAAAAAGACTATGAATAAGTGGGATTTATACTTGAAATTCAGGGCTATACACTATTAGGAAAACTATCAGCATAATTGATATCAACATCTATCAAATCATATGATTATCTCAATAGATGATGAAAAGGTTTTTGACAAAATACAGCATCCATTCCTATTAAAAAAAACACAAGATAGTAGAGGAATAAAAGAATTTTTCTTTAAAATGATAAGCAGCATTTATCTAAAACTATCAATAAACATCATATGCAATAGGGATTAGCTAAAAGTTATCCCAATAAGATCCCAAACAGAGATGCCCGTTATCACCACTATTATTCAATACTGCACTAGAAAATTATTGTTAGCAATAAGGGAAAAATAAAATGTGATAGTATACTTAGAGAATCCTAGATAACACACTAAAAAGCTACTTGAACAATTAACAATTTTAGCAAAGTTGCATTATATAAAATAAACCCACATAAATCACCAGAATTTCTATACATGATCAACAAAGCCTGGCAACAAAAGTTAAAAAGAGAATTTCCATTTAAAACAACTGTAGGCAATATAAAATATTTGGAAATATGCCTGCCAAGATTTTCCTAGGTAATATATGAAAATAATTGCAAAATATTTTTCACACAAAGTTAGATCAAAACACCTGGAAAAAAATATGGATATGTAAGCCTAAATTGATTTATAATTTAGTGCCATACTAATTAAACTATCTCAAAATTATCTTATGGAGCTAGGAAAAAAACCAATAAAAAATTTAACTGAAAGAACAAAAGATCAGGGCAGAGCCAAGATGGTGACAAGAGAGGATCGTGTCTTAGGCGCTCTCTCATAAAACTTCTAAACTAAGGACTCTAACTAAATTTTCAAGAGACAGAACCCACAGAGGGACCCAGTGAGGCCATTTAATCACTCTTTCACAGGGCAACCCTTCGTATTTCTATTATATTTCCACCTGAGCCTTCCTAGCTCCTTCACTAGAATTCAATCAGGCTGATTGCCCTCTTCTAGATGTACTCATCTAATTCTAACCAATCCAAGTACTTTCCTTAACTATAGACTCCAGGAATGAACATCCTATTTCAGATATGTTCTGAAAAATAAATAATATAATGAAATGATCATTTAACATGATCAAACTATTTGTAGTAAGGAAGTCTAACAATAAGGAACATAAAAATTCATTAAAGAAAAGAACTCTTTAAAAAAGCAAATTAAACCAAATAGAAAAAGAGATGCAAAACCTCGTTGAAGAAAATAATTCCCTAAAAAGTAAAATTGGGAAAGTAGAAGCTAATAATTCCAAGAAAGAGCAAGGAACAACAAAATAAAGTCAAAGGAATGAAAAAAAATGGAAGAAAATGTGAAACATCTCATTGGAAAAAGAATTAACCTAGAAAATAGATTCTGGAAAGTTAAAAAGAATTATTTAACTACCTGAAAGTCATGATCATAAAAACAACCAGGACATCATACATCAAGAAATTACCAAGGAAAACTGCCCAAATACCCTAAAACCAGAATGTAAAACACACTGAAAGAATTTTTGGAAGAAATACCAAAATTAAAAAGTCCCAGGAATATTATAGACAAATTTCAGAATTCCCAGGTTAAGGAGAGGTAAATAGATTGTTAGAAAAACTAGATATGGTAGACTTAGGGAGAAAAATTGAATGGGGATAGAAAGGAATATACCTTTTTCTCTGCAGTACATGGAACTTATACAAAAAGTGACCATGTACTAGGACATAAAAACTTAATGATCAACTGCAAAAAGGCAGAAATAGTGAATACATCTTTCTCAGATCACAATGCAGTAAAAGTAATATGCAATATTGGGCCAAGGAGATATAGACCCAGAACCAATTGGAAACTGAATAACCTCATTTTAAAGAATGAGTGTACCAAAAAACAAATTATAGAAAGAATTAATCATTTTATCCTGACAATAATGAAACAACATTCCAAAGCCTATGGGATTCACTCAAAGTGGCTCTCAGGGGATATATTATAGCTTTAAATGCTTACATGAATAAATTAGAGAAAGAAGAAATCAATGAACTAAACATGCAACTAAAAAAATTAAAGAAAGAACAAATTAAAAATCCCCAATTATGGGGCATCTAGGTGGCATAGTGGATAAAGCACCGGCCTTGGAGTCAGTAGTACCTGGGTTCGAATCCAGTCTCAGACACTTAATAATTACCTAGCTGTGTGGCCTTGGGCAAGCCACTTAACCCCATTTTCCCTGCAAAAAACCTAAAAAAAAAAATCCCCAATTAAATACCAAATTAGGAATTTTAAAAATTAAAGGAGAAATTAATAAAAGCAAAAGCAAAAAAAAACTATTGAATTAATAAAACCAAAAGTTGGTTTTATGAAAAAAAAACCCCCCAATAAAACTGATAAACCTCTGGTGAATTTGATTAAAAAAAGAAAGAAGAAAACCAAATTGCTAGTATCATAAATGAAAAAAGGTGAACTCACCACCAATGAGGAGGAAAGTAAAGTAATAATTTGAAATTATTTTGCCCAACTCTAGGCCAATAAATTTGATAAGCTAAGTGAAACAGATGAATATTTACAAAAATATAAGTTGCCCAGGTTAAATGAAGAGGAGATCAAATACCTAAACAACCCTATCTCAGAAAAAGAAATTCAGCAAGCCATCATTGAAATCCCTAAGAAAAAATCTCCAGGGCCTGATGAATTCACAAGTGAATTCTACCAAACACTGAAGGAACAACTAGTTCCAATTCTATATAAACTCTTTGGAAAAATAGGGAAAGATGGAACTCTGCCTAACTCTTTCTATGAAACCAATATGGTACTGCTACCTAAACCAAGAAGAATTAAAACAGAGAAAGAAAATTATAGACCTATCTCCCTAATGAATATAGATGCAAAAATCTTAAATAAAATCTTAGCAAAATGATTACAACAAGTTATCACTGGGATAATACATTATGATCAAGTAGGATTTATCCCAGGAATGCAGGGTTGGTTCAATATTAGGAAAACTGTTAGTATACTCAATTATATCAACAACAAGCCTATCAGAAATTATATGATCATATCAATAGATGCTGAAAAAGCTTTTGAAAAAATA
Source organism: Macrotis lagotis (assembly GCF_037893015.1). Classification (NCBI taxonomy): domain Eukaryota; kingdom Metazoa; phylum Chordata; class Mammalia; order Peramelemorphia; family Peramelidae; genus Macrotis; species Macrotis lagotis. The sequence continues at coordinate 193,918,188 of NC_133660.1, forward strand.
CAGCACCCATTCCTATTAAAAACACTAGAGAGTGTAGGAATAAATGGACTATTCCTTAGAATAATTAACAGTATCTATCTGAAACCATCAACAAGCATTATATTCAATGGAGAGAGGCTAAAGGCATTCCCAATAAGATCAGGGGTGAAACAAGGGTGCCCATTATCACTACTACTATTCAATATTGTATTAGAAATGTTAGCTTCAGCAATTAGAGAAGAAAAAAAATTGGAATTAGAATTGGGAAGGAAGAGACAAAACTCTCATTCTTTGCAGATGGTGTGATGGTCTGCCTAGAGAATCCCAAGAAATCAACCAAAAAATTACTGGAAACAATTAGCAATTTTAGCAAAGTTGCAGGATATAAAATAAACCCTTATAAATCCTCAACTTTTGTATATATGTCTAGCAAGATACAGCAGGAAGAGCTAGAAAGAGAAATCCTATTCAAAGTAACCTCTGACAATATAAAATACCTGGGAGTCTATTTGCCAAGCCAGACTCAGAAACTTTTTGAAAACAATTATAAAACACTTCTCACACAAATTAAATCAGATTTAAATAACTGGGCAAATATCAACTTCTCATGGATAGGTAGAGCTAATATAATAAAAATGACAATTCTACCAAAACTAAACTACCTGTTTAGTGCCCTACCAATCAAAATTCCAAAAGCATACTTTAATGAGTTAGAAAAAGTTGTAAATAAATTCATATGTAGAAATAGTCAAGAATTTCCAGGGATTCAATGAAAAAAAAGTGCAAAAGAAGGAGGCTTAGCCCTACCTGATCTAAAATTATATTATAAAGCATCAGTCATCAAAACTGTTTGGTATTGGCTAAGAAAAATAGTGGTGGACCAGTGGAATAGACTAGGTGCAATAGCAGGAAACGATTATAATAATCTGCTGTTTCATAAACCCAAAGAGTCCAGCTATTGGGATAAAAACTCTTTCTTTGATAAAAACTGCTGGGAAAATTAGAAGTTAGTATGGAAGAAACTTAGATTAGACCAACACCTCATACCTGTTACCAAGATAAGATCCAAATGGATACAGGATTTAGACATAAAAAACAATACTATAAGCAAATTAGAAGATCAAAGACTAGTTTACCTGTCTATGGAAAGGGAAGCAGTTTATGACTAAGGAAGAGATGGAGAACATCACCAAAAAGAAACTAGATGATGATTTTGATTACATTATTAAATTAAAAAGCTTTTGCACAGATAAAACCACTGTAATCAAGATCAAAAGAAATGTAGTAAATTGGGAAACAATCTTTATAGCTAATGATTCTGACAAAGGACTCATTTCTAAAATATACAGAGAACTGTGTCATATTTTAAAAAAAAGCCATTCCCCAATTGACAAATGGTCAAAGGATATGCAAAGGCAATTTACAGATGAGGAGATCAAAGCAATCCATAGCCATATGAAAAATTGCTCTAAATCATTAATTATTAAATGCAAATTAAAGCTTCTCTGATGTACCCTCACACCTCTCAGACTGGCTAATATGACCAGAAAGGATAATGATCATTGTTGAAAGGGTTGTGGGAAATCTGGGACACTATTACACTCTTGGTGGAGCTGTAAACTCCTCCAATCTTTCTGGAGAGAAATTTGGAACTACACTCAAAGGGCAACAAAAATGAGCATACTCTTTGATCCAGCAATGTCACTACTGGGTCTATACCCTGAAGAGATGATGAAAAAGGGTAAAAACATCACTTGTACAAAAATATCCATAGCAACCCTTTTTGTGGTGGCAAAGAATTGGAAATCAACTAAATGTCCTTCAATTGGGGAATGGCTTAGCAAACTGTGGTATATATGTATGTCAGAGAACACTATTATTCTATTAGAAACCAGGAGGGATGGACATTTAGGGAAGCCTGGAGGGATTTGCATGGACTGATGCTGAGTGAGATGAGCAGAACCAGAAAAAACACTGTACACCCTAACAGCAACATGGGGGTGATGTTTAACCTTGATGGACTTACTCGTTCCATCAGTGCAACAATCAGGGACAATTTTGGGCTGTCTGCAATGGAGAATACCATCTGCATCCAGATAAAGAGCTCTGGAGTTTGGACAAAGACCAAGGACTATTCTCTTTAATTTAGGGGAAAAAAAGATATATATCTTATTGTCTAATCTTGTTACCTCATATACTTTTTGTTTCTTCCTTGGGGATATGATTTCTCTCTCATCACACTCAATTTAGATCAACATACAACATGGAAACAAGGTAAAGACTGACAGATTGCTTTCCATGGTGGGGGAAGTAAGACTGGGGAAAATTGTAAAACTCAAATAAAATCTTTAATAAAAAAAAATCTGGAAAGATTTATATGAACTTATACAAAGTGAAGTGAGCAGAATCTGGAAAAGAGTGTACACAGTAACGTGCTGATCAGTTGTGAATGACTTGGTTTCAGCAAAACAATAATCCATAACAATTCTGAAGAACTTTTGATGAAAAATGATTTCCACCTCCAGAGAAAGAATTGATGAAGTCTAAATGCAGATCAAAGACCATTAAAAAAATTTTCATAATTTATCTTGGTCTTTTTTCTTTTATAACATAATTTGAAAATAAGTTTTGCATGACTATTTACATATAATCTATATCAAATTGCTTGCTTTCTCAAGAAGGGGAGAGGAAAGAGTGCTAAAGAATTTGGAACTGAAAATTTTAAAGAAGAAAATGTTAAAAATAAAGTACAAAAAAGGCATAAACAAATGAAAAAAGAGTTGACCTGAGAGATATTCAAAAATGAAAGTTCCTAAGAATATTATAGCCAAATTCCAGAGCTCCTAGGTCAAGGAGAAAATACTGCAAGCAGCCAGAAAGAAACCATTCAAATACTATGGAGCCACAATTAGAATCACACAAGAATTAACCACTTCATTAAAGAAGCAAAAAGGCTTAGAATATGATATTCTCAAAAGCAAAAGACCTGAGATTACAACTAAGAATAATGTTTCAGCAATATTGGGTATAATTCTTCAAGTATTTAATAATATAGAGGACTTTCAAACATTCTTGATAAAAGACCAGAACTAAATAAAAAATTTGACTTTCAAATACTCAAGACTCAGATGAAGCATACATAAGAAGATAAACATGAAAGAGAAATCAAAAGGGACTCAGTAAAGCCTGAAAGGATTTGTATGAACTGATGGTAAGCAAGATGAACAGAACCAGAAAAGCATTGTACACCATGATAGCAACATGAGGTTGATGATCAATCTTAATGGACTTGCTCATTCCATCAGTACAACAATCAGGGACAATTTTGGGGTATCTGTGATGGAGAATATCATCTGTATCCAGAGAAAGAATTGTGGAGTTTGATCAAAGACCAAAGACTGTTACCTTTAATTTTTAAAAATGTTATTATGTAATTTTGCTATCTCATATTTTACTTTTTTTTAAGGATATGATTTCTCTCTCAACATATTCAATTTTGATCAATGCATAGCATGGAAACAATGTAAAGAATAATTAATAGACTGCCTTCTGTGGGGGGAAAGCAAGATTAGGAGGGAAATTATAAAATTCAAAAATAACTAAATACATTTTTTAAAAAGGTACTCAGTAAAGCTAAATTGTGCACATTTCTACATGCAAAGATGAAACATGTCTTTCCAAAAACTTTATCATTATATATAAAAATAAAAATAAAGAAGGATTCTATATAGGAAGAGAATGCAGAGGTGAGTCTTATCTTGTGATGATATAAAAAAATGTTTAGGCAAGAAAGGGGGTTGTACTAGGAGAAGGGGGAAGGGAGAGCAAGAATTGGAGAAATTTTCTTACACCAAAAAGGCATACAAGGAAGAGTTTTTACAGTGAAGGGGAAAATAGTGGGGGGAAGGGGCAGGCAATGTTTTGATTCTCACTTCTACTCTGTTTCAAAAAGGTGGGGAAATACACACAGATACACTCAATTGGTAATAGGCATCTATCTTACCCAACAAGAAAGGAAGGAAGGAAAGGGGATAAGAGAAAGAGGAAAGTGATAAAAGGGAGGACAGATAAAAGAAGACAGTGGTCAGAAACAAAACACTTCAGGAGAGGATAAAAACAAAGAGAGAAGGATAAACAGAAGAGTATAGGATAGAGGGAAATGCAGTTAGCAATCATAAGTATGAATATGAATAGGATGAGCTCACCCATAAAGAGAGGTGGATAGCAGAATGAACCAGAAAACAGAACCCAACAATATGTTGTTTAAAAGAAACACTCTAAATTCACAGAGTTAAAATAAGTGTTTGCAGCAGAATCTATTATTCTTCATATGATTTAAAAATGGTAGGGATAGTAATCATGATATGAGATAAAGCAAAAGAAAAAATAGACTTATTTAAAAGAGATTAAATAAGATAAACAAGGAAACTGCATTTTGTTAAAAAGGAACCCCCCAAAATGAAGTAATATCAATTCTAAACATATATGCACTAAGTGGAATAGTATTCAAATTCTTAAAGGAAAATTTAGATGAATTACAGGAGGAAATAAATATAAAACTCTATCAGTGGGGAACCTCAACTTGTTTGTCTCAGAGCTAGATAAAAACCATAAAATGAAATAAGAAGGAAATTAATAGAATCATAGAAAAGTTAAATATGATAGAATTCTGGATAAAACTGAATGGGAGGAGCAACTAGGTGGTGCAGTGGTGCAGGAATACTTGAGTTCAAATCTGGCCTCAGACACTTAATAATTACCTAGCTGTGTGGCCTTGAGCAAGTCACTTAACCCCACTGTCTTGCAAAAAAAAAACTAGGAAAAACTGAATGAGAATAGAAAGGTGTATGTCTTTTTCTCAGCTGTAGATGGGATCTAGACAAAAAAATTAATCATGTATTTGAGGATAAAAACAACAAAATGTAGAAAATCAGAACTATTAAATAACCATTTCAGACAAGATTGAAATAAAAATTGCATTTAATAAAAGGCCATTTAAGTATAGAATAAAAATTGGTTGAAAACTAAATAATCTAAAAATAAAGAATGAGGGAATCAAAGAATAAATCACAGAAATAATCAGTAATTTCAGTAAAAAGAATGACAACAATGAAACAACATTCCAAAATTTGTGAGATGTAGCCAAAGCAGTATTTAGAGGAAAACTTGTATCTCTAAATGCATACTTCAATGAAAATTAAAAAAGAAAGAAATGTCAATGAACTGGGTATGCAACTAAAGCTAAAATATATATACAAATTTTAAATCCCCAATTAAACACCAAAATGGAAATCTTGAAAATCAAAGGAGAGATGAGTAAAACTGAAAGTAAAAAAAATTTGAAATAATAAATAAAACTAGGAACTGATTTTATGGAAAAACATTAAAATGATAAGACCATTGGTTAATTTGATTTTACAAAAGAAAAGCAGACTGTCATCAGAAATGAAAAGGATAAATGCACCATCAATAATTATTTTGCCCAAATATATATTATAAAACTGACAATCTAAGTGAAATGGATGAATAATTACAAAAAATACCCATCAGCTGAATTTTACACCTGCATTGATACCCAGGAAGCTCAAGTACACAATAAGAGTAGTAATAAAAAAAAGTAGTTCTTGAACTCCCTTAAACTATATAAAGAGTCTTATCTTCCATGTGTGACATCATAGGGAAATTTTTTTTAAATTTTACTTTAATTTTCCAAACATACAAACAACCTGTTATCATGTTTTGTCCTTTCTTCCTGGCTTTACTCTTTTTCCTACCCTCCCAGGCCCAACTTGATAAATAAATCATTAATCATGGTCTTAGTCATTGTCCTATTGGATTTCTTTCATCTTTTCCTCAATGGTTTCTAAATTGTAGATGACTCATTCCACTATCTTAATCACCAGTTCAGCAAATGTCCACTTTTTCCTCAGTGTTGGCTCTTCCTCTTCCTCATTTTTTTTCAAAATTAACCTGTACTTCAAAGTTATTAAATATTTGAAATATTAAATTTATAAACAAGTAAGCAAGTAATAAATAGGATACCTGGCATCTTCAGAACAAAAGGTAAATTAAGGATGTTGGCACAAAACCAGTCAACACTCTTTTCCAGGCAAACAGAGAAGCACATTCACCCAATTCAACAGATTTCTTTGGAATCTAACTACTTTGGAACCTCCAGTTACTAAATATATCCTACTTCCACCTGGTTCCAACAAGTAAGATAAAATAAATTCCCAGTTATCTAGGAGTCGCTGAGATAATGTTAGGGTGGCCCAGGCTACTTAGGATTGCCATCTAACAGCAAGAGGATGAGTTCAAGGGATTCAGGGATAAGGGAAATCTCAAGTTCTGCAACAGTACTTCAAGAGCAGAATTGCCTTCCCTTCAGGAAGAGTTAAGAGTTCAAAGATGGAGCCATTGGATGGGGAAAGGAAGAAGTGTTTTGGCTTAAGAGGTATAAGTTACTCATTTAGATTGCTAGAAATTCTAGGAAAGAAGTAACAGTATGTACTGTTTTATTCCCAATTTTTTAAAGTCAAACTAAGGACTTTGCTTCTTAACTCTTTAAGTAGAGAATAAGTAGTGTTTTCCTCAACCCTTTTCTTGATATTTTTATATTTTGTATCTCTAGGACAAAAAGCATTTTGTGGATGGTTCTTTGATAAATGATGATTGGGTGAATCAGAGGCCTGCAAACAATTTCCTCAACTGGGGTGGAATGCTGAATGATCTAGATTGGATTCTTCAGCATAGACTAAAAATGTCAGAAGAGCAGGGTAAAAATTTTTGGATGTTTTCAGTACTGTGAGATATACCCTTTAATAAATCCTGATGCCTCTGAAGTATGCCCCTCCTTCAGGATGTCTCATACTTTTGTCTCTCTCTTACCTTCCCAAGGCACAAACCTACCTCCATTTCTGAAATAGTCAGATAGGTGCCAAGTCAGGTAGGCATTAACTCCAACTTTTCCTTTGCCTACTACTCTTAAACTTGCAATTTCTCCTACTGGACAGTGAATAGTGGACAAAAAGGAAAGCAAAGAGGAAGAAGTGTTGGCACAATGGGAAAGAGCATAAATTCTGGAGACGGAAAACTCTAATTCAAATCTGTCTCATCTTGGGAGGTTCAGTTAATATCCCTGGGTCTCAGGTTTGTCAGTTGTAAAATAAGCAGGGTAGACCTGACCTCTGAGTTCTAACTCAGAAATGGTGTGTGTGTGTGTGTGGGGAGGGTAGAGCCAAGATGGTGGCATAAAGGCAGGAATTCCTGGAAACTCGTTCCCCAAAAAACTCCAAAAGCTGTCAAATTATGAATCTAGCCAAAATTTAGAGGGGCAGAACCTATAGAAAGACTGAGAAACAATTTCCTGGTCCAAGACAACTTAGAAGTTCTGCAGGAAAGGTCTGTTCCACTGGGGCCAGGGGTTGCAAAAAGCCACAGAGCAGTACAATTGGGCTGGTTCTGTGGCAGAGGGGGTAATTTCCAGACCTCTTGGTCCATGGATCATCAGAAACAGCCAGAGGGGGTGGTAAGAGAATTCTGCTGCACCAGAGTGAGTATAGAGCAGAGCTCTGGCCTCAGAGTAGCCCTGGGGTAAGAATCTGCAGCAGGAGTTGGCAGAGCCATGTAGCACATCCAGAGCTCCCAGCCCATAGATGGTAAGGGGGTTGGGGGAGACTGCAGAGCTTTCTTTGCTCTTCCTGGGGCAGGACCTAGCTGTTTGCCTACATGCAGATCCAGGTTGCAGTCTGGGCCTCCACAACACCACCATAGTAGAGCAGGGACCATCCTCACAATTCCAGGGTAGTGGGAAGGGCCTGAATACAGGCAAGAGAGCAGTCAGAGCCTTTCATAAGACCTTGGAAGAATTAAGGTCGCTGTGAGTTGTCCCCCAAAACCCCCCCAAAGCCTTGTAAGTGCAGTAAATCAGTCATAGACTGAGGAAATAAGCAAACAACAGAAAAAGAAGAATCTGACCATAGAAAATTATTTTGGTCCCATGGAGGATCAAAATACATACTCAGATGACAACAAAATCGAAGCTTCAGTATCCAAAACCTCTAAGAGAAATAGAAAATGGGCTCATGTTATGGATGACCTCAAAAAAAGTTCTTGAAAACAGATCCAGAAGAGATAATTTAAAAATTATTGGGCTATCTGAAAGTCACGACCAGGAAAAGAGCCTAGACTTCATTTTTCAAGAAATAATACAGCAAAATTGTCCTGATATCCTAGAAGAGGATAAAATAGAAATTGAGGGAATTCACTCATCACGTCCTGAAAGAGACCCAAAAGAAAAACTCCCAGGGATATTATAGTCAAATTCCAAAACTCCCAAGTCAAAGAGAAAATACTAAAAGTTGCCAGAAATAAACAATTCAAGTACTGTGGCTATAATCAGGATTACACAGCATCTACATTAAGGGTTTGTAGGGATTGGAATATGATACTGAGGAAGGCAAAAGATCTTGGTTTATACCCAAGAATCAACTACCCAGCAAAACTGAACATCCTCTTTCAGGGGAAAGATGGATTTTCAATGATCAGGGGACTTTCAAACTTTCCTATTGAAACAACCAGAGCTGAACAGGAAGTTTGATCTCCAAGTCCAGGACTGGGGGGGGGGGGGAACCATAGAGGGGGTGGATGAAAAGGACTAATTATGAGGAACTTGATGTTGAACTGCTTGTATTCCTGAATGGGAAGAAGATACTGATAACTCATATGAACTTTTTCATTTATAAGAGCAATTAGAAGGAGCATATATAGACAAGGCACAGGAAGGAGCTGAATATAAAGGTCTAATACAGGAAAAAGTTGGAGTCAATGAGTGATAAAGGAAAGTACTGAGAGGAAGAAGGGGCTAAGATATTTCACATGAGTCAAGAAAAAACTTTTACAATGGAGTAGAATAGGGGAAGGTGAGGGGGGAATGAGTGAGCCTTCATTCTCATCAGAAATGGCTCAGAGAGGAAATAACATACACACTTAATAGGGTGTAGAAATCTATCTTACCCTAGAGAAAATGAAAAGAAAGGAATGGAATAAAGGGGGAATGAGGATAGGGAAGGGGGGCATTAGGTGATAGAAGAGAGGGAAGATCGTGGGAGAGAAATAACACACTTATGAATAAGGACAGGATGAAAGGAGAGAGAGAATAGAATAGATAAGAGTAGGAAGGAATAGAGTGGAGGAAAATACAACTAGTGATAGCAACGGTGGGAAAAATATTGAAGAAACTTGTCTGGTGGCTATGATGGGGAAAGTCACTCATTCAGAGACAGAGCCATTGGAAGCTGAACTCAGACTTTTTTTTTTCTTTCTCATTATTTTTGAGGTTTTTCATCTTTTTTGGGGGGAAGGGGATTTATGATTACACTCACAATAAGATAATTGTAATACTATAAAATAAATAAACAAACAAGCAAACAAAAAAAGAAATGGACTGCAGTTTCAGAGAAAAATAGACCAGGAAAGGAGATGAGCAAGATGAAGTTTCATGATGATTTGAATCCCAACAACTCTTAATGTTCCACTGAAAATTATCCTGGATTAATATTAAAAAACAACTTAGCCCTTAACTAGCTAGCCACATGACCCTAAGCAAGTCTCTTTACTTCTGAGTGAATTTGCATGTTTCTAAAAGGAGACAAATCTTGATCCTATGTTGGTCAGGAGGAAAGGTAGACAAACTAATAATTGTTAATATTTATTTTTATACACCATTTGATGTAAACCCTTGTTAAAATTATAAAAGAGAGAAACAGCAGGTTTGTTTCTTTCCAAATCTATCCTGTTGTTGCAGTTCCCCTATCACTCTTGTCCCAGCAGCAATGAGGGAGTTTCTCTATTTAGATGAAAGAGCAGATTCAGCAACTGAAAAAACTTTGGTTAAAGAGTTAGACAACCTGACTCTATCCCCTACAACCTATGTAGTATATCACCAAACCTATCTGGCAGTTTCCACATTTGTAAAATGAAAGATCTAGACTAGATGATGAAAAGGACTGAGTGCTTTTCAAGACTCTTCTAGGTCTTTTATGATCTCTATAAAACAGAGTTTGCATATATTTTCATCACATTACCCCCATTTTACAGAGAAGAAAGCTGAGGCTCAGAAAGGTAAGAGGTCACTCTATCAGGTTTGTTACCCCAGCATTATTCTTAAGCAGAGAACCCATAGGATCTAAAGATAGGAACCTTAAATATCACCTAGTTCAATATTATTTTACAGATGAGAAAACTGAGGTTGCTCAAGTAGGAAAAACCAATGTGTCTCAGGTGAGAAAGAGCAGATCCTCTTCCTCCAAAGTAAGCCTTCTTTCTATTCTTCCTCTGGTCATCTAACTCTGCCTTGAAATTTTGGATTACTTTCTCTGTGTTGGCATGAATTGGGCTACTGCCCTTATCTCCTACTGAGAATAAACTCTCAGTATGCTGCATACTTTTCTAACATTTAAGTGGATCAACATATCAGATACGTGCATTCCCCTACAAAAATTGCCTTCATGCAAACCTGACTACTTGCCCCAATTTGTCCTGTAGCTGCTGAAAAGTGACAGTTTATCTAAAATTCCACTTCAATTCAGAGAAAACTCTCCTTTCAGAGAGTTTAGACAGACTCCTTTTCTAGCAGGCAACACTGAAATCTTTTTAGTCACTTTGGTGTGGGCATAGTCTAATGGTCAGAGAGGGGAAAATGATGCAATGTAATAGTTTCCTTATTTTCTACTGAAAAATAAAATTATTAGAGGCAGTTAAGTGGCTCAATGTCTTAGAGTCAGGAGGACCTGAGTTCAAATCCAGCCTCAGACAATACTGTGACCTTGGGCAAATTACTTAAACCATAGCCTTGCAAAAACAAGAAAAAAGAATCAAGTGCTGCATACACACACACACACACACACACACACACACACACACACACACACATATTTAGTATGTGTATATCATTTTACATTCATTACATATATGCATATATATTTATATTTATAGAGCATAGATCTTAGTATGAGATTAAATTTGATTGAGATCTATTGTTGTTTGCCCTTCCTTCTTGAAGACCATGACATCAGGGAGGTGATGCCATTACAAACACTTAAACTGTGAGATATGTTAAGTCATCTGAGTTCAGTAACTAGATATAAATCAGGATGACTGGAGATGACTCTGGATAGGAGACAATCAGAGTTAAATGACTTGTCCAAGGTAACACAGCTAGCAAGTGTCAAGAGTTTGAGGTCAAATTTGAACTCAAGTCCCCCTGATTTCAATTTTAGGACCAGTGATCTATGCACTGAGACACCTAGCTCTGTATTATTAATAAAGTTCTATTATTGTTCTATTGGAGGACTTGTTTTCTTGGAAATACCTAGTATTTATCCTTAAAACCTCAATAACAGAAATTGAGGGTGAGAGTTAAAGTATGAATCAACAACCTTTGATTAAAACACCTATTTGATCAGACTTGATTATCCTAAAGAAAACATAAAAAAGCAGGTGAGTCTGTCATAGCAGGGTAAAAACACAACCCCTTCTTGAAACTAGTGATTTTGACCTTTTTATTATTCTTAGCATTATGTGGAAGACTTTACACTGTTTTTATTTGTCTTTTGTTCTCGAAGAGGACTGGGACTTAAGGGAGGTAAGACCATGACATGCTCATGAATTAGATTTAAGTGGTGGGATGCTGTGCAAAGTCACCAACCTCATTTTCCCCTCCAGAGTTATCAGGGTACAATGGCCAGATATGGATCAGAATGATTGGAGATAGTCCTGAATGCTTTGTGAGACTTTAACCTTTTTAAGATAGGGTCTTTAATCTAATGCCCATTTAGTGATTAAGGCTAGGTAAGAAAGAAATAAAGCAATGAATGACCTCTTTAACCTAGCCAAAAAAAAAAAACCAATCTGGGAGATAAAGACCCTCAGGGTTTCTGAGTCAATCAAGACCCAAACAACTACCAATTGTCCAGGAATCTATTGTTGGCCAATCTCTTAGAGCCAGAGTGATTTGAGGTCTTTAAATCCCTAGATATCTAGCTAAATTTGGTGCTCTGCCCAAAGGAATGTACATTTAAAAGGCCCTAAGGACACAAAAATCAAAAGTGAAACAGTTTGTCTCTAAAAATCCAATATTCTCCTTTTCAGATAGGATACCATTTTTTCTCATTTACCGATTAGCCACCATTCTTTTAAGTATTTTGTGTTTGAGTATATAGTTAACTAAGGACTATTTATGATTAACTCTCTATTCATATACAAAATCCCTAAACTTTTCCTAAACCCTTCCCCTGCCCCCACTTGTGTTGTAGTGTAGTATTCCTCTGGTTTTTTCCCCCTTTAAAGTTATCTAGGTAAAGGGATAATCTGGGTAAAAGGGAAGTAGGAGAGGAGAGGAAGAATCCTCTCTCACTCACTCACTAAAGTACACACACACACACACACACACACACACACACACACACACACACACACACACACATTTCTTCAGGTTGCAAGTGTAGCAGCTCACCACTTGAACCTGTTGGCTCTCCTTAGTTGTCCAATTGGTCCCCAGCTCCTGGAGGAGGTTTATCCTACTGATTCCAGAATTAGTATAGACACTTGATCTACCTGATCAGCTTTAGCCTTATTAAAACTCTGACCTCCTAAATTCTAGGATTCTACCAACTTCAATCTCCCAGTGGCAGAAATTACAGGTATTTGCCAACAAATACAATCAGTTCCCCTTTCTTCTGACAATCTAAGAGTACTATTCTACCTGGGAAGAGCTTAACAATTTTTCCATTTCAGTTTCTTCTTGGTTGCTATACCATTTGGTGCAAACATGTTTAGTATTTGTAATAAGTGATAAATTTTCACTTCTACATTAGTTATGAGAAATTGAGGAAAGGAGTCTGTTTTATAGAGAAACAGGAGGATGAAGGAAAAAAATCTATAAAGAGGATTGTTATATGATCAGAGGCCATGAAGTGAAGAATGTAGGTTTATAGGATGTAAGACAAGCTAATTTACATCTGCTGTGAACAAAAGGCATCCCTCTCTATAGAGAAGAAATAGATATACTTGCAACAGAAAAGCAAGAGACATAAAATTAGAATGTTGAATAAGCTGGTACCAGTCTAGGTGTAAGATTCACATATTTGTGTTATACTCTTAAGGGCCTGATTACCAAATTGTGATGAAGGGGAGGTTTGATAAGGAATTCGGACCCATGTGGGGAGAGAGTTCGATACTTCAGATAGATCTTTGGCCACTGCAATACTTAGCTAGTTGGGAACATGGGAGGGACTTGTGCTTCTAGATAGGAGATAAAAAGCTATGATTTTTGTGCCCCAGTGTGCCCATTTCTGTTTGTGACACCCTTAAGAACATTTCAATAAAGGATTCACTTATGGCAGTTCTGAGCTCTTGGTAAGGTGTTTGTTTCTTACAGTTGATATTATTTCATTGCCTATGGTAGAAGCACACAAGATTCTCTTCCAGGAACTTATCATTATTCTGCATGTGTCTCCCTGCTTCACGTCTTTTTCTTATATAAATCCTACTATACATATAATATATATTATATATATTATATATATAATATATATTATGCATATAATATATATATTATATATAATATATATGTATGTATATTATATATATATATATATGCAGCATATTGTAGAATTCTGTTTTTAATCCACTCTACTGCTTCCATTTTATGGGTGAATTCATCCCATTCACATTCACAGTTATGATTACCAATTATGTATTTCCCTCCATTTTATTTTTCAGCTTATTTATACTTTTCTTTTTCCTTCCAGACTGTACCTCACCAAAAGAGTTTTGTTTCTGACTACTACCTCCTCCATTCTCATATTATTCTCCCTTCTCTTATCCCCCCTCCCCTCCTTCTTCCCTTTAGGATAAGATAGATTTCTCTATCCAACTGAGTGTGAATGCTGTTCACTATTTAAGCCAATTTTGATGAGAAAAAGGTTCACGCATTCCTTGCCAGCTCTGCCTCCATATTCCCCTCCAGAAGAGTAAAAACTCTTCTGTGCCTCTTTTTTGTAAGATAATTTACTTCATTCTAGATCTTCCTTCCCCTTTTTCCTAGTGCATTCCACTTTCCTCATTCCTTAATTTTATTTTTTAATTATCATTCCATTATCATCAACTTATAACCATGCCCTTTATTTATGTGTACTCCTTCTAACTGCCCTAATAATGAGAAACTTCTTAGGAGTTAAAAATATTATCTTCCCATATAACAATGTAAACAGTTTGACTTTATTGAATCTTTTTATTTCCCTTTCTAATTGACCTTTTTATGCTTCTCTTGAGATATATATTTGAAAGTTTAATTTTCTTTTCAGCTCTGGTCTTTTCATTAGTAATACTTAAAATTTCTCTGTATCATAAATATCCATTTCTTTTTCCTGAAAGATTATTCTCGGTTTTTTCTGGGTGATTCTTAGGGATAATTCTCACTCCTGTGTACACAGTATCAGCAATATTGCATGATGATCAGCTGTGAATGACTTAGTTAATCTTGGTAATATAAAGATCCAATACAATTCAAAAATTTCAATATCTCCAATCCTTTGACATGGTAGCCATTAAATCTTGTGTGATCCTGACTGGTTCCATAATATATAAATCATTTCTTTCTGTTTGCCTGCAATATTTTCTGCTATGGCTAGGTCACCTTCCTTTTTGATTTTTCATTAATTCACTTGATATTCTTTTTTTTCTTACGGATATTTTATTTTATTTTTCCAATTGCATATTATGAAAATTTTTCAACATTCATCCACATGCAAATTAGTGTAAATTTTGACTGTATTTTGGTATAGGATGTGAGATGTGGGCCTATTACTAAAGCTACCATTTCTAATGCTATCCTTGTTTCACCCCTGATCTTATTGGAATGTTCTTACTTTATTCCCATTACATATAATATTTGTTGATGGTTTTTAGATAAATACTACTTATTATTTTAAGGGAAAACTCCATGTATTCTTTAATGTTTTTAATTGGAATGTATGTTGTATTTTGTCAAAGGCTTTCCCAGCAACTACTGAGATAATCATATGATTTCATTATTAATTATTCAAATGTCAAGTGTTTTCCTAATATTAAACCATTCCTGCCTACTTGGTATAAATACTGCCTGATTATGCTGTATGATCTTAGTAGTAATGCACTGTAATCTCTTTGCTAAAATTTTATGTAAGATTTTTGCATCAATGTTCATTAGGGGGATTGGTCTATAATTTTCTTTGTCTGTTTTGATTATTCCTGATTTAGGTATCAGCATCATATTGTTGTCATAAAGGAATTTGGCAGAACTCCTTTTTGTCCTATTTTTTAAATAGTTTATTTAGAATTGGAATTTACTGTTCCTTAAATATTTGGTGGAATTTACTTGTAAATCCATCTGGACCTGGAGGCTTTTTCTTAGAGAGCTTATTGATGGTTTCTTTAATTTCTTTTTCTGAAACAGCGAGGGGTTATTATTTTATTTCCTCTTCTGTTAATCTGGGTCATCTGTATTTTTGTAAATAATCATCCATTTCACTCAAATTATCAAATATATTGATGTAGAATTGGGCAAAATAGCCCCAAATTATCTCTTTAATTTCCTCCTCACTTGGTGATGAGTTTACCATTTTCATTTTTGATATTGGTATACTTTCTTTTTTTTTTAAATCAAATTAACCAATGTTTTATCTATTTTATTGATTTTTTATAGTTTGATTTAATTAGATCAATGATTTTCTTGCTTTCAATTTTATTAATCTCTTCTTTGATTTTCAAAATTTCTAATTTGATATTTAATTGGGGACCTTTAATTTGTTTTTTCCTAGTCTTTCTAGTTGCATACCCAATTCATTGATCTCCTCTCTCTCGATTTTATTCATATAAATATTTAGAGATATAAAATTTCCCCTAAAAACAGTTTATGGCTGCATCCCATAAATTTTGGTATGATGTCTGTTATCGTTTTCTTTTTTTTAAATTAAAGATTTTATTTATTTTGAGTTTTACAAGTTTCTCCCCAATCTTATTTCCCACTCCTCATCCCCCCCCACAGAAAGCAATTTGTCAGTCTTTACATTGTTTCCATGTTGTACATTGATCCAAATTGAGTGTGAGAGAGAAATCATATCCTTAAAGAAGAAACATGAAATATAAGAGTTGTTATCATTTTCTAGGATGTTGATCCACTCGTTCTCTAAAATTAAGTGATTTAATTTCCAATTAATTTAATTTATTTTTCCATGGCCCTTTATTACATGTAATTTTTATTGCATCGTGATCTGAAAAATATGCATTTATTGTTTCTGTCTTTATGCATTTGATTGTAAGGTTTTTATGCCTTAGTACATAGTCATTTTTGGTACAAGTGCCATGTACTGCTGAGGAAAAAAATATATTTTTTTCTATCCGCATTCAGTTTTCTCTAGAGTTCTATCATATCTAATTTTTTTTAAGATTTTATTCACCTTAACTGCCTTCTTATTTATTTTTTGGTTAGATTTAATCTAATTCTGAGAGAGAGAGAGAGAGAGAGAGAGAGAGAGAGAGAGAGAGAGAGGAACCCAACTATTATAGGTTTGCTGTCTATGTCTCCTTGTAATTCAATCAGCTTCTCCTCTAAGAATTTAGATGCTATACCACTAGGTGCATATATGTTAAATAATGATAAAACTTCATTGCCTCTGGTGTCTTTTAAGAAGATGTAATTTCCTTTCTATCTCCCCCTTTTTTTTAGGGTTTTTTTTTTTTTGCAAGGCAATGGGGTTAAGTGGCTTGCCCAAGGCCACACAGCTAGGTAATTATTAAGTGTCTGAGGTCGGATTTGAACTCAGGTACTCCTGACTCCAGAGCCGGTGCTCTATCCACTGTGCCATCTAGCCACCCCCTTTCTATCCCTTTTAATGGGATCAATTTTTGCTTTTGCTTTGTCTAAGATCAAGATCATTATATTGATGTTTTCTTCTTCTGAAGCATTAATATATTTTGCTCCAGTCTTTTACCCTTATCCTTTATATATCTCTCCGCTTCAAATGTTTCTCTTTTTTTTTGCTTGTTTTTGGGTTTTTTTGGCAAAGCAATGGGTTTGTGACTTGCCCAAGGTCACACAGCTAGGCAATTGGCTGGATTTGAACTCAGGTCCTCCTGACTCCAGAGTTGGTGCTCTATACACTGTGCCATCTAGTTGCTCCTTTAAATTTGGAAATAGTGTCTATAAAGGGATTTTTTTTTGGGGGGGGGGGGTTGCAAGACAGGTTAAGTGACTTGGCCCAAGGTCACACAGCTAGGTAATTATTAAGCCTGAGGTCAGATTTGAACACAAGTCCTCCTGATTCCAGGGTCAGTGTTAAATCCACTTCATCACCTAGCTGCCCCTTCAAATGTGTTTCTTGTAAACAACATATTGTAGGATTCTGGTTTTTAATCCATTCTATCTGCTTCCATTTTAGGGAGAGTTCATCCCATTTACATTTACAGTTAATTCCATATGCCCAAAGGGCAGTAGAAATGCACATATCCTTTGATCCAGAAATACTACTGAATCTGTATCCTGAAGAGATCATGAAAAAGGGTAAAAAAATCCCACATGTACAAAAATATTCATAGCAGCTCTTTTTGTAGTGGCAAAGAATGGGAAATTGAGGGGATGTTCATCAATTGGGGAATGCCTAAATAAATTGTGGTATATGCATGTGATGAAATACTTTTATAAGAAATCATGTGGGATGGGATTTCAGAAAAGCCTGGAAAAACTTACATGAACTGATGATGTAGGATGAAATGAGCAGAACCAGAAGAATATTATATGCATTAGAAACTACATGGGGTGGTGATCAACCATGATGGACTTGTTCATTTCAACAGAACAATAATCAAAGAAAATTTTAAAAGACTTGTGATGGAAAATATCTAGAGAAGGAACTGTGAAATTTAAATGGAGATCAAAGTTTGCTATCTTCAACTTAAAGTTGTCTTATGTATTATGTCACTTTTTTTTCTCTCTAATGTTTTCTTTCTTCCATTTGGATCTGATGCTTCTTCTCTCACAGAATGTTCAATATAAATCTATGTTTAGTATGATTATAAATACAAAGCTTACATCAGATTGCTTTCTCTCAGGGGAAGGGGAGGAAGAGAGAAAAATTGTAAAACTCAAAACCTTGCAAAAAATATTGATAAAAACTACCATTACATGCAGTTGGAAAAACAAAGAAAATGTTTAAATTGTTTTTAAAGAATGCTTTTAATGAGACTACAAAATAAGCTTACTTTTTAATATCTTCTTTCATTTTTGAAATAACACTCATTTTATTTATCTGCTTAGGTGTACACAAAGTAATTATAAAAAATAAAAAAATAAAAAATAATAACTTCTCACAAGATTGTATCTAAACTGTATTGAGAAAAATGGAATTAGCATAAGGAAAAAAAGATTACTAATTCTGTATTTCCCTCCATTCTGTATTTCCCCATTTGTATTTTTCTCTTTCCTTCCCTCATATTTCTCATACTTTGCTCCCTTTCCTCTTTAGCTTTTCTTTTAAATTTTAACTTTAAACTTACTTTCACTTATACCTTCGTCTTCCCTTTTATCAGTCCCTTCTTCCCTTTTCTTTCCCTTTCCCCTACAACTTCCCTGTAGGGTAGGATAGATTTTTAAACCCAATTGGGAGTATGTTATTTCCTCTCTGGGCCTAATCTATTGAGTAGGATTTATTCATTGTTCATACCCTCTCTACTATTACTAGATCTTTGTGCCTCTTCCCTTGGTATTATTTATCCACTCATCCTAGTCCATAGTCCCTTTTGTTTTTATTGTTTTAATCTTGTCTTGTACTTTATCCCCTTTGTCAAAATATAATCCTTTTATCTCATTTGATAGAAGTACTATTCTCAAAGGTTGTTGATTGAATGATGGATGGATGGATGGATGGATGGATGGATGGATAAACAGCATTGCTGTACCACTGCATTCCTCTTCTGTCTCATTAGAAATAAATTTTTCAAAAGTCATGAAATAAATCAATATATAATCACTGTATAATTTTACCCCCTTTTCAAGTAACTTCCATGGACACACAATCCCCATGAGCCAAAGCATCATGAAAAGTCAAATCATTTCATGAACCAATATCCCCCAAGTGTACTCCAATTGCAGCCAAAGAATCAAACAAAGCAAAAATCTCAGGTTGTTTTCATGTCCAGTCCCTCTAAGTATCCTCCATCTTCACTGAAGATCCTCCATGATGTCTACAATTGAAAACTTATTTTGATCTTTGTTTTTTGAGTGGGATCTGTACCTTTACTGTCTGTATAGAGGCTTCATTTAATGTTGGGTAGTGAAAAAATCCGGGAGCCTGCTAGCTTCATGCTCCCATTTTGGCTCTGTCCCAGAAAGTCCAAAACCTTCCCTTGATATTCGTGACCTTTTGTTCCTCCAGATGAATTTTGTTACTATTTTTTTCTAGATTTATAAAGATTTTGGTAGTTTGACTGGTGTGGCACTGAATAAGTATTTAAATTTAGTTAGAATTATTATTTTTATTATATTACCTTGGCCTACCCATGAGCAGTTGACATTTTTCCATTTTTTTTAGAGCTGACTTTATTTGTATGAAAAGTGTTTTACAATTGTGTTCATATAGTTTTCAGGTTTGTCTTGGGAGGTAGATTCCCAGTATTTTATTTTGTCTACTGTGGCTTTAAATGAAATTTCTCTATATCTTGTTGCTAGAATTTGTTGGCAATATATATATATAGAAATGCTGTTGATTTATTTGGATTTATTATATATCCTACAACTTTGCTAAAGTTGTTCATTGTTTCAAATGGTTATATAATTGATTTTTTAGGATTCTTTAAGTATACCATCGTATCATATGCAAAGAGCAAAAGTTTTGATTTTTTATTGCCTATTCTAATTCTTGGAACTTCTCAGTTGGCAATTGGCTCACTGAGCTAGGACCCAAGGGCCATAGTTGCTGATCTGCCTCCTGCTGCCTTCCTCTAGAAATTCTATGTTTCCCCTAGACCCAATTGAGACAGACATTTCCTGAATATTTGTCCTAAATTATTTAAATTATTTAAATTTTAAAAATCCTTTTTGAGCACTTCCAGGAATAGATTTGATTTATTTTGAGTCTTACAATTTTTTTTCCCAAGCTTACTTCCCTCCCCTCCCCCTACCCCCACAGAAAGCAATTTGTCAGTCTCTACATTGTTTCCTTGCTGTACATTGATGCAAATTGAGTGCGATGAGAGAGAAATCATACCCTTAAGGAAGAAACATAAAGTATAAGATATAACAAGATCAGACAATAAGATATCAGGGTTTTTTTTTCTAAATTAAAGGGAATAGTCCTTGAACTTCATTCAAACTCCACAGTTCTTTATCTGGATACAGATGGTATTCTCTATCTCAGGTAGCCCAAAATTGTCCCTGATTGTTGCACTGATGGAATGAGGAAGTCCATCAAGGTTGATCATCACCCCCATGTTGCTGTTAGGGTGTACAGTGTTTTTCTGGTTCTGCTCATCTCACTCAGCATCAGTTCATGCAAATCCCCCCAGGCTTCCCTGAATTCCCATCCCTCCTGGTTTCTAATAGAACAATAGTGTTCCATGACATACATATACCACAGTTTGCTAAGCCATTCCCCAATTGAAGGACATTTAGTTGATTTCCAACTCTTTGCCACCACAAACAGGGCTGCTATGGATATTTTTGTACAAGTGATGTTTTTACCCTTTTTCATCATCTCTTCAGGGTATAGACCCAGTAGTGGTATTGCTGGATCAAAGGGTATGCACATTTTTGTTGCCCTTTGGGCGAAGTTTTCTAGGAACATTTTGAAACTCCACACAGCCTGCATGGGAAGGCATTTCTCCCAAGTTTTTGTAAAGATGAACTATAGGTATAGAATATTTAATAAATATCAGCCTTTCATTTATTTTTAAATGTTCATTAGCTCTTTGACTGAGAGAGGATGCAGGATTTAATAGGTAGTTTAGGTAAGATTAAAAGTGCTAAAATTTTTTTAAAGCATGTGATTTGATGCCCCATTCCCATTCAAAAGTCTTCAATGATTCCATTATTACTTTGATACTAATTATAAATTCTTACTTTTTAGGGGCGGCTAGGTGGCACAGTGGATAAAGCACTGGCCCTGGAGTCAGGAGTACCTGGGTTCAAATCCGGTACCAGACCCTTAATAATTATCTAGCTGTGTGGCCTTGGGCAAGCCACTTAACCCCATTTGCCTTGCAAGAAAAAAACCTAAAAATAAATAAATTCTTACTTTTTAAAGTTTTCTAAGAACTTACTTTCCCTAACCAGTACTTTCATAATGCATCCCTCCACTCATTGTCTGATCCAGGTAGACTAGATTGTTAGTTGTTGTTTGTATGTAATATTCACTATTTCTCTCCTTTGACACCAGTGATCCTCTAAATCTGTAATACACTCTTCCCCAGATCCCCTTCAAAGCAACTCTTACATAAATACTTCTTGAGCAGCTCCCTTTTCTTCCCTTCCATTCCTTTATAAAATTCTCTTCCTCAGAGGCAGCTGATGACTTCAGTGGCTAGACCCCTGGGACAGAAGTCAGAAAGATCTGAGTTCAAATCTAGCCTCACACTTTATATAAGTAATTTAACCTCGGTTTCCTTAAGTATTTGGCACATATCAGATATCTAATAGGTTCATTTTTTTTCCTTTCTTCCTTGTGTGAAGATGAATAATAAAGATAACATTTAAATAACACTCAGGCATTGCTTGATGGGCTTTAAAATCATCTTATTTGATGGACAACATCCACAACTCTTATGTGTCCCATCTCACAATCCCGGGGGAAAGAGCCTTAGGGACAAAGCCTTTGCCAGAATTGACATTTACATTGCATTTTAAAGGCTCATGAAGCCCTTTCTCATACCTTAAAGGATTGTTATTTCAACACTTTTTCTATCACCCCTTAGCTGAAAAGCCAACAAGAGGAGATGCCCCTTGTAGGTTGTTTACTTGTTTTCATTTGTGTCTATCTTTTCTTGACCTCATTTGGTGTTTTCTTGACAAAGATATTGGAGTGGTTTATCATTTCCTTCTCCATTTCATTTTATAGATGAGAAAACTGAGGCAAATAAGGTTAAGTGATTGGCCCAGGGATACACAATAAGTGTCTGAGGCCAGAATTTAACTCAGGGAGGACTGAGTCTTCTTGACTCCAAGTCCAGCACTATCCAATGTCTTGCTTTGTGTCCAAGGGAGGAAAAAGAATAATATCCCCAAAAGAGCTGGTACTAGAGAAACTTTGAGCATCTATGATTAACCCCAGCCAAATGAAAAAACATAATTTATGTCCTGACATCATAAAATATGTCCCTAATGCTGTGCAAGAATCAACCACCTAGGCTAAACTGGTGAGTGTGATGTATTTAAAAACTATTATCTTCTGTTGGCAAAGTTACTATTTAATAACACACTTCATTGTATTAGTGGGAATTGCAAAAGAGTTGCTTGCTTCATTCAAGCCAATTAGGAATGTTTCCAAAGGGCTAGGTCTTAACTTACATATTCTGATATATCTGTCAGATGCTACCTTCATTTTGAAATTGGTCATATGTTGCTTTTCTAGGTACTAACTAATTAGCTAACATCTCCATTCTTTCTGGAATGGACTAATGGAAGTTCTCTAGGCTGACTCTTAACCTGGAACTGTTCAATGAGCAAGAAACAGGGAACTGAACCCCCTACAATAATTATCTAGGATTAATTCAGGCTTTCAGACTCAGGAACTAGAATAAGAATAACAATATACTTATTCTCCTCTAGTTTAAGAACAGGCCATAAGGTAACACACTGAATAGAGGGGTGGACCTTAAATCACTTAATCCCTATTTGTCTCAGTTCCTTATCTAAAACAATGAATTGGAGAAGGAAATGGAAAGCCACCCCAGTATCTTTGCCAAGAAAAACCAAATGGGATCTCAAATAGACAACTGAAAATGATGGAACAACAAGAAGCTAAAGAAAGGGTAATGGATCCCAGCTCTGACTCTTAGAACTTAATCAGATTCCAAGTCAGATACCTGATTTGGAACTTAATTTTTACTATCTAGGGAGTGGGGTGATGGGTGAAGGTGCTCATATGAATAAGAAGCTTCTTCAAGAGTTTAAGGAGAAGAAGAAAATGTTAGAGCAAATTAATGTAAACTGGGGCAGCTGGGTGGTACAGTAGATAGAGTAGCGGCCCTGGAGTCAGGAGGACCTGAGTTCAAATTTGACCTCAGACACTTAATAATTACTTAGCTATGTGACCTTGGACAAGTCCTTTAACCCCACTGCTTTCCAACCCCCCCAAATTAAAATAACTCATTCTTGAGTCTTCAAAAATGTATAACCTGAGTTTGAATGTCTTTTATTATTTCTTTCCAAAAATATATAAAAGCATATCATGTGATTACATGAATATTCCAAGCAGACAAAGAGCAAAGGAAATCAGTGAAGTTCTTAACTTCTGTATTTATAGTATAGTATGAACAAGTTTAAAAGATAATACAAAATATATAAATTTACTTGCTTTTTTGGCTTTAGATAAAGATATTTTATAATTAAACATTTTCTTGTTTCTAAAGGTGAACAATATGACAGCAGAATCACAAAAGCTATTTACTGTATCACTTTATAAGTTATGAAAAAGGTGGACAATTCAGGGACTATATAAATAGAATTTATCAGTATCTCTAGAAACATTATATAGTGGAAGGTCAGGGTAAGGCTTCATATGATGCCAAATGGAGTGACATAGGATTGTTCTATTTCAACTTATATTCCCCTTTCCTATATACTCTTTGGAGCTAGGGAATTGTTAGTAGGAGCTAGCTAGATGGAAGTGGTAATATTAGAGAAAGTGTTTTAGAGGGAAAAGATGTGTATGACTGGTAAAAATGAGTGTCAAAAGTGTTCTAAGAAGGAGCCCTCCTTAAAGACAGAGAGCATCTGAACTGTTAGCTCCCTAACCCTATCTGGTCATCTTGGCTTTCCTTCTGTACCTGGACCCCAGATTTGGGACTTGTTAGTCCTTACTCCAGTTCAATTTCCTTGAGTTTGAGGACATCAATGGGAATTTTCCTGACCTTTTCCTGGTGTTCATCCAGTTCCCTAGCCTTAAGGCAGCAACAGGACTGGAGGCATCTGCACAGGAAGCAGCATGAACAGCAGCAGTTGCCAGTGAAAAAAGCTATCAGTCAAACCCAAGGCTGAAGAGAGGGCATCCAAAGGGGCAAGAAGTCCCAGTTTTGCAGCATGTTAGAGAGAACTTGAGGGCAGCAGCTTTGGAGGACCTGAATTACTAGTACCACAAGCAACAGAAATAGGAGGGGGTGCCACTACATCACACATGTCAACCTATGAGAGGGAGGCCAAACCCCATCGGTGGGGTTAGGAAAAACCAGATGATCAGATAGACAATGGTGAACCAATGGTGGGTAGATATGATATTTCCTAGACTCTTAAAAAGACAGATTGGCAGGTGCATGAATGGCAGTGTGTACCATGGGAGAACCCCAGAGATGTTGAAGAAATGGCACAGTACAATCTGAAATCAAAAGGATTAGACAGGATAAAAAGCAGGCAAGTGGTGATGAGAAGGAAAGGGAAAGATAAACGGGGTCACAGAAACTATCACCTATAATTTCATGGTGGGTTCATAAATTTAAGAGGCAGGAGAGATAGCAGAAGTCATTTAGGCCAGTCAATGCCATTTTGTAAGAGATGGGTGTTATGTTGTGTTGACTTACAAGACATTGGATCTGAAGTGAGGAAGACATGTGTTAGTAGCTTGCCTTAGCCTCACTTTTTTCATCTATGAGGAAGGTAAAAGAGCCCTTCATTCAATGGGTTGTTGTGAACAAATGAGATTATATACAGAGCTTTGGAAATTTTAATGCACTCTTAGAAGAGTACTCACCATGGTATAATGAAAAAAAAACAATGCCTATGGGAGTCTGAAGACCTAGCTACAATTTAAGTCAATATTATACATATTTCCCTCTATGTAAAGCAGTATGCTCAGTGCTTGGGATAAAAGTAATGACTTACTTTTCTTAGATTCTATTCCTCTGAATTCTGGTATTGTCACTCACCTGTATGATCTTGATCTCAAAGATCCCTCCCAACTCTTATGTCCTATGGGACTTTGTGCAAATGGCCAAGCAGGAAGGAACTAAATGAAATCAAAAGCTTGAGTCATGGCTTACAAACAAATGAAGTTGATATTTAAAGCCACTTTTGCTGAGTTCCAAAACAGTGATTTCAGAAACAATTTAGTTAATTAGAAACATTGTCCCAAATGAAATTAAGTAACAGTGAGTTAAAAAGCAAATATTTTTATTGCATTCCAAAACCAATGAGACTTTTATTGTGATTGATTTCAAAAATCAGTTTTGGAACTTATTGTTTTACAAAATTTACAATTTCACTGTTTTATGCTTTGAATCAAGCTCTCCTCCACAACCTTTCTCCCCCATCCCCAACTCCTTTGTCATCTTTCTCCTATCCAGGCATTATCTGGTCTGCCTACACACCCAGCATATGCAACTGGCCTCCCTTGGAGGCAATATTCACCCTGGAGTATGTTAAAAGCACCAACATCCTGCCTGATCAAGGCTGTAAATCTCAGGCTTGCCTCCTCCCCCTCTCTTGCCTTCCATGGGATCATTCCCTAAATCTTCCCACAGAATCACTTTTGTATCCATCCCCTCCTAACCATTCCTAATAATACCACCACGTCTTCATTTTTTTGTGATCTGGACTTGTAGTATGGTGGGAAGTAATATCTTTCCTCTGACTTTGTGCGACCTTGAGCAAGTCATTTATAAAATGAGGGTAACTGGATTGATTTCTGTGAGTCCTTCCATCATCCCTAGATCTATGACCCTAGGCCTATTACAAATGCTCCTCCTGGATGGTCTCTTGGCTCTATTACATCCAACACACACATTTCCTGAATCAAAACTATGATAACATCCTTCACTTAAATCCAATACCTGTTTTTCCCTAGTAAAACCAACAAAATTTGAAGCTCATCTACCTTTTCAGCATTCTCCCACTGCTAAGAGGATATGATATCTCTAAAAGCACTACATTATCAATGTTATTATTGCCCCTACCATTATAATTCTTTCCCATGAAACTGATTCTATTAAAGAGACTTATTCACTAGACATATTTCTAGGACCTTTGTTCATACCCTTTCCCCTCTCAGAATACTTTTCCTCCAACTCTCTGCCCAAATCAATCCTCAGAATCTTTCAAGAAAGGCTTCTCTTTTTCCCATGAAAACAACAGTCTTCTCTACCTTTTCTAAATACAAAAAATCAATCCATACCATTTAGCAAGTAACAGAGTTGAGATTCAAACTTGGGTCTTCGACATCAAAGTCAAGTTTTTCCTTTTTCAATCATTTTATGTAGGACATAGGGAGTATAACTGTTCACCATCCCAGTTTGTTTATTATAGACACAAGCTAGAGATATTATTTAGAAAGTTCAGGTTCTGAGAACCATAGCTAGAGATGTTTTTTTAGCCCACAAGTTACCCCACTCTGAGGCAGGAAAGACCTCAGATATAATGTCCCTTTGTGTTATGAAGCATCTGATAAGAAAGAAAAAGGTGCTCATTTGAAGAATTTAGTAATAAGAAGAGAGGAATGAGTATTCTGACCTGGACTGAATTTTGTAAAGTATTACCAGGGCTAGCTAATGCAGCCAATGCAGCCAGAATGTCAGTGGTGGGGGTGCCAGTGTTGGAGCCCAAGGTGAAAGGGTAAGCTCTCTCTAGTCTGATCACACTGATGCCTGGGGGGGGGGGGGGGGGATGGACACTAGATTTAATTCTGGGAGGGAATAATTGAGCATGGAAGGCCCAAATGTAAAGGGTATAAGAAAAGGGAAAGGGGGAGAAAGGGAGGATTTACCAACCAGAGGAGTGATGGCAGAGGAGATTACAGAGTTGCTGTGCACAAGAAATGTAATCCCAGCTCCAACATGATTGGTGAGGTAGCCTGCCAGCCAGGTAGAAGGCAAAGGGAAATCTGGGGAAATGGGAAGAAAAAGGACATTTCTATAATTGTCCTGGTCAGCATTTCATATCTAATGCAATAGATCCCTCTAAAGGGCAATCCAGAAACAGTCTTTTTACTAAAACTCATTCCAAAAATTCTAGCAGACACAACTCAAAAGGCAATTAAAGAACAGCAAGAGGTTCCTGGGAGAGTGAGGGTAGGGACTGTCATGGGAACTCCTAACATCTTATTACTTTTTATGCTCTTCTTTGCAGAAATCAGATTATTATAAGCACTAAGCATGTTGTCCCACACAGTAGAAACTACAAATGTGTATCCTGTTCCCACATAGTTCCCACAGTTGGGTCTCAGATCTACCCAAGCTGCTTCAGGTCTACACCTCCACTTACTTAGTAAAGTGTGATGGGGGGGGAGAATTAGAATTAACTCCTCCCAAGTTTCATCAGCATTTTAATTCATGAAAACCCAGCTGGAGAAGGGTCTGAGATCAAGAGTAATGAACTATTTCCTGGATGCTGGTAGCTGTTAATTCTCTGATGGGATTGAAAAAAGGGAAGGATTTAAACATGGTAAATTTGCCAAGTTCCTAATATGCGCTACATACTTTACAAGCACTATTTCATTTGACCTTCAAATAAACCAGGGAAATAAAATGCCATCCTCATTTTAACAGTTGAGGAAACTGATAAACCCATGTTTGAGACAGAATTTGAACTCATAATTTTGACTCCAAGCCCAGTATTCTAACCATTGTGTTATCTTATACGCTCAGTCGAGACCCTTTTCTGCCCTAAGAAAATGTGAATATCATTTTAATAATCTCTTGTTTTATGGAGACCAGAAGTGGCCACCATAGCCGCTCTCTGCCCACTACATGGCTATAATCTTCCCTTTCCCCCAACATTCCTCATTCTGAGGTTAAGTAGCAACTTGGGATGATCTTTACTTAATCAACTAATGATGACAATGAAATTTTTAGATCTACAGAAGCAACATTTGAGCCCAGAGCCTCTTGACTCCAAATATAATTCTCTTCTCTATTGTTCCACAAGGCTCATGTGGATTCAGTGACTTATTCAAGATGACAAAGCTAATAAGTGTTCAACCCAGAATGATGGGACTTAAGTATCAGAAAGACCAGGCCAAATTGTAACCAGAGACAGGTAATTTCACATCTTTCAAATAGGGATAATAAGACCTGTGTGGCTGAATGCATTGATGCCTTTAAGGGTTTTTCTACTTAGAGTTTTATAGACTTTACTAAGGAATAGGGAAAGGACCTGCTCTGTGATTTCATTGGTTTAAGGAGCTCTCAGGTGGGGGAACTCTTTATCAATGTAGGTTAGTGTTGAGTCCCTTTTCCAGATGGTGTATGTTGAGTTCCTTTCTGGACTCCCTCAATCTTCCCAAGGTGAGCATTGGAAGGGGCAGGAGACAAGGAAGACAAGTTCCTCCCTATACACCAAGGTCTCCAAGGTCTCTGTTTATTGAACCAAACATCAGTGCTTAAATATCCTTTCCAGTCCCTAATCCAGTCCCACTCCTGAGGCACCTAGTAAAACTTGGTGCTCAAGGATACCAGATGATGGTAGTTTACAGTGCTCCCACACAGATTCTACCATAGTCCTAAAGAGATGCTTAGAGTTCTAAGAGCTCTTCAAGACTTAATATTACAAATTCTAACAAAAGAAACAACATGATTTCCAGTACTGCTAATCTGAAGGGAGAGAACACAGGTGGAGACTGGGGTCAAAATTCTTGACTCTTGATGTGGAGCTCATTCAGGGACTACAATGAGAACTGAGCTACCAGTATCTTTTCATATGGACTCCACCCATAGACCCAGGGAGATTGAAATGACTACCTGTATTAATGGTTTTATTAATCACTACAGCAACTTGTCCCTTGAGCAGAGTTCAGGACTTTGACAATCAAGATCAAACAAGTGCACAGGACCACCAAGGAGGCAGCTAGGAGAATGCAGCCAATCCCCAGATCTGGGAGATTGACACTCACAAATGCATGTTTGCCTGTAGGAACAAGAGGAACCACTTATAATCTTTGTCTGTCTTCTCATTTAACCTGGATATATAATGTTCTATTCAGCACTATGCCTGAGTAAAGTGATTCTAATTCATTCAAAGAAGACCTCAAGGGTGGCAAGGTGGCACATTGGATAGAGCACTGGCCTTGGAGTAAGGAGTACTTTTAATTAAGAAGTCTGTTTGAGTCCTAAAAAGTCTTGAATAGTGAGTATGGGGAAAGTGCATTGACAGCTAAATCCCTCTACACCAGCATAATTGGAAAGAAGACTGGATTTGAAGTTAGAAGTCCTGGGTTTAAATCCTAGTTCTGCTATTATCTCTGACAATGGGCAGGTGTCTCTGCCCAAGAATGGATTTGCTTGAGCTTGTATAATTTGGCATTTCAATTTGATTGTACAGAAACTATAATGAAGTGCTTTGTTGTAAAAAACAAATGTACTAACAGCTAAAATTTATATTGTGTTTTAAAGGTAGGTAAAGTACTTTACAAATATAATTATCATTTGTTTCTCACAATATCCCTGGGAGTATTCTATTCCCTACTTTGCAGGTAAGAAAATTGAGGTAGACAGCAGGTAAGTGACTTGTTCTGGGTTACTCAGATAAAGAGTCTCCGAGGCTGAATTTGGACCAGATCAGCCTAATTCTGGGTCCAGAGTGCTAGCCACCACACCATTATGAGGAGGGGTTTGAGTTTCAATTCCAACTTTATCTTCTGGTAATAAACTGCTGACATTTAGGTAGGTAGAGGTAGGTAGTTGTTCCCTAAAGTAGCTATAGAATATTGAGTCCAGAGTTCTATCCACTACACCATTATGAGGACACTGTTATAATTGATAAATCATGTTGAGAATAGGGATAGAAATTCCTCTTTTGCTTAGCAGACTTTCCAGGAGATTTCCTACTCACCCTTTGCAATATTTTCTTCATATGCTGTGTTCATGAGGGTCCAGGTCATGTTCCCTTTGGTCCAACAGAGACTGGGAGAGGTACAATTTTCTGGTGAGGTAATGGTAATGTCAAAGTCTAGATAATGAAAACAGAAAAAAAAACTGCTAGGTAGGTAGAATATCTACCTACCTAGAATGGTATTTTGTGAAGATTCAATTTACAGCACAGAAGACATGACCCCAACCAGCCATTGAATCCTCACTTTCCATTTCATCTATCTCAACCTCTTCATAATCCCCAGAGAAGACCTTCAGGCTTTGTGCTATGGAGCATTTGCTGCACCTACAGGACATCTGAATTACTTCTAAAGGCCAGCTGAGCTGTTCTCAGACTTAGCAATGTTAATCCAGAATGGGGAACCTGGGCATATCCTTACCTTGGAGTTGTCTGAGTCTGTCCCACACTCTGAGGTATAACTAGGGCAGGTGATGAGAGCACACTGGATTTAGAGAAAATCAACAGCAATTGCAGTTCCTCAACATCCCTGGAAGAATATGAATTCCTGCTTCCCCAACTATGTCCTGTGAATACATTTCTGACACCATATTTTTTTAGGTGTTTTTTTTTTGCAAGGCAAATGGGGTTAAGTGGCTTGCCCAAGGCCACACAGCTAGGTAATTATTAAGTGTCTGAGACCGGATTTGAACCCAGGTACTCCTGACTCCAAGGCCAGTGCTTTATCCACTATGCCACCTAGCCGCCTCATGACACCATATTTTTAAAAGTTTTACACGAAATCTTTATCAGGCTCTCATCTTTTTTGCTGCCTCATTTCCTGTAGCAATTTCATTTATGACCTTTTTATCTAGCTGGGGAAAGCAACAGACATGAGCAAAAGTTGGTTGGAACAGATTCCTCAAGTATGATTTGTAACTGAAAATTAATTACTCTCCTAGAGGCTTTAGTGTACGAGAAACACAGGGAAGCAAACTTGCCTCATTTTTAGAGGACTACCGTTACATAGGGGACCCTATGTCATCTTATTTGACCAAGATCAGGTAAGTTAAACCCTTTTCCCACATTCCAGAGGACCCACTATACCACAAGCCCCTTGAGGTCATGAGGATCTTTTGTTTTTTGTTATCCCCCCTGTGCTTGGTCCATAGTAGGGGTTCAATAAATGCTTATTGGTTAGGAAGCATCCCTTGAGAAAGCATTCCTCATTGATCAGAAGAATAGCAAAACATATACAGAATTAAAATGTATTTGCTAGAGATAGGTATATCACACTCATTTAAAGGATAACTTCAATGATGTCAACACCATCCATAAAAAGGGTCATTGGCACAAAATGGTAGAAAAGGAATGGTTGAGTCTTGCTTTGGCCAGTGCGGTGGTGGTGAAGAATAAATCTCTACCAAGGTAGTGCTCTAAGAACCCAGTTCTTTCTCATTAACCTCACTCACCCAGGCAATGAAATGAGGGAGTCATAGCAAGTAGGAGAATCATCCAATGAGCACTATAGATTGAGGAGGAAGGATCCACTTTCAAGGCAACCAAGTTCACAAGTTCTATTTCACCTTAAATTTAAAATCAGAGTGAGTCTTGAGACCACCTGGATGATTAATTTTGTGAAGGGTTTTGTGATGACTTTCAGGAGTTCAGGGGCACCTTCTCCACTCCTGCCTGGTATGAAACATTTTCACTATGATATCAGTGAGATGGTAGAGGTATCCTGTGATCACCTCCACAGGCAGCAGCACTAGCACTGACATCCAGTTTAAAAAAAATCAGGACAGTAGCTCCTGCAAAAGCCCTAAAAGGAGAAAACCCCAAAACATACATTATGGTACTGCCTTGTCATTCTCAGTGCTTCTTGTATGCAGAATGAGAAAATATGGAATGAACAATCATGAGAAAGACTACCTTGAAAGGTAGGAAAAATTGGTTTCAGGTCTCTTACTAGCTATAGGAACACAAGCAAATCATGTAATACTTGCATTGACCCAATCCACTGCTGGTGTTGCTCAATCAGCCTCAAAATAGATGGGACTTCCACATTAGAAGTTTCTCCACCCTATTTCAAAGAAAAAAAAGAAAATGAAAAAAATATACTTTGATTTGCACTCAGAGCTCAGTTCTTTCTCTAGAGGTGAATTAGATTTTTCATCATTAAGTCCTTGGGAATTGTATTGGATCCCAGATTGATCTCCAAAGCTAAGTCTTAAACA
Organism: Macrotis lagotis; assembly: GCF_037893015.1. NCBI lineage: Eukaryota > Metazoa > Chordata > Mammalia > Peramelemorphia > Peramelidae > Macrotis > Macrotis lagotis. The sequence goes on from NC_133660.1 coordinate 193,950,444, forward strand.
GTCGATAATCATTACAGCATTGTTTTTACTGTGCTTAATGATCTCCTAGTTCTTTTCATTTCACTTTTATCAGTTCATATTCTGACATATTGTCTTTTCTTATAGCACAAGAGTGTTCTGGTACAATCATACCACAGCTTGTTCAACCACTCCAATTGATGGGCATTGTCAATTTCCAATTCTTTGACATCACAAAAAACTGCTACATAATCTCTTTGGGATACAAAACTAGTAGTAGAATTACTGGTTCAAACGATATACAGATTAAAAGTCCTTTGAGCATAGTTCAAAATTTTTCCCCAGAACAGCTGGACCAGTTCACAACACCAACAATACAGTAGTGTATCAATTTATCCCTCTTCCCTTTAAGCACTTATAATTTCTGATAGGTTTGAGATGGTACTTCTTTTGTCTTTAATAGCATTTTTAGAGCATTTTTCCATATGACTATAGATAACTGATTGCTTCTGAAAACTGTCTATTCATATCCTTTAACCATTTATCAACTGGAGAATTTTTGTAAATTTGAGTCAGTTTCCTATATCTGAGAAAGAGATCTTTGCCAGAGAAACCTGATGTAAAAATAAAATTAACATTACTTCATTATCTATGATAATTTCTATCAAGACATAAATTTACCTTCTTATCCTTTATAATTAGATCCATTTTTACTGAGGTCATGGTTGCCACCCCCCTGCCTTTTTTACTCCAGTGGAATCATATTACATATGACTCCAACCTTTTACCTCATTGTGTGTCCCTGTTTCAAATGTTTCTCTAATAACATTGGATTTATAATCCATAGTACTATTCAATTCCTTTTTATAGTTGAGTTCAACACATTCATCTCCATCTTATTTTTTTTTAGGTTTTTGCAAGGCAAATGGGGTTAAGTGGCTTGCCCAAGGCCACACAGCTAGGTAATTATTAAGTGTCTGAGACCGGATTTGAACCCAGGTACTCCTGACTCCACTTCAGTGCTTTATCCACTATGCCACCTAGCCGCCCCCCCCATCCTATTTTTTCAATTTATCTTTTTTTTTAAATCCTACCCCTTCTCAAAAAGTCTCTTTTGATTCTGACCCAGTTCACTTCTCACAAGTTTTCATATTCTAGTTTGCTGAATTCCTTATAGAAGTTAGTAGAACTCGAAAACCAATTCAGAAAATAAAATGCTGGTTAAACTCTCTTTTCTAGGTAGACAAATATTCCATTTGACTGTTATTCAGAATCACCACCCTTACCTCCAGTTCCCAATATCCCATCCTAGAAATAATCATTTTGCTTATGAATCTAAGGGGGAATGTTGTTCGTTCAGTCTTGTCCAGTTTTTCATGATCATAGCATACCAATGCTGTCCTCCAGTGGATTAAGGCAAACAGAGATTAAGTGACTTGCCCTGGATCACACAACTAGTAAGTCTTTGAGACCAGATTTAAACTAAGATCTTTCTAACCAGTAAAAATGAAATCATTAGCAACTTATGATTATGACTCAACTGAGCTATTTGAATTTCTCTGGGTATAAAATTATTCCACATTTTAACAAGATCCATTAGAAAAGTCATTGTAGTACCTAGAGTTGAGTAAAGATTTCCAATTTTGTTAAATATAGTTACTGCAGTGATGGAGAGAACATGATTAGCAAACAAAAAAACTTCCTATCTTTGAAATCCATTTCTGTCACAAGCCTTCATTAGGGCCACTATTGTATTGGTGACTGAAGTCCCAATATTGGCTCCCATGATGATGGGAATTGCTGCCTTTACTGTCAACATTATCAAAGGAAAAAGGTAAATGAGGAAGAAGTGTGGAAATTCACAGGAAAAAGACTTCAGCTTTACAAAATAGAAGGCAAAGCTATCCAGTCCAACCATGACCAAGAATAGGAATCTTTCTACAAGGTCCCCAATCAGTCATCATCCAACCTTTTCCTGAGGATTGCCTGTGTTGAAGAATGACTAGGTACAACTGAGACCAAGTACCCTGAACTGTAATTGGGGTGGGACAACTGCAGCTATTCTTAGCAAGAAAACTAGACCACTGGTAGCAATATTGCTAGGTGTGATCACTGTTCTAATGGTGGCTGTAGTTCAAAGATTGAAAGGATAGAAAAACAGAGATGAAAAGTCCTGGGTACATTTTGAGTAATTAAATTATTTTAAGATTTGGAATGAAATTCAACAGACCTCAGGCTGGCCAAGGCAGTGTGTGTGTGTGTGTATGTGTCTTTGTCTCACATGAAGAAGACACCAGGCAGATGATAATAGATCTCTGCATCAGGACTGTCACCAGCATGCCAATCATCAAGGAAGTCACAGTGTCATTCAATATTGAACCATCTTGGAAAATCTCCCCAGTCACTTTTCCTGCAGGTAATGAAATTTTTAAAAGAATAAATATATTGTCATTGACTGGGACTGCTGAGCCACAAATTAAAGACTAGGGGCCACTGTGTGGGAATGAAGAATGAGGAATGAGGAGGAGTCACTGCCAAAGCAGGTAATACCACAGAGGGCAGTGAAAATTGAATTTGCTTGGCATGGTACCTGATGGTACCTGATTTATAATAAATGATATATAAGTACTTATTCCCTTCCCCCATTTGATTATTTAAAGTATGTCCTTTTGTAGGATGCTTATAAGAACTCAAATTCTTTTCATGTGCATGTTGTATCATCCCAGCAAAATTGCAATCTTTCTGATGTTAGAAATGGGTCTTCCATTTCCTTTATATATCCAGAGCTTAACAATGACAATTCCTACCCATTATTAGTCTGCAAAGTGGAAGCATGACGTCCAGGCTTTACACAAAGGAAATGGAGTAGAGAATGAAGCCAATTGTCTAAATGGTCATTTGCATTTGCATTTGACTTCAACCATCTAACCACTCTATCATTAAAGTCAATAATGTGAAAAATATACTAGGTCTGGTTGGGGATTAAACACATATAAATACACACACATACACAAGCACACAAACACACACACACACCAGGGTCTTTGCATTCAAACATGCAAGCACAGTTTGTTTTGAGAGATAATAGGAATGGAAGAATAAGAAGAAAGAATATAGGGATGGGTAGGAAGAAAAAGGCTCAAGGCCAGCCTACATGGATGAAATTTTTCTTTTCACTTTCTTGGAGTAAATTTGACATGTTTCACTTTTTCCCTCAGACAACCACTTCAGTTGCCAACATAGCACACAACATGTACATATGCATTTTAGACATTTTCTAGTTTCTGGCACTGGAGGTGATGTTTCAGACATCAATAGAGGAATGAAGAGAATCACCCTCACCATAAAACCTTTAATCTGATGACCTAATTTCCCTATCAAGTCTTTTCAAAAAGATTTTTGCCATCTAATCCCTAAACTGTCTCATTTCCAACGTCAGGTAGGTTGGGCACTGGGGAAGGGAGAGAAGAGAAGTATGAATCAAGTATGAATCAAGAGGCATCCATGTCAACCTATCTCTGGAATGGATAAAAAAAATAAGCCTCCTCATTCAGAATAGTTGAAAACAAGGGAGATTGCTTGTTGATTGACTATCTGCTGTACCAAATTCAAAAAGCAAATTTTTTTTTAAAAAAGGGGGCAAGGGACAACTTCAAATAAATGGCATGTTTCTTAAAATGCAGTTTCTAATGCATTACCCAAACAGACAACCCTACCTGCCAAACCTTTGACCTTTTCCGAAATTGCTTTTCATACCTCCAACCAGATGGAAAGTGCTGCTGAGGATGTCCAAGGAGCAGACAAATAAGTAGAGAAATCCCAGAAAGAGAATCACTTTTCCAATACTTTGTAAGACAGCAAATAATTTCACTTTAGTGTTTCTCTCAGCAAAAACAAAGGGGGGGAGTGAATGTGCATTTATTAGACACCTACTATGTACTAGATCTTGTGTGAAGCACTATAAAAATATTGCCTTATTTGTTGCGTGTGTGTGTGTGTGTGTGTGTGTGTGTCTATGGCTTGCCCATGAGTGTTTACACACACACACACACACACACACACACACACACACACACACACACAAAGGATCTGGCATTTTGTGCAAATATAATCTTCCATTTTTTTCCTAGCCAGGAGAAGGCAGACTGGGGTTGTCAGTTTTGGTAATGTATTAGTGCATTTTAAGAAACATGCCATTTATTTGAACCCCAAATCTTGTCCCCCCCCTTTAAAAAAACACATTTGTGGAGAAGTTTTTTGACACCAAAGACACTGTGGCCTACAGCCATAAAACAAATCAATTCTTACCTGAATCTTTGGCTTACTAAGTGGTGCAACTAAGAGGGGGAAAAGGGGTCCTGAGATAATGACCAGTCAAAGTACTCTTTATAAGGACATTGGGGATTACTTTTTGAATATTGGACTTCACAATAAAAATGGCAGTTTTATTTTTGAAAGAATCTTTTGACACCTAAATATTATGATTGTTGGTCAACCCTAGGAGATTTAGCCTGTAGGAGCTTTTAGTCCTACCCCACCCACATCATCCCCAGAGTTCTCCAATGATTCCCATCTCATCTTCCAGAATTCAAATCAGATACTTATTAGTTGGAAGGACCCTAGATAAGTCAATTAACTTCTGCCTCAATTCCTTATCTGTAAAGTAGGAACTTACTGTAGAAGGAAATGGTGAAACATTCTAATCTCTCCACCAAGAAAATCCCATAGAAAGATGGAAAACTAATAAAAAGGAGAGTTACTGACCACTTGACTCCAGAGTCCTAAATTTAAGCATGTCCCCTGGATCTTGTTTTACCACTGGCTCCTCAATAACCACCTTTTCAACTATTTCAATAACAGAATAATATGGCAGAACGTCTTTTCTTGCTTACAGGAGAATGGGCATTATCTGCCAAAGAAAGCAAAAAATATCAGGAATAGGACCCATTTCTCCTGGGGAAGAGTGAAAGAAGGGAGGGTCATACTATTGCAAGTTGAAGGAGAGAATAGTCCTTACTGCTGGGAGGTTTCTTTATCTTTTCCAGACATAGAGTGTTGGGTGGTAGCCTAGATGAAGTATTAATTAGAATCAGAATGGGAGTTTCCCACTTCAGGACTAGGTGCCATGATCTGTGAATAATAGAATTTAAAACTTGAAATGTGCATCAACAAAGATCCTAGAACAATTTGGTATTCAACAATAACACCAACAAAACAAAACAAAAAAATTAGTTCCAGAGCTGGTTAAAAAAAAAACAACCAACTTTTTTTCTTCTAAGTGTGACATCATGGGGCATTTTTTAAATTTCAAACTTCTTTTTTAGTCACACATCCAACCTGTTACCTTTTCTCCTGGATTCACTTTCTTTCTCCCCTGCCCCAACTTCTTGGCTAAATTATTAATCTTGGTCTTGGTTGTTGACCTACTAGATTTCTCTAATCTCTTCCTCACTGGCCTTTAAATTGTACATATCTCATTAAACTATCCAGCCCATCTGTCTTAGTTACCTGCTCAAGAAATGTCAGCATTCTCTTCAGGAAAGGTTCTCCTTTACTCTAATGGTTCTCCATCCCTTTTCAATATTAACCTGTACTTCACAATTAGCAATTATTAATTGTTAATCTAGATTCACTCTCCATACCTGAGATTGGAATGCTATCAGTATTCTCCCTCCATACTATTTTTGAGATTTCTATATGGTCCTCAATCTAAATGTTCTTCTAAAAGCTTTTAAGACTTTCTGATAATCTACTTTCCCAAAGATGAATATCCCTGCTTCTGACACATTATGCCATACATACAGAGGTTGAAAAATATATGCTTATTTTCTATCAATAAGTGGCAATTAGTCATTTGGCAAGATTTCATTTTCCTTCTCACTTGGTTATCAGTAAGAAACAACAATTAACCTACTTCATCTTTCTTCCCCCTGAAAATAAAGTCAGAGTTAGTCTAGCTTTACATGAGATTACATCTTCATGAACTTTTTCATTCATGAAATTGGTCAATGGTTTAAAGCGGATAACTGGGGAAAAAGAGCTGAAATTCAAACTTATTCTTTTAGGATTTCAAGATGCTTTTTTATAAGTACAGAAGAAAAAGTTCACAGGATTTTATTTCAGCAACATTTTAACTTTGCTTGAAGTAGTTCCAGAGAAACCCCAATTCACTAAGCAGGAATCCTAAGCATTGCTAAGTAAGTGAGTTTTAGGCAGACTTCAGTAACAAGAGTGCTTGGCTATTTAATCCTCTTGAGGCCAAAAGCCAGAAGAGTGGAGTATCTATCTAGCAAATATTTGTTTCAGTTTTTTGAGCCACTCCCTTACACCTTTTCTGGCCTTCTGCATCCACAGAGTCAAAGAAACTCCTGTGGATGAGAAAGGTGATAAAGTAGGGCACCTGGTAGCTTCAGAACAAATAAGTGATATTGGCACCAAACCAATCAACACTCTTTTCGAAGTAGACAGATTCATTTACTCAATACAACAGACTTCTTCAGAATCCAGTCACTTTGGGAGCTCTAGTTACTACATTTAGCCTTTGTCTGGTCCAGGTAAACCACAACAGATAAAATAGGTAAGACTAAAATAAACTCCTAGTTCTCTAAGGGTTGTTGAGCTAGTCTCAGAGTAGCCCAGGCTACTTAGGGTTCCATCAAATAGCAAGAGGTTGAGGGCAGGGATGAGGGAATCTCAAGCTCCACAACAGTGCTTCAAGAGCAGAATTGTCTTCTCTTTTGGAAGATCGAAGAATTCAAAGATGGAACCATTAGATGTGGCCAGGATGAGATAGGAGGAAGCATTTTGGTGTTAGTGTTCCAAGTATATTATTACAAGTTACTGTAGCTGCCCGAAAAAATAGGGACCTTGCTTGTAACCTCTTTTTAAGAATTGTTTAGTGCTTGTTATTTAGTATTTTGTATCTCTAGGATCTAAGGCACTTAATTGGTGGGTCTTTGATAAATGATGGTTGATTGATTCAGAGGTTACCATATTGCCAATACTAGAGTATGGTAAATTAAATATCCTGGACTGGACTCATTGGCACAATCCAAAAGTGTCAGAAGAGTAAGGAAACATAGTTCAGTATTTAATTCTGTGAGTTCCACCCTTTAATAGATTCTGATTCTCCTGAAGTATGTCCCTCCCTCATGATTTCTCAAATCTTGTCTTTTTTTCCTTCCCAAGGCACAGAACTGCTTTCATTTCTAAAATACCCAAGTAAGTCCCCAGTCAGGTAAGAAGTGATCCTCACTTTTCCTTAGTCTACTTCCTTTAGGTCACTCTAAAACTTGCAACTTCTCCCACTAGGCAGTGAATAGAGGAAAAGAAAGGGAAAAAATCAAAACTTTTTCACTGAATCACAAGTACAATAGATTTTTTTTAGGTCTTCCTTGGTAAGATGTGGTTCAAAGGTCTTTAATTTCATCTTATTTTGTTGGTATTTTTATTTCTACTTAGGATGGCAAAAAAAAAACTCACACAGTACCCAATGTATTTTAAATCCCAGAAATCTACATCAGAGTTACAGGTCCTTTTTTCTTCAATAAATTGAATGGAGTAATGTTTTTTTAACAATAGCAGACTCATACCAACACTACTAAGCACACATTACAATGAAGTATGAGAGCAAAGGAAAATTCAATTATTTGAAATTCTCAAACATCTTGGCAAAATATGCCCTTATTTGCCCTAAATACTAAATTAAAGTCTAACAAAACTTTGGGGGGAGAGATAGGGAAGAAGAGAACTGCTGGAGGGTATTAGTCAATGAACACAACTAACCCAAGATAGCACCAACTAGATCAACCTACCAAACAGAGTAGAAGAAATGATTTTCCTTTAAATGGGAGATGGAATGCAAGCAGATAAAGCCATTTTCACAGGAGAAAAAACATTGGAAAGAATAACCCAAGCTGAATTCCAATTTAGACTCCACTTCCTATGTGGTAAGTTACCAAATCTTTTTTGGCAGTTCCCACATCTGTAAAATGGAAGGTCTGGACTAGATGGTGGCCTCTCAAAGTCCTTCCTGCTCTAAAGTTTATAACCTCTATAGAATTTGGTGAGTTTGTAAAATACTTCCATGGCAACATTATCCCCATTTTACAGAACAGGAAGTTGAGGCTCAGAGAGATGAGAGATCACTCAACCATGAGTTATTCAGGATTTGATCCCAGCACCATTCACAAGATTTAAAGATGAAACCCTAAAGATCACCTAGTTTAATATCATTTTACAGATGAAGGAACTGAAGGAAGCTAAAGATTGGAATCTTAAATATCACTTAGTTTAATATTTTACAAATGGGGGAATTGAAGCTGCTCAAGGAGGAGTTCCAATGTTTCCCAGGTGGGAAATAACAGGTCCTTTGCCTCCAAAATCAGTTCTCTTCCTACTCCTCACAATATTTCTATTCCCTCTGGCCATCAACACTGCCTTTAAAAATTAGATTACTTTCTCTGTGTTGGTATAAATTAGCCTACTGCCCTTTACCTCCTCAAACTAGGAAAAACTCCCAGAAGATGCTGCACACTCTAATAACATCTAAGTGAATCAACACTTCATATTTGTATATTACCCTACAAAAACTGCCTTCACGCAATACTACTTATCACACATTATGGTCCTATTATTGATGAAAAGTGACAGCTTATCTAACCTTCCACTCTTCAATTCCAAGAAACTTCCAGAGGAATAGGCAGTCAGCTACCCCTTCTCCACAAACATTTTAGACTGGCTCCTTTTCTAGCAGGTAATACTAAAATCCTTTTAGGTTCTGTGGTATATCTAATGGACAACAGAAAGAAGTATTTGTGTTTCTAGGAGTCTAGTCTTCAATCTCAAGACTTAATGCTAATAAAAAGCTAAAATCTAGCTACTGAACAAGGAAAAAGCTAGGTGGCACTGTGGATTGATTCCTGAGCCTGGACTCAGGAAGACTAATCTTTATGAGTTCAAATATAACCTCAGACATTTACTAGCTGTTGGATTCTGAGCAAGTCACTTAATCCTATTTGTCTCAGTTTCCTCATAAGTAAAATGAACTGGAAGAGGAAGTGACATACTAGTGGTTTTGCCAAACGACTGATAAAAAAAAATTTGTAATTTTTTTAGATCTTCTTTAGTTACCCTTCTTTAGATACCCAATATATCCTCTGCCCTCAGTACCTTTCCAAGAGATAGAACTTTCTGGAGAAAAAGTAGAAACAAACTGGAATGATTTTAAATAAACTAAAAACTTTGTCTTAGTTCAAAAATTTCCTGTATTAATCAGTCCTTTACTTTTTTCCCCCTAGTTAAAGGACTAAAGGAGCACCAGAGTTCTGACTTTATATTAAAGATAGTTCTGCTCCAAGATGTGATCTCCCCAGGGCACCAAGACACTGGAAATCACAACACTGGAACAGAGTTTACCTACTCTTCTCCAGTTCAAAGTTCTTGGGCAATCCGCACAGTGATTCCAGCCATGTTTCCAGACAGGGTAGGTCACAGCAGGGTAGAACGGGGAGGGCAGGTAGTGGGGCCTGTCCACCTACTCTTGCATTCTCAGTTTTCAATCCTGAGATCAGCAAACTGGACCAGAAGAGTTGTGGATCTGAATCCAGGCTCCAACAGTTCTGGAGGCTTCTGTAAGCTTTGGGGACACCCTGAGTCTCTACCCAGGCCCAGCAAAGTTTCTTCTGAAGAAGAGGTGGGGAAGATAGTATAACTACCAGCCTTTTCTCTGGTCTCAAATTGTATAGAAAACAGCATTTATAGTGCAATTTAAACAGGAAAGGGTGGGAAAAGTTCGAAGTAAAAAGGATGGCCAATCAGAAATATATTGACAAATCCCATCAAAACAATGACAAAGAATATTTAATCAACTTCAGGCACTCACTCAGGTTTTAACCCATACCAAGAGTTGCAATTACCTTAGATTTGGCAAAGTGGATTTTCCCCTAAAACTGGTTACTTTGTAGATGGGCAAACTAGAGAGAAGCAGATCACAGTGGCCTAGTAGATTAAAGAGTTGATTATGGTGAGAAATGTCTATTCCATTCTCTGTCATTTAGTATTTTTTTAACTCAACTCAATCACTTAACTTCTCATGTTAGATAATTCTTTTAACAGGTGCCAATTGAAGAGGTTGAAGATGTGCCAATAGGCATTGGTAGAAGTCCTTCACTCCCTCTTTTGATGAGATCATAAGTCCAAAAAGAACCCCCAAAACAAAAATATTGAGTAGGAAGAGAAAAGCAAAAACAAAAATTCTGGACATTGAATGGAAACATTAAGATACACAAGAATAGTGCCTGTGCTAAAAAAATAAAAATCACCTCCTAGGCACTTCATTTACCCTCCCCAAGCCTCAGATTCTTTTTCTATATAAAATCAGCAATTAGACAAGAATATCTCAAAGATCCTTTTTGAGCTCTACAGTTTTTTATTTCCCTAGGTTTTATGTGACTGACTCAAAAGGTACTAATTTTCTTAGTATCACCTTTTCAGCTCAGAGCTCCTAATGGGACTGTTGGCTTATTATTTTGTCATATTATTTATGACTTCCAGGCCAATTCCTATATTACTTTAGGTCACAAATCTGGCAAGATAAAACTGTCTTCATCAGTAGAGGATTCCTGTTCCCTCAGGAAGTCAACCAACCTGCTCTCTCCCAATCCTAGGTGGAATCTCCAGTGATGAGAATGAACCACAGAAAGCCAATATGAACACAAATGGATATCGACAATATTGACTCAGGTAGTGAAGAGAATCTATCTGGTAAATTGTAGATCTTGGTGTGAGATTGAGGAAAGAATTTGATTGATTCCTGTTATTATTCTATTGGAAGACAACATCTAGGAATTACCTAGAACTTAGCCTTAAAACAACAGAGAAAAATTGAGGGGGAGGAAGGGTGAGTATAATATTGACTAAAGTTTGAACCAATTAATCAACAACCATTCATTAAAACACCAACTATGGGGGCAGTTAGGTGGCAAAGTGGATTGAGCACCAGCCCTGGAGTGAGGAGGAACTGAGTTCAATTCTGACCTCAGACGCTTTATAATTACCTAGTTGTGTGACCTTGGGCAAGCCACTTAACCCCATTGCATTGTAAAAATTAAAACTGAGCACACACACACACACACACACACACACACACACACACACACACAAAACCCCACTATGTGCTAAATCCTAGGGACACAAAGACAAAAGTGAAACAATTTCTGCTTCTCAGATTTATATGCTCCTTTCCCCCCAATCAATCAATCATCATTTTTAAAAAGCTTTTTACTTTATAATATTTTATTTTTTCCAATTATGTATAGTTTTCAGCATTCATTTTTGTTACATTTTGAGTTCCAAATTTTTCTGCCTCCTTCTCTTCCCTCTCCCTTCCTCAAGACAGCAAGCCATCTGATATAGTTAATATATGTAAAGTCATGTTAAATATATTTCCATATTAGTCATGCTGTGAAAGAAGAATCAGAACAAAAGGGAGGGAAAATCATGAGAAAGAAAGAAAGAAAAAAGCAAAAAAAATTTTTTTTAAAAGTGAAAATAATATGCTTTGTTCTGCATTCAGACTCCATACTTTCTTTCCTCTGGATGTGGATGGCATTTTCTATTGCAAGTCTTTTGGAATTGTCTTTGGTCACTGTATTGTTGAGAAAAACTAAGTCTATCATAGTTGATCATCACACAATGCTGCTATTAATGTTCTCCTGGTTCTGCTTACTTCACTCAGCATCAGTTCATGTAGATATTTTCAGGTTTTTTTTAAAAAACTTTGCCTGTCCATTTCTTATAGAACAATAGTACTCGATTACATTCATGTATCAAAACTTATTCAGTCATCCCTCAATTGATAGGCATTCCCTCAATTTCGAGTTCTTTGCCACCACAGAAAAAGAAGCTTTAAAAATTTTTGTACTTGTGGGTCCTTTTCCCTTTTTTATGACCTCTTTGAGATATAGATTTAGTTGTGGTAGTGCTGGATCAAAGAGTATACACAATTTGATTACCCTTTGAGTATGGTTCAAAATTGCTTTCCATGATGGAGACTTCACAACTCCATCAGAGCATTAGTGTCCCATTTTATCCCCATCCCCTCCAACATTTAACATTTTCCTTTTCTGTTATATTAGTCAATCTGGTTGATATGAGGTGGTACCTCAGATTTGTTTTAATTTGCATTTCTCTAATCAATCATGATTTAAAGAATCATTATGGGGCAGCTAGGTGGTGTAGTGAATAAAGCACCTGCCCTGGAGTCAGGAGTACCTGGGTTCAAATCTGGTCTCAGACACTTAATAATTACCTAGCTGTGTGGCCTTAGGCAAGCCACTTAACCTCGTTTGCCTTGCAAAAAAAAAAAAAAAACTAAAAAAAAGAATCATTATATGACTATAGATAACTTTAATTTCTTCATCTTAAATTTGTCTGTTCATATCCACCATTTATCAATTGGAGAATGACTTGTATTCTTTTATCTGTCTCTATTTGTGCCTGTTTCTGTCTCTGTCTGTCTGTCTCTGTCTCTGACTCTGTGTGTCTGTGTCTCTGTCTGTCTTTTGTTTGTCTGTCTCTCTCTCTTTTTCGCTCTCTTTCAGTAATGAATTTCCACCATTGTACAAATGCTATTATTAGAAGCATCTAGAGCTAGACTAGGAGTCAGAAAGATTCATCTTCCTGAGTTCATATCTAACTTCAGATATTTACTAGCTTGTGGGATCCTGCTTTTCTTAGTTCCTCGTCTATAAAACAATCCAGAAAAGGACATGGCAAACCACTCTAGTATCTTTACCCAGAAAATCCCAAATGGGGTCACAGAGAGTCAGTCATAATTGAACAAACATTATTAGCCAAGCAAAGTAAGAAAAATTAAGAAGCATGAACTCTGAGATTCCTTGTACAGTAGTGAAATGAAAATTGGATCTAAAATTAGAAGAATTGGATTCAAATCCCATATGTAATACTAACTTTCTCTGTAGCCTTGGAGAAGAAAAATAATTACTACCATTTATAGACCACCTACTATGTGCCAGATACTATAAGAACTTTCAAACATTTCATTTGATCCTTACAACACCCCTGGGAGGAGGGTGCTATGATATGTTCATTTTTCAGATTAGAAATTGAGGCAGAGACTTGCTCCAGTTCACACAACTAAAAAGTATGTTAGGTGGGATTTAAGCTCAGGTCTTCTTGACTCCAGTTATGGTCTCTATCCACTACACTACCTTGCTGCCTTGCCAGGAGAAGTCATTTAAACTCTGCATACAATTTGAACTAGAGGCTCTCTAATATCCTTAATGGCTCTCTATCAATTACATGATACTGTGAAAATGTCTGTAGCCCATGAAATATCCCATTCATGCTTGTGGAGAGTCCCATGTCTTACTTCATCATATTTATTTGCTTGAATCCTTCAGGGTCACCTTTCTTTACCTCAGTCTCTGACACAGAAGCTACATATTGATAGATATAAAAAAAGGACTACTTATAAATTACTCTGGAATGATTTTCCTTGAAAATAGTGTCTCGGGGCAGCTAGGTGGCGCAGTGGATAAAGCACTGGCCCTGGAGTCAGAAATACCTGGGTTCAAATCCAGTCTCAAACATTTAATAATTAATTACCTAGCTGTGTGGCCTTGGACAATCCACTTAACCCTATTTGCCTTGCAACCCCACCCCCCAACAAATAGTGTCTCATAATAGGGAAATGATTGTGATTTCTTTGGTATGGCGAGTTCCCAGTGAAGACCTAACTCTGACAATTCAGGTTGGCACCTTCTCTGCAACACTGGGTCTTGGAGACTTAGCTGCATCACAAAGTAACATAGTCAGTGACATACCAAGTGACACAACTGAAGCAGCACTTGAATCACGGGCTTCCTGTTGTCAAGATCAAATCATTGTCTTTCATGTTACCCTGACTTTCATGTTTTATATTAAATGATGGAAAATAGGATTATTGTTCCAGTTCTGCCAAATCTGCCCATAATTATGAAATGTCTAGCTTATCTAAGCATTTCATTTCCTCCTGCACCAAGCAGTAGGTGTGCTTGATAAATATGGAACTGAATTTTCCTTAAAGTACCTCTCATGCATAATCTGATTTGAATTTCATAATAACCCAATGAGGTAGATACCACAGGTATAATTATCCTTGATTAAAGACAAGGAAACTGAGATCCAGAGAGATTATTGTTAATAGTAACAATAATAATAATAGTTTAATTTACCTAGTCCTGTAAGATTTGCAAAGTACCTAACAGACATATCTCACTTGATCTTCATAACAACCCTAGGTAGTAGTTGCTCTTGTTATTCCAACCTTACAAATGGAGAAACTGAAATTGAGATAGGTTAAGTGACTTACCCAGGATCATTCAAGCAAAGGCTAGATGACCACCTTTCAAAGAGATTATAGGTTATAGAAAGGATTCTTACATAGAATTGCTAACTTCTAAAGTTCCTCTAGCCTTGGAATTCTATACTTCTAGGCTTTACCTTTGCCTTAATTACATGCTCACTTATTCAGTTACTTATAGAGCTCATAAGAGTAGATGTTTGACATATTTGTTGAATGAATGAATGCAGATCCTTTCATACATTGGATCTCTTCAGATTTACCACAGGTCACAGCAAAGCAATTAAAATGTTTTCATAGCTTTTAGTTACTAATTTTAATTAATTTAAATTCAATGAAGACTTATCAAAAACCAACTATGACCAAAACTCTGTGTTAGGCATTGTATTAGGCAAAACAAACCAGTCCTCAAAAAGTTTACATTTTACTGAAATTTTGCTAAGAATTTTGTGATTAAAAAGAAAACTAAAACCTTCTGTTCCTTGACTAAAAGTAGTCTCATGCATCTCCACTAATTTTTCTCCAGGAATTCTTAATCTTGCTCTATGAACTTAAAAGAATTATTGGATATTTATATTTAAGTATAATTGTTTTCCTTTTTAACCTTATGTATTCTAAATTATATATTTAAAAACATTATTCTGAGAAGGGATTCATAGGCTTAGACAGCCAAAGGGGTCCACAACATACAAAAGGATAAGAATCACTACTCTAGGAAGTAGCCAGATGGAGAAGTACATAGAGTATCAGCTCTGAAGTCAAGATAATTTGAATTCAGATTTAATCTCAGATGCTTTCTAACTAACTGTATAATTGATGCTGGGTAAATCACTTAATCCCAATTGCCTCAAACAAGTTAAAAGAACCACTATTCTAGGTAGTGTATTGTGGGGGGAAAGACACTAGGCTAAAAGTCAAAGGAACAGAATTTAGGTTTTAGCTCTGCCAATTCTTTGTGACCCTATACAAATGACTTTACCATCCTGGTGCAGTTTCCTCAACTATAAAATCAGAGGACTGGACTGAATCATCTGGAAAGTCCCTTCCTTCTTTCTCTCTCTCACACTTTCAGACTGGTCTGAATCATTTCTTAAATATCTTTTTTCTTTCTTTCCTTTTTTCCTTCCTTCATAATGAGTCTTCTATCTCATTCAAGTTGGAAGTGCAGCAACTACTCATTGCTCACTACCTGGGTCTGTTTCCTTAACTCCTGAGTTCTAGGGATCTACCAACCCTCAGCTCTCCCCAGTAGAAGGGATTACAAGCATTAGTCTGGAAACATAGCCATCTCCCTTCCCCTCTGACAATCTGAAAGTGTTATATCTCCTGGGAAGAATTTAACAATTCTCCCATTTCAAGTTTTTCTTGGATTTGAAAATTCCTTATTCTCCTCTATCTTGATCATCTTACATTATTTCTCATACTGAGAAAGGGGAAATTCCTATTTTCCTTAAAGGTCATTGTGCACCTTTAAAATCATATAAATACCAAATTAAGATAGCTTTTGTCAAAAACCACAATCCTTCAGAATTAATTGATCCTGGAATCCTAGGGGGGAAATTAGTCTGAGATGAGCCTGCTTGAGCAATTAGAGGAAGTAGCTTAGAGGAATTTCTCTTAGTGTTACACTGACTATAATTATGGTATCATTGCCTTTAGGGAGAACTCTTCCTCCTTTTCTTATCACAGTATAATATTTGACCTAATAGATTAATTAAATCCTAGAAACATCAACTTTCAGTTGGTAGCTATTAGATTACTTCTTCCTCCTCACAGGAATTCAACTTATGTTCAGATTAATACAGGAATGGGAAACTAAGTCCTCATGGTTCAAGTAATTTCTTGGTCTTCTCTAGGTCTCCATCCTCCTACACTCTTTTACAACATTTAACTATCTATCATCTCCTTTTTTCCTGAAATTTGCTTTTCCTTTGGCTTCCTCAATATGGCAATGTCCTGGCTGTCCTATTTCTCTGACATCTTCTTGGTCTCTTTTTCTATCTTTCCTTTTTCTCCAGCATCCTAAATAGAAATGCTTTCCAAGATTTTTCATTGTCCTTTTGCCCTTCTCAGTCTTCATTGGCTTCTTGGAGATCTCATTTACTTCTAAAGCTTCAACCAATTCACCTTCACAGTGTATTGGTTTTCAAATCAATATCGTCTACCCAAATTCCCCCTTTTCATCTTTGTCCATTAAAATTCTTCCCCTCACAAGACAAAGATTTTGCAATGGAGTGGAAGAGGGGGAAGGTGAAGGGGAGCAAGTGAGTCTTTACTCTCATTAGAAGTGGCTCAGACAGAACCAGAAAAACATTGTATACCCTAACAGTAACATGGGGGTGATGATCAACTTTAATGGACTTGCTCATCCCTTCAGTGCCAAAATCAGGCACAATTTTGGGGTATCTGCAATGGAGAATATCATCTGTACCCAGAGAAAGAATTATGGACTTTGAACCAAAGACTATTACCATCAAATTAGGGGAAAAAAACCTTTATATTATTATGTAATTTTATTATCTCATACTTTATTTTTCTTCCTTATGGATATGATTTCTCTGTCATCACATTCAACTGAGATCAATGTATAACATGGAAGCAATGTAAAGACTATCAATGCCTTCTGTGGGGGGTGAGGGGAGGGAAGCAAGAATGGGGAAAAATTGCAAAACTCAAAATAAATAAAATCTTTCTCTAAAAAAAGAAGTGGTTCAGAGAGGAAATAACATACACATTCAATTGGTTATGAAAATGGAAAGGAAAGGGAAGGAAGAAAGGGGACAGGGGGAGGGGAGGAAGGGTGTAGATGACAGAAGAGAGGGAAGATCATGAGAGAGGGTAGTCAGATATAATACATTTTTGAAGAGGGACAGGGTGAAAGGAGACAGAATAAACTAAATGGGGGTGGGGAGGAATAGGATGGAGGGAAATACAGTTAGCAACTGTGTAAAAAATTGAAGCTAGTTCTCTGGGACTTATGATAAAGAATGTTATCCATCCCACAGAAAGAGCTGATGGGGGGCGGCTAGGTGGTGCAGTGGATAAAGCACCAGTCCTGGAGTCAGGAGTACCTGGGTTCAAATCCAGTCTGAGACATTTAATAATTACCTAGCTGTGTGGCCTTGGGCAAGCCACTTAACCCCATTTGCCTTGCAAAAAAAAAAAACCTAAAAAATTTTTAAAAAAGAAAGAGCTGATGGTATCTGAATACAGATTGAAGCACACTTTTTTTTCTATTTTTATAGGGGTTTCGCTTTTTTGTGGGAAGGGGGATTATGTTTACTTTTACAACATGACTATTGTAGTAATGTAGAAAAAAATAAAAATTAATAAATTAATTTTTTAAATTCTGCCCCACCTTTCTGTTCAAATGTTCCCTCCTTCACAATAATCCCTGTACATCCTAGACAAAAGTGGCCCTTCCCTTCCCTGCTCTCTTATGACATTTTGTAATATCAATATGGCACCTATCATTATTACAGTTATATAATACAAACTTTATAGTTAGTTGTACTTCACGCTCTAAGAGGACCAAAATGACACTGATGTCTCTAGATGGGTTCATCTCATGTTTCCTTTATGCTACTACAATTTTACTTTGCTAATAAAGCACAGAATCTTCTTTGATGTGAGCACACCTTTTGGTTAGTCCTATTCCAGTGTCTCCCCTGTCTCACAGTCAATTCCTGTTTTTCAGTGAGACTTTAAGAGTGTCCTTGTACCAGTTCCTCTGACTTCCTTGTGAACAAATGTTTGCCCTGTGTGAGTTCTCCGTAAAAAAAATCTTTTAGGCAACATTTTGACATTCAAACAATATAACCAGGCCATCAAAGTTGCTCTCTGCAAGTTTGCATACTTGGTAATTCACTTTGAGAAAGAACCTTAGTGACCAATACTTTGTCTTGCCATATAATTTGGCAATGTATGCATCAACATCATTGTCTATGTGAACATCCCTGGAAAGTATTTTACCAAAGTAAGGGAACTTATCCACAAAATTCAAAATCTCTCCATTTGTTATATCTAATAGTTCCACATATGGATGGTGCAGTGCTGATTGGTGGAGAACCTCTTGTTTTCTTGCTTTTGATGGTCAAGTCAAAATTAGCAAAAGTGGCAGGGAATTGGTCCATACTCTGTTGTATCTCAACCCCAGAGGTTGTATTGAGTATATAATCATTTGCAAAGAAAAAGTCACACAGCAATATTTCCTCAACTTTAGTCTTGCCTTGTTGTCTTTTCAGGTTAAATAATTTACCATCAGTATGGTAGCTATGCTTCTGTTTTTATCTTCCTTGAAGGCACCCAACAACATTGCTGCCAACATCATATTAAAGAGCATGGGAGAGGCATCAAGATGGTACAGAAGATAAGAACACTAGTCCTGGAGTCAGACAGACCTAAGATCAAATCCACCCTCAGACATTTGACAATTATTAGTTGTTTAACCCTGGGAAAGTAACAACCTGGATTGCTCCACATGTGCACACACACACACACACACACACACACACACACATAAACACAAACACACACAATAGCATGTGAGTAAGCAGACAGCCCTGTTTCACTCCATTGATGACTGGGAGTGTAAAGGCATCATCCCATTATCCAGAACCTACTCAGTCTTGCCATTTTGAAACTGGTATATACTATTGATGAATCTCTCTGGGTAACCAAATTTTCCCACAATCTTCCATAAGCCCTCATTACTGACAATGAAAGGCATCTACAAACCTTGTATACAGACTCTATTCTACTGCTGACAATATTCTTGGAGGCAACTACACCATGTCAAGCTTTCCTTGGTCCTTTCTGAAACCACACTGGCTCTCAGGTGGATGAACATTTTCCTGGTAAAGGATCAGTCTATAAAAGAGCATTTGGCAAGAATCTTGTTGATCATGACTAAAAGGAACTCTGCATTCACAATGATTGTCAAAGAACAGATGGACAAGGAAGCATCCTTAAAGTCCTGAGGGATAACTTCTTCTTGCCATATAAGCAGAGGCTTTCAGTCAGCGTTTGTTAGTGCAGTTATAAATTTCAACTGAAAGAATCAGCACCAGATGCTTTGCTGCACAAGAAGAGCCTAATGATATTCAAAAACCTCTCCTCTAGTTGAAAGACAATTTGGTGGCACAGTGGATAGAGCACTGGCCATGGAGTCAAGAGAGCAGTTCAAAGAGACTTGACACTTACTAGCTGTGTGACCTGGGACAAATCACTTAACCCTGATTGTCTCACATTTATGGTCATTTTCAGTCATCTTGATTCGTATCTGGACCAAGTGACTCTGGAGGAGAAAATGACTTAGCACAATACCTCATTCAAATCCAGTTCATATGCTTGTCATGTTCCTGTTGTCATAGTCTTCTCTGAGAAGATTTAATATCATCATTCATTTGGAAGTTTGGCTAGAGAAGGATTGACTTCAATAGTCAGTGGTTTCAGTATTGGTTGATGATGGTCTGTTGAAAGTACTACAGAAGTTTTCAACCCATCTCATGTCCTTATCACAAATTAGTGTGGTTCTAACAGCATTGAGTAATTGAGAAGAATGATAAATACATAAATAGCCTTCAGGGTTTGATAAAAGTGCTTTGAACTGTTACTATTAGCATAAAACTAAATCTCATATACTTTCTTACTGAGTCAAGAATCCTGCATCTCTCTAAACTTTGCTTGCACTTTACTTTTGATGTTGCCTTCTTAGAGAAAAGTGAACTATCCTGCTAGAAGAACCTTTCAAATTCTCATTTTTCTTGCTTAGCAGCTTCCAAATTTCTTCATCTTCATCAAACCAATCTTGACTCAGAAGAGTACATTCAGGGCTGTGCACCAAAATCTCTGTAAGCTTCCCACTTCTTTTCTTCTCCATTGTTGCCAACCATAAATTGGTTCCACTTATCCTCCAAGTTAACAACAAACTTTTCAAGCTCAGAGAAGCATTCTAATCCATTGACGATAAGTCTTCTGGTAGTCATCTAGCCTTGGTGCTATTGCTCTGGTTGAGTGCAAATATTGGGGGAGCACGCTGCACATATCACCTTATCACTTTCTCTTCTCCTTACAATGGCAATCTATTATATGCTTAGAGGATGCTACAAAAAATTTTATTGCATTTAGGTAAATGAAAGACAATGTTGGTGATGAGAAGGTAATAAGATGCATGAGACTTCAGTAGAAAGTGACTGTTGCTGTTGCCATTTTATTTTTTCCCAAGTCCTCCCTGCTATGCCTGATGGTCTGTGCCTATTTTGGCATTAAATTTACCCAGTATTATAAGCTTGTCCTCTTTTGGCACATTGATGTTGAGGGATAGATCTTCATAGCATTTTTTCTTTGACCTCATATGGGTTTATCCTGGTGGGAGTATATACACTGATGATGTTGATATGGTACTTTCCTACAAGTGACAATCACATTGCTGTGAGTCTGTTGTTAAATCTTTTGAAGAGGCATGCAAGCGTGTTAACTAGATTAATTTTAATTGTGAAATCTATGCCAACTTCATGGTGCTCCCCATCACTGTGGTCATTTCAGAAAAATTTATATCCAGATTTAGCTTGGGTAAGCAGCCCTTCATTTGCCAGCTTTATTTCATTTAGGGCTACAATTTAGATGGAATACCTACTGAGCTCTTTCTCATAAAGAACTATTTGTTTTTTTCTGGTCTACTGGATTTCATATTGTCCATAAGTATGCACAAATTCCATGTACCAGTGGTGAGTGGAATCATCTTGGCAAAAGTTTTTGTGCATTTTTTCTGTTTTGACCAAAGTGTGGTTTCCTATTTACTTGCCTGCAGTAAACAGGCAAGGGGTAGGTTAGGTAGAGCAGACAATTTTAAGGCATGTTTTCTAGCCCCTTTCTTATGCCAGAAAATGCACAATGCAATCCTTTAAAAAAAAAGTTGCTCAAATACTAGGGGGCTGATGAATCCCAATGTGACATCATTTCAATGAGAAGTGAACCCTACCACCAGGCTGCCTGTGTGTCAGGATATATCTATATCTCCCAGTGAATCTACAACTGCTGCTTCATTACTTGTCTATTCTCACAGGCCATTGAGTCAGGTAAAAATGATAAAATGGTATGGGTTGATGTCTTTTGACTTGTGCATAAATTGGATTTAAGTGAGGCAGGATTGTGTGAAGTCATTGACCTCATTCTTCCAAAATAACAAGTCCAGTGGCAAGACAAAAGTCAAGATGACTGGCAATGGCTTAGGATATTGGGAGATGATCTTGGTGTCTTTAGTGTCTAAGATCCAAATACTCTATAATGCCTATTTTAGCTGCCTTCATTGCCACTGGAACAAATTACTTTCATCTGTCCATTCCACTAAGGAAAGTCTTCATATGCTGGGGATAGATAGATACCTCCCTATCTCATCAATAAGCTGGAGTTCTCAGTTACTCTCAACTTGGTTTACTAGGTTGTGGCCACTGTGCATGCTAGAGCTTCTTATAGGTGAGAGTTGAGTGAATCAGATGGACAACAAAGGGGGGATTTATTGTTGTTTACTTGTTTCCAACTCTTTATGACCTATTTGGGATTTTCTTGGCAAAGATATTGGAGTGACTTGCCATTGTCTTCTCCAACTCATTTTTTTTAGTAACAAAAAAAAGATTTAAGTATTACTGTGGAGTTAAAGCAAAGGGAGAGATAAATGACAGTGTAAGCAATAAGGAAATAGGGGCTTGTGAGCCCCCTAGAGCAGGCTGTCCTCCCAAAAGAAGACAAGCAAACCGGGGAAAAGTAGTAAAGAAGGACATAGGGGATATATGGTTAATACATAGAATATAAGATTTCCCATGGTAAGACCTTATAGTTTAGCTACAGAGAATTACTGACCCTCAGTTTACCTCTGGTATACAGAGAATCACTGACCCCCAATTCACCCCTGATGTACAAGGAGGAGAGATGAGCAGGATTGATCTCATGCACATATTTATTTATTTATTTTGAAGTTTTATTTATTTTTATTTTTGTACAAATTATGTTTTTTATACATTACTAAAATAGTCTTGTTTAAGAGTAAATGTAATACCCTCTCCACCCCCCCAAAAAATATGGACCCTCATGAGAAATAAAGGAAAGAGAAAAAAAACTGTGCTTCAGTCTGTGTTCCAACACCAACAGCTCTGTCTCAGGTGTATCACATTCTTTATGATAAGTCCATCATAAAAGCTATTTCCATATTTTTTCCATTGTTGCCATCTGATCGCAACTCCATCCATTCATACCTCCCCACTACCTTATATTATATTTTCTCTCTCCTTTCACTCTGTCCTTCTTCTAAAATGTACTATAGGGTAGCTGAGTGGCGCAGGGGACTGATCACTGACCCTGGGGCCAAGAGGCCCCAAGCCCACATACCACCCCTAAGGCCCAGAACCACTCAGCCCTGTGGTCCCAGACAGGCCACCCAATCCCAGCCCCTTGCAAGAAGTAAAAAAGAAAATGTGTTATATCAGACCATTCTCCCCTACAATCCACTTTCTTCTCCATCTATCACATCCCCCCTTTCCCTCCTTCTTACTCTAGATGTCTATACCCTATTGAGTGTATATGCAGTTTCCTCTCCAAGTCACCTCTGATGAGAGCAAAGGTTCCCTCATTCCCCCTCACCTTCCCCCTTCCATATCACTGCAATAACTCATTGCAATAAAAAGAAATCTTATTATATGAAATATCTTAGCCTATTCCACCTCTCCTTTCTCTTACTCCCACTACATTTCCCTTTTAGCCATTGACTCCATTTTTTACAATATATTGTATCTTCAATTTCAGCTCTCTTCTGTGCTTCATCTATAAAAGCTCCTTCTACCTGCTCTATTAAATGAGAAGCTTTATATGAATATTATCAGTATCATTTTTCTATACAGGAATACATGTAGTTCATCATCATTAAGTCCCTCATATTTTACCCTTCTCCCTCACTCTATGCTTCACTGAGTCCTGTATTTGAAGGTCAAACTTTCTATTCAGCTCTGGTTGTTTCAACAGGAACAATTGAAATTCCTCTAGTTCATTGAAAGTCTGTCTTTTCCTCTGGAAGAGGATGTTCAGTTTTGCTGTGTAGTTGATTCTTGGTGGCATTCCAAGCTCTTTTGCCTTCCAGAATATTATATTCCAAACCCTAAAAGACTTTAATGTAGCTGCTGCTAAGTCCTGTGTGATCATAACTGCAGCTCCACAATATTTGAATTGTGTATTTCTGACTGCTTGTAATATTTTCTCTTTGACTTGGGAATTCTGAAATTTGGCTATAGTATTCCTGGGGATTGTTTTTGTTTTTTTAGATCTCTTTTTGGGGCAGATCAGTGGATTCTCTCAATGTCTATTTTCCCCTCTGCTTCTAGGATATCTGAGCAATTTTCCTGTAAGAATTCTTTAAAAATGAGGTCAAGGCTTTTTTCCTGATCATGACTTTCAGGTATCCCAATAATTTTTTTTTAGGTTTTTGCAAGACAAATGAGGTTAAGTGGCTTGCCCAAGGCCACACAGCTAGGTAATTATTAAGTGTCTGAGGCTGAATTTGAACTTAGGTACTCCTGACTCCAGGCCAGTGTTCTCTCCACTGCGCCACCAAGCCACCCTGCCCAATAATTTTTAAATTATCTTTCCTGAATTTGGTTTTCCAGATCAGTTGTTTTTTTCAATGAGATATTTTTCTTCTAGTTTTTCATTCTTTTGGTGTTGAAGTATTGTGTCTTGACTTCTTGTAAAGACATCAGCTTCCTTTAGCTCCATTCTACATCTGAAGGATTTGTTTTTGTTTTCTTCAGAGAACTTTCTTATCTCTTTTTCCATCTGGCCAATTCTGCTTTTTTAAAGCATTTTTCTCCTCAATAACTTTTTGAACTGTTTTATCCATTTGACCTATGCTGGTTTTTAACATATTATTTTCTTCAGCATTTTTTGGATCTCCTTGACTAAGCTGCTGACTTCTTCATGTTTTTCCTGCATCTCTTTCATGTCTTTTCCCAATTTTTCTTCTATCTCCCTTACTTGATTTTTAAAATCTTTTTTTGAGCTCTGTCATAGCCTGAGCCCAATTTCTGTTATTCTTGGAGTCTTTAGATGCAGGAGCTTGTACTTCTTCATCTTCAGATGGAGTATTTTGATCCTTCTTGGGATCATAGACTGTATTTCTCAATGGTGTTCCCCTTGTTTTCTCTGTTTATTCATTCCCCAGCCTGTTCCTGGTTTTGGGGTGCTTCCTGAGTTTTTTAGTATTATTGGGACACCCCTCCCACAAGGATCTCAGTGTGTGAAGCTCTGACTTCCCTTCTGGTCTGTGAATGACCTCTCTGCCACAGGCCTGAGATGGGGGGGGGGGGCTGTTCAATGGGAGGCCTAGACTGTGAACAGGATCTGACTGTGGTCAGAGTCCCAGAGTTCTGTTCCAGGTACAGAGGACAGACCTCTGAAGTCTCTCTCTACTCCCTTATCTTTGATGGGCTGAGCATTCAAGGCTCAGTTGCCTGGGGCTCCTGTTTACTCCTGCTTATGCTCCTGCTTACTGGTTCCATGCCTGCTTCCATTTCCTGGGGCCACTGCTGCTGAGTTGACTGACACAACTGCCCTGAGGGCCTGAGCTTCCTGAGCTTGCTCTGGTAGAGGTCCCCTCTGCTGATCCTTCAATTTGTGCCCTGTGCTCCCCAGGATGTAGGCCAGGAAACTGCTCCCAGATGCCCTGGGGTTGCCTCCAGGAGCCTGAAGTTTCTTCACTCTGGGGCCACCCCTCTAACTCCATGGAGCTGAGTCTTTCCAGTATTTTCCAGGTTACCTTGGTCCAGAGAATTGCCTCACTGGATCTTTCTGTGGGTTCTGTCTCTCAAAAATTTAGAGTCTTAATTTTAAGATTTTTGAAATATTATGGAGAGAATACCTAGGAGAGGCTCTTCTCCTGTTGCCATCTTGGCTCCACCTCCATCTCATGCACATGTTTAAAATAGCTTGAGTATTTAAAAGAACTGCTGAATGTCCTTGACTGGTCCTGGCCAGACTCTCAAGGCCATACTTGCCTATCTCTTCAGGAACTAGTCATTCCTGAATGTAAACACCACAATTCTTGGGGTTCAGGGAGGGGTGGCTCCCTCCTTGGACAACCTGGAAAATTTGGATTTATTCCACAAAAAGATGGCAAGAAGCCTTCTTTGTTGTCAAGCTATTTAAGATCTAATTAGACCCTCTTTGGATTGGAATTTCACCCAAGGAAAGGATGCTTTGCCAATTGATTGGGACTCTGAAAGCTGTACCCCGGGACTCCCCAGCCACTGTTGATCAGATGTTTTCTCTTAATATCTATATTCATGTAGACTTTGCTCTTCTTTTTATTATATTAGGACTTATTGGTTACTTTTGCTGTAAAACTGATTTATTTCTACCTGTTTAATAATCACTTTATTAAATATATTCTTTTTAGTTTTGTTGGTGTGAACATGTCATTTTGTAGGAGCAAATTAAAACCAAAACTCCTTAATCAAACAAAAAGCATGAGAGGTTATTTGGGAGATTACACTGCCCCCAGAGCAGACTGGTCTCCCAAAGGAAAATGTAACTCAACTGATTAGTTAGGGAGCTTTTAAGAGGGTAGGAAGATGAGATAATTAGATATATGTTGATGGGGGGGGGACAGAAACTCAGAGAGCAGAGATGAAGTAATTAGGGATATAGAAATAAGAGGTGTTAGCTCAAATACTTAATCCTTTCAGCCTAAAGTTAATCCATAGTTTTGCTAATAGAGGCTTGTCTTGTGCCAAGTCCAGGCAAGATAAAGTCTAACTCTCCTATCAGAACCCAGAAATGTAAAAATAGAGTTTAGAAGGGAGTGAGATGAAGATTATGGTCAAATTACAAATAATATGAGTGAAGATGGCTCCAATCACTCTGAAATCTTTTCTTAAATACTTTTCCTAGAGAAAATAGGGTTCTTTCTTAGTTCTATTTATGGTAATTAGCAAAATCTTAATTTCTTTTGACTTACATGTAACTAGGCAAACATTTTGGTGGGGCAATGTTTCTCAATCACCTTTCCAATCAGTCATATGCAAACTCAATTTGGGAAAATATATTGTTATAATCATGTGTAGCCTGGGAAAATGTCTTTTTTTGCACAGGCAGCTTTCTTAGCGTTTCTACAATGTATAAATCTCAAATTTGTTTTTGGTTTTGCTATCCTTTCAATTATCAAAATAGAAAAGGAAAAGAGGTCAAGAGGAATGATGTGACTGGCTAATTTAATATGCCTAGTGTCAGAGCCAGGATTTAGACTTAAATCATACTTCTACCTGCACAATGTATCCCTCCTCTATCTCCATTGTCACAAAATTTAGCAAATAATTATACACTCCCTTGTATTTTTTATGTTGTTTCAAGATTAACATCTTGCCTCATCAATTTGTCTATGAGATATTTGAAGGCAAGGATAAGATCATATGTTTTATATATATATATATATATATATATATATGTATATGTATATGTATATGTATATGTATATGTATATGTGTGTGTGTGTGTGTGTGTATACCAATCAATTGATCAAGTGATATTTCCTCTTCTTCAGGTTATGTTTTCTTTTTAGTCCCACTTTGTTGATTATATAAGATGAGAAAAATGGAAACAAGATGAATAGACCTGAGTATGTGCCAAAGGTCCCTAAGAATGAGAAAAATTTGGCAGCATTTCATTATTTGGGAACAACATCTTTCTATGAACCCAGAGACTACAGTAATAAATTATGTGTTATATTAAGCTTAATTGGAGGATCCTGTCAAAATGCAGCTTTCTGTTGACACTTACCTTTTTAAAAAATGTTCCAAATAAAAAATCCTTATTTTTAGTTGAACTTTAGTCAGACTTAAGACTAAACAGCTGTTCTCTGAAATAAATTCAAAAGAATAGGAGTGAAAGCATGGGGTGTAGAAAGAGTGTTGAACTAGCTGTCAAGAAAACCGGTTTCTATTTCTCTGACATTTTTTTTTGTTTTGTGGGATTTGGGGCCATATATATATCTCATTATACATATTTATGTGTATGTGATAGCTACTATAGAATGTTAGAACTGCAAAGGAATTTAGAGTTTATCCCTATCTTTCATTTTATATATATTAGGAAACAAGTCTAAAGAAAAAATGATTTTTCCAAGACAGAACTCTAATTGGGAATTTTTTGCAACAGAGGTAGAGGGCAGAAGATAGAGAAAGAGAATAGTACACTATGGTGAGAAGACAATAATTATTGGAACATTAAGTGCAAGGATGCTATTGGAGGCAGAGCATACTTCACCCACCATACTGTACCTTTCTATTTTGACTAATAATCCTTGCTAAGGAGATGCTAAGCTCCATTGTTTCTGTGGTACTAAAGGCTTTTAAGTGCTCTCAAAGTCCTTTAAATTTAGTGCCCTCTTCATTCAGTGCCCAAAGGCAATGTCATCCCAAATTGCTTTCTGGTCCAAGATCACATCATTATTAAGAGCTTATTCTTTTCCTATCTACTCACCCATTCTAAAAAATTCTATCAAGACTGGAAAAAACTATGGAATAAAGTATAATCATCACAAATGGAGCCCAAGAAAGTGAAGCAACTTTTTCAAGATTCTACAACTATTTAATTTGACACTTTGCCCCAATACTAATGCTTGACTGTAAGCCTCTTAAAGACATGAGATTTGATGATAATGGTCCTACCACTGATGCTAATGGTGGACTGGTTACCTATAAGGATTAAAGAGAGAACAAGGTTCTGCTCACCTTGAAAAAGCTTTGGAATCCAAAGATCATCTTTATTTTTGTACAATATGGACAAAAGCTAATCGAACTGATCTTCTGTTATAAGGTGTTCCAAAAGTCTTAGTGCAATTTTGGCTTAACTAACTTCTTTTAATTTTAAGGTATTAAAGCTTAAAATTGCACTATGATTTTTGGGTCGTACTGCATATAATGAGAAATAACATGGAAAAAGTAGGAACAATAAGAGTTTACATTTACAGATTATTTTATTTTCATCTTTATTATAAATAGCAACTCATAAAAAAAAGAACCAAAATGGCAGAGTAGGGGCAGCGACCCAGTCAAGATCTCCCAACATTCCCCTCCAAACAACTTTAATACAACTTGAATCAAATTTTGAAGAGACAGACATTTTTCTAGTCTAAGACAATTCTGGAGAGCAGCAAAAGAGGTCTGTGAAACTAGATTAAAGACCAGGCAATTGCATAACAGATGTGTCACTACTGGTGAATTTTTGAAATGGTCTTGATAGCAGGAACTTTCAGCTCAGAGATGATGATTGTCTTTTAATAATGGCAAAAAGATTGGATATTGAGGGAATTACTAGATTAAGTTGTTGTATGTGATTGTGATGGAATACTATTGCGTTGTAAGAAATGACAAGCAGGATGTTTTCAGAAAAACCTGGAAAGACTTATATGAACTAATGCAATGTGAAATGAGAAAAACCAGGAGAACATTGTATACATTAACAGCAATACTGTACAATGATCAGCTGTGAAAGATTTAGTCATTCTGAGCAATACAATGATCTGTGACAATTCCAAAGGACTTATGATGAAAAATGTTATCATTTCTAGAGAAAAACTGATGATGTCTGAATGCAAACTGAAGCTTATTTTTCTTTATTTTCTTACAGGGGGTTTTCAGTCATGTTTCACTTGACAAATGTGGAAATATGTTTTGCATGACTACACATATAAAACACATCAAATTGCTTGTTGTTTCAATGAGGGGATGAGAGGAAGGAGGAACAGAGATCATCTGGAACTCAAAATTAAAAAAAAAATGATGTTCAAAATTGTTTTACATAAAATTGGGGCAAAATATTAAATTATTTTTAAAAGAAATGATAAAAAAGCAGAATAGGCAAAATAGAAAAGGAGGTACCAAAAAATCACTGGGAAAAAAAAGAACTTTTTTTGGATTTTTAAAAATTTTTTTGAATAATATGTTATGAAAGGTTTTCAACATTCATCCACATGAATATTTTTAAATTATACAATTTTCTTCCACCTTCCCTGGAGCAGTGAACAGTCTAGTGAACATTGTACAATTGCATTTGTGTTTCATATATTAACATATTAGTGTTCATCTGTATGAGGAATTAGGACTAAGGGAAAAGAAAGAAAATCATGGGATAAGAAGGAAAAACATAAGAGAAAAATTTACAAAGGGAACATAGTGTTCATTCAGATTCTGTAGTGGGTGTTTTTATCATCTAGATGTGGGTGGTGTTGTCCATAACAGGTTTCCCAGGGTAGTCCTAACTCTCTGAGAGGAGCTGCATCAAAGTTGATCAACTCACAATATTGTTGTTAATGTATACAATGTTCTCCTGGTTCTGCCCTTTGCTCAATATCAGTTCATGTAATTCTTTCCATGATTCCCTAAAATCTGACTTTTCATGGTTTCTTATAAAACTATAGTACTCCATATAACATGCATATGCCACATCTTGTTCAGTCATTTCCCAATGATGGGCATCCCCTCAATTTCCAAGTCTTTACCACTACAAAAAAGAGCTGCTATGAATATTTTTGGAATTTGGGGCTTTCCCCATTTTTATGATTTTCTCTGTATATAGATCTAGTATTGATATTGCTAGGTCAAAGTGTATGAAAAAAAACTTCTTAATAAGCAGAGTTGGCCAAATGGAAAAACAGATAAAAAAATTCCTTGAAAAAATAAATCCTTAAAAATTAGAATTGGGCAAGTGGGATGTAACAACTCCATAAAATATCAAGAAACAATAAAATTAAATTAAAAGAATAAAAATTAGAAGAAAATGTGAAATATCTTCCTTGAAATAATAACTAATTTGGGGGCAGCTAGGTGTCACAGTGGATAAAGCACTGTCCCTGGAGTCAGGAGTACCTGGATTCAAAATTGGTCTCATACTTAATAATTACCTAGCTGTGTGGCCTTGGGCGAGCCACTTAACCCCATTTGCCTTGCAAAAACCTAAAAAAAAAAAACAAAAAAGAATAACTAATTTGGAAAATAAATCAAGGAGAGAGAATTTAGAGATTATTGAACTACCAAGAAAGCTGTGACCAAAAAGAGAGCCTAGATACCAAATTTCAAGAAATTGTAAAGGAAAACTGCCCCAATATCTTAGATTCAGAGGGTAAAATAGATATTGAAAGAATTCATGGCTCACTTCCTGAAAGAGATCCCCAAATGAAAACTCTCAGGTATATTAAAGCCAAATCCCAGAGCTTCCATATCAAAGGGAAAATAATACAATCAATCAGAAAGAAATAATTTAAATATCATGGAGCCACCGTCAGGATTTAATATTTAGCAGCTTCCTCATTAAAGAAATAATATTTTGGAAGACAAAGAGCTAGAATTGCAACCAAGAATAACCTATCCAGCAAATTAGTATAATTCCTTCAAGGGGAAAAACTGAAATAAAAGACTTTTATCTATTTATTTCTTATTTTTTTGCAAGGCAATGGGTTTAAGTGACTTGCCCAGCATCATACAGCTAGGTAATTATTAAGTGTTTGAAGTTGGACTTGAACTCAGGTCCTCCTGACTCCAGGGCTGGTGCTCTATCTACTACACCACCTAGCTGCCTCAACTTTTAAACATTTCTGATGAAAAAACCAAAGCTGAAGAGAAACTTTGAAATTCAAAGGCAAGACTTAAGGGAAGCATAAAAAGAAACATGAAAAAGAAATAATAAGGGATTAAATAAAGTTAAACTGTTTACATTGTTATATGGGAAGTTGATACATGTTATTCCTAGGAATTTAACATAATGACAGAAGGAGTGTACATGAGTGGATTATGTTGGAATAAGCTAAAAAAAGGAAGACAAGAAAAAGGAATGCATGAGGAGATGGGAGAATGGAGAGGCAGAATGAGAAAATTTCTACAGAAAGTTGGTGAGTGAGAAAGAGTTTTTATAGTGGAGGTATAGGGGTAAAGTGGGCAATGCTTGAACCTCACTCTTATCAGCATTGGTTCAAAAAGAGAAGAATATATTTACACACTCAGTTGGGTATAAAAATTTAGCTAGGAGGGGGAAGGGATTAGAGAAAGCAGGAAGGTGATAAAAGGATAGGCAGAGTAAGTAAGAGAGTGACCAGAAGGAAAACAGACTTTTGAGGAGGGAGTGAAACAGAGACAGAGAAAGAGAGAAGGATAAATAGAAGAAAATAGAGTGAAGGAAAATACAAAGTAATAACTGAATGAGAATGGGATGAACTCATCTATAAAGTGGAAGTAGGTCACAGATGGATTAGAAAGTAGAATTCAACAATACATTGGTTACAAGAAACACAACTAAAACAGGAAGACACATATGGAGTTAAAATAAAGGGTTAGAGCCTACTCCATTATGCTTCAGTTGAGCTTTAAAAAAAAGGCAGGAATTATGATCTCAATTATTATCTCAGAAAAAGCAAAAACAAAAATAGACCTGAATAAAAGAGATTGTCAAGGAAAGTATATTCTGTTAAAAGGTACCACGGACAATGAAATAATACTAAAAAAAATTACAGCATGTCAAATTTATAAAAATAAGAAACATTCTCTAATTAATAAATGTGAAAAATTAAAAAGGATATAAATAGGCAGTTTTCAGAAGAAGAAATCAAAGTTTTCTATTGGCATATAAAAAAATGCTCTAAATCACTATCAGTTAGAGAGAGAGAGAGATTAAAACAACTCTGGGGGAGGGGTGAACTGGTGGTGAATATTTTAGAAATTGAGGGAATGCCCATCATTGGGAAAAGGCTGAACAAGATGTGGTAGCTGAACTGAAACTTTGACATTCAAGACCCAAACACAAGTCAAGACCCAAAAGAAGCATAAAAAGATAAACATAAATAAGTCATAAGGGATTCAGTGAAGTTAAGCTTTTACATTACTACATAGGAAGATGATACACGAATCTGGAATTTTGCCCAAAGGGCTATTAATCTATGGATACCCTAAGATCCAGAAATCTATACCACCAAAGAGAGCAATGAAAATTGAAAAGAACCTATATGTATACAAAAATATTTGTAGTAGCTCTTTTTTCTGAGGCAAAGAATTGGAAATTCTCAATTGGGGAGTGAATGAATAAGTTGTGGCACAAAATTGTAATAGAATATGATTATGTTATAAGAAAGGACAAAGGGCATGGTTTCAGAAAAACAAACAAACATGGTAAGACATGTATGAATTGATTAAAAGAAAAGTGAAAAGAATCAGGAGATTATTATGCTCAGTAACAGCAAAATTATAATGATGATGAACTGCAAAAAAAACTCCACTAATGTGATTAATTCATTGATTCAAGACAATTTCAAAGGACTCATAATGAAAAAAAAAAATGCTGTCCACCTCCAGAGAGAGAAGCTGAAGAACTAAAACTGCAAATTGAAGTATAATCATTTTGCCTTTTTTTTGCTTTTTTTAGGAGTAAGGCTAATGTAGAAATATGTTTTGCATGATTTCATAGGTAAAATTAATCAAATTATTTGCCTTCTCAATGGGTAGAGAAGCAATGGTTTGAAGGAAGAGTATCTGGAATTCAAAACTTAAAAAGAAAAATTGTTTTAAAATAATAAAAAAGAAAAACAACAAAAGAATTATTGTACTACCAGTAAGTGATCAAAAACAGAACTTAGGAATCAAATTTCAAGAAATTATGAAAAAAAAAACTGTCCTGATACCTTAGATTCAAAGGGTAAAATAACTTCCTGAAGAATTCTCAAAATGAAAACTCCCAGGAAGATTATGGTCAAATCTCAGAGCTTCCAGATCAAGGAGAAAATATTGCAAGCAGAAACAAACTATTTAAATATTGTATAGTCACAGGATCACACAAGGTCTAGCAGCTTCACATTAAAGGAATGGAGACATTAGAATATAATGATCTGGGAGGTAAAGGAGCTAGCATTACAGCTAAGAATAATTTACCTTGTAAATGTGAATTTGATCATTCAGAGGATTGGGGGGAGAGGGGATAGATATTTAATGAAAAAGAACACTTTCAAAAATTCCTGATGAAAAGACTGGAACTCAACTGAAACTTTGACATTCAAGACCCAAATGCAAGACAAGACCCAAAAGAAGCATAAAAAGATAAACATAAAAAAAAGTCATAAGGGACTCAGTGAAGTTAAGCTTTTACATTGCTACATAGGAAGATGAAACATGAAACTCCTAAGAACTTTATCATTATGAGGAAGAGTGTACATAGACAAGAAGGCATGGGTGTGTATGTGTTGGGATTGTGTTGACTATATTGGCATCTCAATCTCAAAAAAATTGGTGTAAGAAAGATGAATATGTTGGGAGAAAGGGAAAGGGGGAGGTAGAATGGGGAAAATCATCTCACATAAAATAGATATAGAAGGAAGAACTTTTACAGAAAAGGGGAAAATAGGGAGGGTGTGGTAGACAATTCTTGAACTTCATTCTCAGCAGGATTGGTTCAAAGTGGAAAGAATATACATACACATCAGCTGAATATAGAAATGTGTTACCCAACAGAAAAATAGAAGGGGAAGAGAATAAATGAAAGAGGGGAGTGAAAAGCATTTAGATCCCTTCTAGTCTCCAACATATAATTTCAGTCCAACATTGTAGCTGTTTGTGAAGAAGGGTTCCATGTGAACAGCAGTTGAACATGGGACAACTGGTCCTGAGAGCTAGGTGAACAATAATCCAAAGGTATGCATCCTGCGTTTGTTGCTCAGCCCATTGAAAAGGAGTTGATTTCAGAATACCAAACAGGAATAATGGAGACAGACACTGGGAGTGCTGCCCTAGAATGGGTTTATCCCAGAGAAGGTGAGCTCAAATCCCAGGGAGTGTAGCTTCAAAACTGGACAGCATAGACCTTTGAATGACAGGTTAGTTTTAGTCTAACATCAAATGTTTGTCACCATATTGTTCTATACTGATGAGTAGTCTATTGGGAGACAAATTAGCTTTATCTTTCTATAGAAAGACTATCGGGTCGGCTAGGTGGCTTAGTGGAGGGGCGGCTAGGTGGCGCAGTGGATAAAGCACTGTCCCTGGAGTCAGAAGTACCTGGGTTCAAATCCGGTCTCAAACACTTAATAATTACCTAGCCGTGTGGCCTTGGGCAAGCCACTTAACCCCATTTGCCTTGCAAAAACCCTAAAAAAAAAAAAAAGACTATCACTAAAAACTCACTATAACTGACAATAGTATAAAATTATCATTACAATAATGCTGGGGTCTTAATAATATGAGAAAGACCCCACACAAAAAAAGCCAACTATATCATCATCAGAAGTCCTTTTTCCTATTAAATCAGACCATGGGGTGAAGATCATTCTGGAAGAGGCAGTACAACAAATTATGATATAATATAATATAATATAAAGATAAAGGTAATGTGCAAGTCAAGTCATCATCCATATGATGTCATGGTCTTCTTTGATTATGAAGGACAACCATCAGGAGGGTAATGTCTTGACTTGTAAGTGAATTGGATTCAATTGAGGCAGAGCTGTGCAAAGTCATCAACCTCACTCTCTTCTCCAGTCACTGGAATTCAATGACAAGACAGATCAAGAAGACTGACAATGACCCCAGACACAGGGGAACTCTAACCTTTTTTAAGTTAAAGTCTATCTCAGGTCTCATTTTTGTCTGAGGCAACCCCCATTCAGTGATTACAAGCTAGGTAATAATTGAGGCAAAAGAAGGCCTAGTCTGACTTTCCAAAACAATCAATCTGAGAGGGGCAGACCCTCAGAATTTCTGACCATGATGGAAACAATTGCTATTTACATTCACTCTGAGTCATCAAAACCCAAGCAGTGAGCCAGTGAGATTTTGGCTAAGACTATTATTGGCAAAGCATTGAGAAAGAGTGATTTGGGTTGAAAGGTAGAACTGAGTCACTCCATTTAAATCCCATTTTGTCTTTTCACCCAGGAAGAGGTTTATGTACCCAAAGACAGAGAGCTAGCTCATTTCTCTAGAGAACTTAAAGAAAGTTCCTTAGTATCTTAGGAACAACTTGGTAAAAAAAAGGAAGCTTAGATAAAAGAGAATGGATCATTAGTCAGAGGTAGCTGGGAAAAACTCATGAAGAATATGAAGTTTCCATAGCATTCTATTCAACCAATTCAAAAAGACAGAAAACCAGTAAAATTTAATCTAAGGAATCTGGGATTGGGCTGAGCAATTGGAGGAGGGGAAGAAAGGAAAAGAAGGAGGAAAACTAAAGATACCACCAGATCAGAGCAGCACAACCAGGAGAAGGACTCCATCAACCAATCAACAAACACTTATTATGTGCTTGGGCACCTTCTCCTTTTAAAATCCCTAGTTCAACCAAGTGGCTCAGTAGATAGAATACTGGGTCTGGAATCAGGAAGACCTGAGTTCAAATCAAACCTCAGATTTACTAGTTGTATGACCCTGAGTAAATCACCTAGTCTTGTTTGCTTTAGTTTCCTCAGGTTTAAGATAAACCACTCCAGTCTCTTTGCCAAGAAAACCTCAAAATGGGGTTACAATGGGTCAAAATGGGATCACAAAGAGTCACACAAGACTGAAACTACTCAACAACAAGGTTGTTTGAAATTCAGCTCATACGCTACCACCTAGAAGAGGCCTCCAGTATCTCCCTCCCCATGCGATAGTGCACACCCAACACAGCCTTTTACTTTCTATCTTTTTATCTACCTTCAAGATAATGGAGTAAAATTATTTCATTTTTGTCTTTGTACCCTAGGCACTTAAGAAATATTTATCGGTTAAACGAATTCACTCGACAGCACAGAAGCTCAGAATTGGGAGAGACTTTGAATGTGGATGGATAGAGCAATGAATTTGGACTGAGTTCAAATCCTTCCATTGACTATAGTTTCATGACTAGAGTTAGCTAGCTTCATTGAATTTTTTTAGGGCAGCTAGGTGGTGCAGTGGATAGAGCTCTGGACTTGGATTCAGGAGGATGGGAGTTCAAATCTGACCTCAGACACTTGACTCTTACTAGCTGGGTGTCCTTGGGCAAGTCACTTAACCCTGATTGCCTTGAATCAAGGGACATTTCCAGTATTCTTGATTCATATCTGCCCACTGGACCCAGATGACTCTGGAGGAGAAAGTAAGACTAGTGACTTAGCACAGCACCCCCTCACTCAAATACAATTTATGTGCTTGTTATGGCATCACCTCCCTGGTCTTCTTCAAAAATGAAGGACAAAACATTATCATTATTATTGAATCTTGTCTTCCCTATCTGTAAGATGTGGCTAGTGGCACCTATAGTACCTTCCTTACAGAACAATTATAATGATGAAATGACATAATACACAGACATTGCTTTGCAAACTACAATGATCTATGTGGGATTATAGATTTAGAGGTATAAGGGACCTTAGATGTGATTGAGCCCAATTAAGCAAAAACAAAGGCTGTTTATTTTTTAAGAATTCGAATTGAAAGTAGGTTATATAAAGGACCCTCTTGGAAATTCAGGGATCCATGATTCTAGTCCTGACTATATTTTTACATGTACAAGTAATTTCATGTCTCTGTTCTTGTTTCTTCATCTGAAAAGCCAAAGTATAGTCCTAGATGATCTGTTATGGTGCTTTTGATGACTAACATTTGTACCTCAATGTATCTGTTATCACATTGATGAGGGGCAGATCCATGTCTTTTCACTTTGTTCAACTATTTTTTTATGTTCTCCCATAACTCAGTTCACTCCATTAAGGGTCCACCAATTTGTTGTGAGACTTCTAGATCTCTTGATATTGTGGAGATCAAAATGCAGCTCTTCTTTGCGTGTGTGTGTGTGTGTTTTTTTTAGATTTTTTTCAAGGCAATGGGGTTAAGTGGCTTGCCCAAGGCCACATGGCTAGGTAATTACTAAGTGTCTGAGGTCGGATTTGAACTCAGGTACTCCTGACTCCAAGGCTGGTGCTCTATCCACTGTGCCACCTATCCCCCCCCCTCTTTGTTTTTAATGTTTCAGTCTATTCAAACTTATCACATACCTTTCTACTATCCTGGCAATGACTCCCACACTTCTTTTCTTTTCTTTTTTTTTTTTAAAAGGTTTTTCAAGGCAAATGTGGTTAATTGAGTAGCTTGCCCAAGGCCACACAGCTAGGTAATTATTAAGTGTCTGAGGCTAGATTTGAACTCAGGTCCTCCTGAGTCCAGGGCCAGTGCTCTATCCACTGTGACACCTAGCCACCCCCACACTTATTTTCTTGAAGACTTTATAGCTTTCCATTTCCTGAAGCCATACAACACCTCTGAAAGATTATTGATGCTAAAAAGATTGGGTGCTATTTCAATTATTTTTTTTAGGCAATTGGGGTCAAGTGACTTGTCCAGGGTCACACAGCAGCTAAGTGAGGTCAGATTTTAATTCAGATCCTCCTGACTCCAGGGTTGGTATTCTATTCACTGTGCCACCTCCCGGCCGGAAGAGGGCCTATTATTTCAAAGCTTTCTGGTGAATTTTGGATTAAAATAAAGAATCCCCAAAGGAATTCCTTAGGACATTTTCTTTGTCCCTTACTTTGCACTTTAGTTATTTGGGAATGTGCTATACCTCTCTATTTCTAGGGTCAAGGAGGTGATTGGGGGACTCAGAGAGTGCTGACACACTCACATATACTGTGGTCTAAGCAAAGCACTTTCCATGGAGGTAGTCTATGACACAAAATGTTCTTGACTAAGAGTATCTTTGACAATCAGTTGATTTTGAGTTTTGACTTTTGAGGAATTTGAACTCCAGGTAAATAATCAGGAAATCATTCCTGAAGGTTGTCATTGAATCTCATTTGTGTTTCTCACTTCTTCCCTACTAGAATTACAGGGATCATCTCTCCTACTTGATTCTATATGCTTTCTATTCCATGGGACTCTGAGTCATTTAGGTTGGTGTTAAAAGTCCAATGGGCCCTTCTTCCTCCCAGATATTTTAAACTAGTCATTTTTTAGTCTTTTCAAGCAGGCCTTCAAAGACCTCCATAACTTCTCTATGTTGTAAGTTCTAGACATTCCCTTCCTTTTCTTGAAAGTTTCCCTTTGTCCACCACTTTGTTCTTTAAGTGCTCTCTAAGCTATTTTGGTATCTTCCTTGAAACTACAAGTTCTTTTGCTTAGTTACTTTTGAAAAGCATCATCTTGTCCTTTTATTGGCTAAAAACTTGATTCTGAAGTCCCAAACCAGCACTGAAGAAACAAGATGTTAAAAGTAAGGCAGGCCAAGGTGGCTCCTGATATAAGATGGCAACTTTCATAGCCTTTGTTCAGATAGTCCAGAACCTAAGGTCTTATATCCAGGACAAAGAGAGAAAATGGTGGACTCTGGTAGGAATAATCATGTTTGCCAGACAGGACTACTCCTTGGTTTTCACAGCCTACAACCAGTTCTCTAGGCTCTTTTGCTCCTCCTCTTTCTCAAGCCATCTCTGACTAAAACTAAAGTTTCTTTGCTTCCCTCATATTACTGAATATTGCTAAGTCCCATTGATTACTCTGTATCCCAACTCACTAAACTTCTGAGAGAAGAGAGACTTAGAAACTCAGCATTTGACTCAGTTGATGTTTAGTTTTTGTTAAAGGCTTAGGAAGCCCTTTCTCATTCTTTTCATAAGATAACCACCACCACCCATAGGGGTGAGGGTGGGGTGGAAGTTAAGTACTAAGTATGTTATTCCCTTTCTCCAAGTTCAGCACTCTTTGCAACCACCTCATAGCTGAGTAGCCATGGTACTACCTTAAGAGGAGATGCCTCCTGCCAAGGAGGAGTTAGACTCATCCAATCTCAAGCACAAACAGAACTGGCACCAGAGGACCTTTGGGCATCTTTGATTAACCCCAGTCAAATGAGAAAGCATGATTTATGTCCTGACATATAATTTGTGCTCCTCAAGTTGTACAAGAGCCAGCTAGACTAGCATTGAATGTGACTTATTCACAAACTATTATCTTTTGATGGCAGTTGATATTTAATAATGTACTCCACTATATTAATTAGTGTGGACTGCATAAGAACAGGATAATTAGGAGAGTTTCCAAAGGGCTGGGTTTTCATTTGCATCCCAGCCCTCAGCAGTCTCTGGCCCATCATCTGTCAAATCCCAACTCCATTTTGAAATCAGGGTACTGACTAATTAAGTGGCACCTCCATACTTCCTGGCTTGGATGATGGCAGCTCTCTGACCTAACTCTTTAACCTGGAAATGTTCAATTAGGAAAAAAGGTACAAGAAATAGTACCTTCAACTATAATTATTAGACTAATTTCAGATTTCCAGATCCAAGACCTGGAATAAAAAAGAAGAGTTAGTATGGACCTTAACTCAAGCCCTAAAATTCTTGATCAAGGTACCTGATCTAATGCTTATTTTTTGCTAATTAGGGAGGGTGGTGAAGGGTGAAGGAGCATAGTATGAACAAGAAACATCATGAAGATATTTTTATGTTTAAAAATAAACTGTTAGAGTAAATTAAAGTAACCCATTCCCATGCCTTCAAAAATGTATCTCCTTTGGGTTTGAATATCTTTTATTGTATCCTTTCCAAAAATATGAAAATCACACCATATACAAAGATCACAGATGAATAATGCAAGTGGAAAAAAGCATACAAAGTGCAAATGAGACTACTGAGGTGCTTAATGTATGTATTTACAGTGTGATGTGGACAAATTTAAAAGATATTAAAAATATACAAATGTTTTTAGTTTTTTGGCTTTTTATGTGTATATATAATATATATATTTCATAGATAAATACTTTCTTATTTCCAAAGGAAGACAATATAAAACCTGAATCATATAGGTTATTTACTATATATGAAAAAGCTGTACAATTCAGTGACTATCCATACAGACTCTATTTGTAGCTGTCTAAGAAGAATTATATACATAATAGAAGGTTAGGGTAAGGCGCCTAATGAGGTGACATGGGATTAGAGAAATAGACGGATTGTTCTTCTTCAACCTAGATTCCCCTTAGCTACATACTATTTGGAGCTGAAAAATCATTGTTAAAACCCAATTAAGTGGACAAAGTGGAAATATTAGAGAGGGTGTGGTAGAAGGAAAAAATGAATGTAGTAAGCAGTAAGGCAAGTGAAGATTGTTCTCTCTTAGAACAAGGGCTCATGAAAAGCAAAGAGAGAATAAGTGAGCTGCTAGGAGACACAGGTTCCCTCACTCCTCCCAACTCCACCCACATATTCATATACATCCTTCAGAAAGGGTTTTGGGACCAAGACTGACTGGTCAATTGAACTTTCTGGATCACCCTCAGGGAATGCTGACTCTGACTCAAGCCTTTCCAGTCACATGTTCAATTAGCCTTCTTTAAAGAAGCAAAGAGGACAGGAAATGGAATGGACAAAGTTCATTCCTGGCAAAGGAAAAAAATTTGGAAAGAGTTTTCAGATTAGTCTTTAACAGGCCACCTTAAAGCTAAAAGTCAACAAAATGTTTTTGTCCAGCCAGATTGTCATCCTTTGAGGATGCAGGAAAAAAAAATGAGCTATGGTTTGTCTGAGGAAGGTCATGCTTTTGAAATGCATATTTTCCCAGGGATGGCCACTTGCCACTCCACCTCCTTTCAACATGCCTGGGAGGTTTTCTTTTCTGTGAAAAGGACAGAGAGATGCAAGAATCCAAAAAGAAGAAGGGCTCCCAGCAAGACTCTTCACCTCTGAATCCTTCAAGCACCACCCCAGCCCCTTCAAGTACTAGGCAACTGGCCCACTAACTAATCTCTCTGGATCCCCCTAGACACAGGCATCCCAGGCACCTTGAGCTTCATTCATGGAAGATGGTCCTCTGATTCTGCAGTCAGTTCAGATTATTCTGTTCCCCCTCCAAATGAGGGCAAAACATACTTCATGACATGACTCACAAACCACTAACTACAAGTGGACAGAGAGAAAAGCTTAGCTCACAAAATTTCCAGGTTATTCTCTTATAGCCAGAGTTTGAGAAGCTGGCAATCCCCTAAGATGGAACCACAGAAGGTCTGCTATAACCTGCCCTACCACCGCATGACATCAGAGGCACTTAAGACCATCTAAGTGGGACCAATTCTTAGCACTGCTCTTTAAGAATCTGGCTTTCTGGAACACTGCAAATTTAAAATGATCCATGGCAGAAGCCTAAGTTTCTGCTTAGAAAGAAGTTGCTGACCAATTAGCAACTAAAGTGCTTCTTAAAATCCCTCCAATAGTAAGAGATCCAAAAGCACATCTGCAACCTTTCTTGCTTCTTAAATAAATTACTATCCTTCAGAAATACCTTTTAAATGTTCTAGAAATTGCCTGGTTCTGGCCAAGTTATAGACTGCCCAGGAGAAACTACAGAGACTTTGGCGGGGGGGGGGTGGATCACGTAAGAAGGGGCATATCTTTGATATTGGGCATCATGGTCATCAGCCTGTAAAGGCAGCCCAAGCTTACCTACCTAGCCATTCCAGAGGAGCCACCACAGCACATGCTGTTGATCATCAGGAAATATGGGAAGTGTCCTTTGCTGTGAATAAAACTCAGTCCCATCCTGCAAGTCTCCTTATGGCAGGGAATGGATGGACATTTGGCATAATAAGACTGGACCAGTTTGTATGTTACTAGCTGGCATCTTCTCCACCCAGGCCTGCCCTATCTCCCAGCTTGTGGGGTCAGGGAAGTACTTATTTCCTGGGAAGAGTCATGTGCCTCAATGATCAAACTCAAACTTTTAAAAAAAAAATGAAAAGTATAATCATGTATATTTGAACAATGGAATTCTTTCCTTGGGCTTTTTCCTTCTAATAATTGTTTATGGCTTTAAAACAAGTCGTGTTGGTAGCTCTAGTGTATCTGGAGAGAGTGCAAGTAACTGGCCTAGTCGGGTTTCATTTTGCAAAATCCCTAGGGTTCTTGTCCCAGACTTTTCAGTGACCCAGAAGTCATGTGAGAGAA
Organism: Macrotis lagotis; assembly: GCF_037893015.1. Classification (NCBI taxonomy): domain Eukaryota; kingdom Metazoa; phylum Chordata; class Mammalia; order Peramelemorphia; family Peramelidae; genus Macrotis; species Macrotis lagotis. The sequence goes on from NC_133660.1 coordinate 193,992,731, forward strand.
AATTGTGGCCCTGGTAAGGATGGTTCTTTGAGCACTGTTTCTGAGAATGCTTTGGGTTCTGGGTGGAAGCGGGGGGAGATCAAATGTCCGTAACTCCTTTTTCCAGTGGAGAGCTAACCATCTGCCCCCACTCTTCCCAGGCTTCAAGGGAGGAAGTGCATGTAGAGCAAGAAATAATCCAGCCTTTCTCCTCCTCTCCAATCACTGTCCTACTATAAAGCTGTGCTGCTAGAGAAGGTCTTTATGTCTTGGCCCTCCCCCTGTGTCTTGGACCCAGGCTGGATCTCTTTCGTTATAACTGCGGTATTCTCATACACCTCAGGAACCTTGATGGGGATTTCCTTGACATTTTCTTCATCTTCAAACAGATCACAGCATTTGCTGCAGCGGCAGCACCGGGGACATCCACACAGCAGGCAGCACGTCCGGCAGCAGATGCGGCAGCAGAAGCAGCAGGGGAGCTGGCAGCAGCTGCCCGTGATGATAGACACCAGTCCATCCCAGGGCTTAAGGGATCGCAACCAGAGGGGCAAGAAGTTCCAGGTTTGAAGCTTCTGAGGGAGAATTTGAGGGCAGCGAGCTTGGAGGATGTTTATCACCAATACAATGAGCAACACCAATATGATGGGTGCCCCTACACCCAATAACACGGGCCACCCTGCTAGGGAAAGACCAAACACAGCCAGTGGAGTCAAAAAAAAACAGAATATTAGGTAGAAGATGGCAAACCAACGGTAGGTAGCTGTGATGTTTCCTAGACCTCGGGCAAGACGGATAGGCAGACGTGTGAATGGGATCGGGTACCACAGGAGGATCCCAGAGATGTTGAAGAAGAAATGGCATAGGGCAATCTGAAATCAAATGGATAAGAAAATATGAAAACTCGTCTAGCACACACAGGGATTCAATCATGAAAAGGGAAGGGAAATCAGGAGGCAAGTGACGGCAATGAAGAGGGAAGGGAAAGATCAATGTTGTCACAGAAACTATCATCACAAATATTTTCATAATGGGTTCATAAATTTGAGGGCCAGGAGAGTCAACAGAGGTCACCTAGTCTAGTCCCTTTAGTTTTTCAAGAGACAGATTCTATGTTAGGTTTGACCTAGAGAGCACTGGACCTGAAGTCAGGAAGACTTGGCTTAGAAGCTTGCCTTAGCCTCACTGTGCTCATCTACAAAGACAGCAAAGAGCCCTTCATTCATAGGATTATTTGGAATATCAAATGAGATTATATATAGTGCTTTGAAAATTTTAATGCTCTCTAGAAGGATACTCATATTCTATATCAGGAAAAGAACAATGCATATGGGAGTCTGTGGTTATAGCTCCAATTTAAGTTTGCAAGCATCTTTTACATGTCTGCTCTATGTAAAGTACTATGCTGAGTGCTTGGGATAAAAGTAATTGTCCCCATAAGCTTACATTCTGGTTATGACATTTTATGACCTTGACCTTCAGCAAAAACACTTCTCTTATCTACAAAAGGATGCCTACATGATCTCAAAGACGCCTCCCAACTCTTAAATCCTATGAAAATGGGCCTCTTTGCATTTAGTTTCTTCCTACATGCCCATTTGCAATCAAGAGCTTGAGTAATAGCTTATAATCAAATAAAGTTGATATTTTAAGCCACTTTTACTGAGTTCCAAAACAGTGATTTCAAAAACAATTTAGTTAATTAAAAACATTGTCCCAAATGGAATTAAGTACCAGTGAGTTAAAAAGCAATGAAATTAATAAAAAATTTATTGCATTCCAGAAACAAGGAGACTTTTTGTAATTGTTTTCAAAAATAAGTTTTGTAATTTGTTGTTTTACAAAATCAGTTTCACTGTCTTATCATGCTTTGAATCAAGTTCTACTCCTCACCTGGCCCCCCACACTCCTTTGTTACCCTTCTCCTACCCAGGCATTGCCTGGCCTGCTTACATACTAGCAGATGCAATTGGTCTCCCTTGCCAGGAAGAGGAAGGGAGGAAAGGAGAAGACATTGCTGGGTGAGGCAATATTCACCCTGGAGCATAATAAAGGCATCACCTTTAATATGCTAGTCTAGGCTGCAAATCGCAATCCTGACCCCTACCCCTCCTCTCTTACTTTCTAAGGGATCACTCCCTAAGTCTTCCTATCCATTCCCAATGATAGGAGGAGGAATAGAATCCCCAGATCTTCAATTTTGTGATATGAACTTTGTAGTATAGTGGGAAATGTTTTCTTTCCTCTGACTAATATACTATTTGTGTGACACTGAGCAAGTCACTTAATCTCAATTTTCTCATTTATAAAATGAGCAGGAAATTGTAAAATTCAAAACTCAAATAAAATCTTTGAAATTTTTTTTAAAAAATTAAAAAAAATAAAATGAGCAAGGATTGGACTGGATTTTCTGAGAGCCCTTCCATCCCTAGATATACTATCCTAGGCCTGTTCCAAAAACTTTGTCCTGGCTGGTAGCTTGGTTCTATTACATCCTACACACACACACACACACACACACACACACACACACAATTCCTTAATCAAAACTCTGATAATATTCTACCTTGAAACCAAATACCTTTTGAATTCCCAGTGATTGAAGGATAAAACCAAATTCCTTGGTTCAGCTTTCAAGGCTCTCTGAAACTTGAAGGTCATATGCCTTTTTCAGCATTAATTCCTGCTGTTTAAAGGAACTAGTGTCTCTAAAAGCACCATTATCATTATTAAAGTTATTACTGCCCCTACCATTATCCTCCTTTTCAGTAAAAATGGTTCTATAAAGAGACTTGTTCACTTGGCATAGTCTCATAGGCCCTTTGTTCATAACCTTTCCACTGTCAAAATACTTTTCTTTCTGCTCTCAACCAAAACATATCCTCAGCATCCTTCAAGAAGCTTCTCTCAATTTGGAACTATGCCCAAAGGGCAAAAAAAATGTGCATACCCTTTGATCAAGTAATACCACTACTGGGTCTATACCCTGAAGAGATGGAGATGATGAAAAAAGGGTAAAAACATCACTTGTTCAAAAATATTCATAGCAGCCCTGTTTGTGGTGGCAAAGAATTGGAAATCAAGTAAATGTCCTTCAGTTGGGGAATGGCTTAGCAAACTGTGGTATATGTATGTCATAGAACACTATTGTTCTATTAGAAACCAGGAAGGATGGGAATTCAGGGAAGTCTGGAGGGATTTGCATGAACTGATGCTGAGTGAGATGAGCAGAACCAGAAAAACACTGTACACCCTAACAGCAACATGGGGGTGATGATCAACCTTGATAGACTTTCTCATTCCATCAGTGCAACAATCTTGTACAATTTGGGGCTGTCTGCAAATGGAGAATACCATCTTTAACCAGAGAAAGAACTGTGGAGTTTGAACAAAGATCAAGGACTATTACCTTAAATTAAGGGGGAAAAAACCCTGGTATCTTATTGTCTGATCTTGTTATCTCTTATGCTTTATGTTTCTTCCTTAAGGATATGATTTCTCTCTCATCACACTCAATTTAGATCAATGTATACTATGGAAACAATGTAAAGACTGACAAATTGCCTTCTGTGGGAGTTGGGGGGGAGGTAAGTAAGATTAGGGGAAAAATTGCAAAACTCAAAATAAATAAAATCTTTAAAAAAAAAGGCTTCTCTTCCTCCATGAAACCAACAGTCAAGTCTAAATACAAACCATGGATGTAGATCAGTCACCTAGTAGGTACCAGATCTAGAATTAAAAATCAGAAGTTCTTCTATATTACTTGTTCTGACTGATAAGAAGGGCAAAATGGAGGGGAAGTTATCTGTATATTTTTCAATCATTTTTATGTGAGAGACAAGGGACAGGTAGGGGATGGGGAATGTAATTCTTTCCCATCTTAATTTGTTTATTATCAAGAAATGTTAGATCTAAAATATTCAAAATGGTTCTATCAATTCACAATTCCATGAACAAACAATGAAACAGTGTCCCAGTTTTTTCACTTCCCCTCCAACATTGGTCCCTTTCCCCTTCAAGTATTTTAGCCAGTCTGATGATAGCTGTAAAATGATATCTCAAGCTTGTTTTAATTTGCATTTCACTTATCAATAATGATCTGGAGCATTTTTATCCAACTAAATTGCTTTGATTTCTTCACTAAAAAAACTTACTGTTCATATTCCTTGATCTTTTATCAACTGGGGAATGATTCATATTCTTATAGATTTGAATAAAATACACATTTGAGATATGAGACCTTTTTCTGAGAAACTATCTATAGAAATATTTTCCCAATTTTCCGCTATCCTCCTGATCTTGGCTACATTTGCTTTATTTGTTCAAAATATTTTCAATTTAATGTAGTTAAAATTATCCACTTTATGCCTAACTTTGCTTTCTATTTCTTATTTACTTATATATCTGGTTATTATTAAAGAAGTTCAGCTTTTGAGAACAATAGCTTCAGACAGTTTTCTAGCCCACTGATCACTATTGCAAGGCAAAAAGATCTCAGGAGTAATAAACAGCCCCTTGTAAAATGAAGCATCTGATAGGAAAGAATACAGGATGTTCATATAAAAAATTAAGGAAGTTAAGAAAAGAGAGTTTATTGAAAGAGCCACTAGTCACAACTGTGCATACTGACCTGGAGCGAATTTTGTAATGTATTTCCAGGGCTAGCTAAGGCAGCCAGGATGGCAGTGGTGGTGGTACCAATGTTGGAGCCCAGGGTTAAAGGGTAAGCTCTCTCAAGGCTGATCACACCAATGCCTAAGGGGAAAGAAAAACAAGCAGGTGAGAATGACTGAGCATGACAGGACCAAATGGAGACATGGGCATGTGAAGAGGGAAAGAGGGGAAGTTAGGAAGGACTTACCAACCAGAGGAGTGATTGCAGAGGTGAACACAGAGCTGCTCTGCACAATAAATGTCATCCCAGCTCCAACAAGAATGGCAATGTAGCCTGCCAACCAGCCAAAAGGGAAGGGGAAATCTGGGAAAGAGGATGAGAAAGAGTACCATTTCTACAATTGTCCTGATCGGTATTTCATGTCCAAATTCAAGGTAACAGACAACTCCAAGAGCAATTCAAAAACAGTCATTGTACTAAAAATTCATTACAAAAGAAACAGTTCCCAAAGCAATTAAAGGCAGGTAGCAAAATGTTTCCAGTGGGGAAGTCTCAGGAGCTCCCTCCACCATCTTAAAATCTACTTTTATACTTATTTGCTACTATGAGATAGTACTTGTAAAAAGCACTAAGCACAGTACCTCACACATAGTGGGCATTATAAAAATACCCTCAGGTGAGGGAACTCCCTCCCCCAATGCGGTCTGGCAGATTCTCTGTAATTCCCAGTCTTAAAGAGTTGCTTAGAGTTTGGAAGGCTCTCCAAGACTGGTTGCTTCTAAATCAGGGCACAATTGAAGTGAGCCTTCTGTTGGGCTCAGGAAAATGTTCAAGACAACAATTGAAATTCTAAACACAAGAGACAACGTGGATGTCCAGGATTGTTGATCTGATAGGAGAGAACACAGGTGGAGGCCAAGGTCATGCGGAGTTCCAGACTCTTGATGTGGCACTTGCTCAGGAACTTCAACAAGAGCTGAGCTAGCAGTATCTTTTCATAAGGACTCCATCCAAAGAAAGGCCCTAGGTCAGTGAGTTGACTACCTGTATTAATGGTCTTCTTAATCACTGCAGCAACTTGTCCCTTGAGCACAGAGTTCAGGACTTTGACAATCAAGATCAAACAAGTGCACAGGACCACCAAGGAGAGGGCTAGGAGAATGAGTCCAATACCCAGATCTGAGAGGTTCACATTCACAAATGCATGATTGCCTGTAGGAACAAGAAGAACCACTTATCATCATCTTATTCTTCTGCCTCCTCATTTAACCGGGAGACATAATGCTCTATACAGCTCTATGCCTGTATAAAGTGATTTTCATTCAGTAAAGGTTTATTCATTCAAAAAAAAAAATCTCTAAAAATAACAGTTGAGTTAAATCCAAATATTATTTAAATCCAGGACCCTACTTTAGAGTAAGGGAACCCAAACTTTCTAGAAGAAGCCACTGTTGATTCCTAAAAAGTCTTGAAACATGAGTGTGGGAAAGTGTCAGTTAAATCCCTGTATAATTGGATAATAATAGGAAACGATTAGAAATCCTGGGTTTGAATTCTGGTTCAGCTCATATCTCTGTGACAGTGGGGCAGGTCTCCTTTACCTGATTGGGTGTTGGGTCTCCTGCCATGTAAAATAAGAGGGATGAACTAAGTGACCTTAAGTTATTAGGACTTAGAAGTCCTGGGTTTGAGTCCTGGTTCTGTTTTTATCTCTGCTTCAGTGGACAGGTCTCCTTCACCTCTCTGGGTTGGTCTCCTGCCAGGTAAATCAAGAGGATTAGACTAAATGACCTCAAGGGATCCTACCTCTCTCACATTCTATGATTTTTGAACCACAGAGGACACATCTCTCTCTTCCTAAGAATGGATTTTCTTTGTTAAGTTTATATTACTTGTCACTTCAGTTTGATTTTACAGAAAATATAATGAAGTGTTTTGTAAATCACTAACAAATATAGTAATAACCGCTACAATAACAGCTAAGATTTATATGGTCCTTTAAGGTTTGCAAAGTGTTTTATAAATATGTTATCATTTGTTCCTCACAAAAACACTAGGAGGTAGATGCTATTCTTTTCCTCATTTTACAGATAAGCCAACTGAGGCATACATTGGGTAATGCATTATTCAGAGTCTCTGAGTCTAGATTTGGATCAAGTCTGCCTAACTCTGGCTCCAGAGTTCAGTCACTGCACCATTCAGAGGAGGTCATTTTGAGCATTGATATTTGAGTTTCAATTTCTAGATTACCTTCTAGTAAAAAACTATTGCCATTTAGGTAGGTAGAGGTAGGTAGTTGTTCCCTAAAGTCACTATAGAATATTGGAATCAGAGCTCTATCTACTACACTATTTATCTGAGGACACTGTTAGAATTGATAGAATCATGCTGAGAATAGGGATAGAAATTCCTCTTTTGCTCAGCAAACTTTCCAGATTTCCTACTCACACTTTGCAATGTTCTCTTCATATGTTGTGTTCATGAGGGTCCAGGTCATGTTCCCTTCAGTCCAACACAGACTGGGAGAGGTACAATTTTCTGGTGAGGGAACAGTAACGTTGCTCAAAGTCTAGATAATGCAAACAGAAAAAAAAATTGCTACTAAGAATGGTATTTTGTGAAGATACAATTTACAGCACAGAAGACATGACCCCACTGGCCATTGAATCCTCACTTTCCGTTTCATCTATCTCAACCTCTTCATAATCCCCAGAGAAGACCTTTAGGCTTTGTGCTTGGTCTATCGAGCATTTGGTGCACCTACAGGACATCTGGATTACTTCTGAAGGCCAGCTGAACTGCTCTCAAGACTAAGCAGTGTTACTCCAGAATGGGGACCTGGCCAGGCAATTGCTTTAATCTTCATCTTGGAGCTATGCGAGTCTGCCCCATACTCAAATATAACTAGGTCAGGTGAAGAGAACTCTGGTCTAGGGCACTGGATTTAGAAAAAAACATCAGCAATTGTAGCCCTCAACATCTCTAGAAGAATTTCCCAATTATGTCCTTTGAATAAATTTCTGACACTTACCACATTTTTAAAAGTTTTACACCAAATCTTTATCAGGCTCTTGTTTTTTGCTGCCTCATTTCCTGTAGCAATTTCATTTATGACTTTTTTATCCAGCTGGGGAAAGCAACAGACATGAGTTAGTTCTGTTCCTCAACTATGATTTGCAACTGAAAAATTAATTAGTTACTCTCCTAGGGGCTCCAGCATAGAGAAGAGAAAACCAGAATGTGTATAAAAGTGTATAAACTGGCCTCATTTTTAGAGGACTATCCTTACATAAATGACCTTATATCATCATAGTTTGACCAAGATCAGGCCAGATAAACCCTTTTCACTCATTCTTGGGGGCTTACAACAGCACCAGAACCTTAAGGTCAATGAGGATCTTTTCTGTCTTTGTAATCCCCCCAGTGCCTGGTCCATGGTAAGGGTTTAATAAATGCTTATTTCTTATGAAGCATCCCTTGGGGAAGTGCTTCCTCTTTGGCCAGATGAATAACAAAGCAAATGCAGACTTAAAATGCTTTTGCTAAAGATAGACATACTGATCTAAAGGGTAATAAATACAATGATGTCAATGTCATCCACAAAAAGAATCATTGGACACAAAATGGTAGAATGGTTGAATCTGGCTTTGGCCAGTGTGGTGATGGTGAAGGATATAGCAACCCAGTGCTTGTTCCTTAGCTCCCCTCCCCTAGGCAATGAAATGAGGGAGTCATAGCAAGCAGGAGAAATATCCAATGGACTCTATAGATTGAGGAGGAAGGTTTACCTTTCAAGTACACAAATTCTATTTCACCTTAAATTTAAAATCAGAGTGAGTCTTGATACCCACCTGGATGATGAGTTTTGTGAAGGGATCTGTGATGACTTTCAGGAGTTCAGGGGCATCTTCTCCACTCCTGATATGAAAAGTTTTCACTATGACATCAGTAAGATGGTAGAGGTAGCTTGTGATCACCTCCACAGGCAGCAGCACCAGCACTGATAACCAGTTAAAAAAATCATGGACAGTGGCTCCTGCAAAAGCCCTAGAGGAAGGAGAAAACCCAAAGCATTTAATGTTATGGTACTGTCTTGTCACTCTCAGTAAGTACTTACTGAATGCGGAATGAGAAAATTTGGAGTGAACAATCATGAGAAAGACTAGCTTGAAAGTAAAGAATATCTGGTTTCACATCTCTTTCTAGCTATAGGATCACAAGTAAGTCACTTGCAGTGATCCAACCCACTGCTGGTCAGCTTCAACACTGGTGGGGTTTCCACACTAAAGGGTACTCACATCAGTGCAACCACAGATCCAGTTGTCCCCCAAAATTGGACAGAGCAGAAGGGAAAAGACTATTGTCTATATACCACAATATCACCTGAGTTACCTTGCCAAGATGGCAAGATGGTTAGAATATGGTTCCTGGAATAAGGAAGACATGAGTTTAAATCCAGCTTCAGAAGTTTACTAGCTGTGTGATCCTGTTTGAGTCATTTAACCTCAGTCTCAGTTCCTTATCTAAAAAAAGGGTATTAATAAGTGTACCTGCCTCCCAGGATAATTGTGAGGATCAAACAAGACTGCATTTATAAAATGCTTTGTAAATTATGAACATCTACATAAATGCTATTATTATAGAACATTACACATAATTTTATATATTACATAGCTATTACATAGAGAGATAACTAAGCGACACAGTAAATAGTGCTCTAGAACTGGAGTTAGGAAAACCTGAGTTCAAATTCAGCTTTAGTTACTTACTTGCAGTGGAACCATGATCAAGTCACTTAACTTATGACAATTCATTTAACTCATGTCTTCTTCAATTTCTTTAGCTTTAAAAAATAAGCTTAATAAAAAAACATTTTTCTCACAGGGTTATTGTGAGGTTCAAATGAAATACACATCTAAAATGAATACTAGTGTAGTTCCTAGGGCATAGTAGATGCATTTTTTTCCTTTTTTTAAAAAAATTTATTTAAGGCAGTGAGATTAAGTGACTTGCCCAAGGTCACACAGCTAGGCAATTATTAAATGTTTGAGACTGGATTTGAACTCTTGATTCCAGGGCTGGTGCTCTAACCACTGCATCACCTACCTGCCCCCATAGTAGATGCTTAATAAATATCATTCCATTCCATTTCATTATTATTGCTGCGACATACAAGAACTGTATGGAAGCTCCCTACTATAAAAGGGCACATCATGGAAAATGCTCTTCCTTTCAGCTAAAAGTGTCTTCCCGGGGGTGGCTAGGTGGCACAATGGATAGAGCACCGGCCCTGGAGTCAGGAGGACCTGAGTTCAAATCCAACCTCAGACACTTAATAATTACCTAGCTGGGTGGCCTTGGGCAAGCCACTTAACCCCCTTGACTTGCAGAAACCTAAAAAAAAAAAGTGTCTTCCCTATGACCTTTTGGGATAGAGAAAGCAGCTGTTACCATTTTCACTTAAATATTTCCTAGACATTTATCCTGCAGGATCACTATGAGATATTGTGGTGGCTGTCATTCATGGACTGAAGCAGAATTGCATTAACAAGTGTTAGTGGGTTAAATATGAGTGAGCCCAATGGCATAGAATGGCCAAAGTATGGAAATAATGTTAGGCTCTTCTCTTGACTTATTTCTATCAACTAAGGGAAAACATTTGACATTTATTGTCAAGAAAAAATGTGATTTCTCAACACAAAGCCCTATCCAAGTTTCCCATCTGATTCTGTCTCTGAGTATAGTTAATCCTGATTAAACAAGAAAGAAAAGTGATGTGATCATTTTTTAAAAATATTTTTAAATTTTATTTAAGGCAATGGGGTTAAGTGACTTGCCCAAGGTCACAGAGCTAGTCAGTTATTAAGTGTCTGAGGCTGGATTTGAACTCAGATACTCCTGACTCCAGGGCTGGTGCTCTAACCACTGTGCCACCTAGCTGCCCCCTTGATCATCACTTCTGACAAGTTTTCATAATCTAACTTGTTCTGAGCCCCTTATAGAAGGTCAATAAAACCTGAAAGGAGTTTCAAAAAATGAAGAATTGATGATATTCCCTTCACTAGGGAGGTAAAGATTTCCTTTGTCTGTTACTAGACACTACCACCCCTCCTTGCAATGATTTGTCAACTATTCCCAGATCTTATTCTTAGATATATGTTGTGCTATTTAAAGAGTCTAGAAGAACAAACAAAGGCATTGTACCAAAATGAAATTATTATCAACTGATAATAATTTATGATCAAACTGAATCATTTGAAGTGCTCAGTATATATGGTCATCCCATAAACTGCCCTATTATAACATGCTCCATTGGAAGAGCCTGGGAGGTATCTGCGGAGCTGAGTAAATATTCTCAACCTTATTAATCAAAGATAGTTACTACAGCGATGGATTGAACATGACTAGCAAACAAGTGAGATGAAATTTCCTACCTTCGAAATTCATCTCTGTCTCCAGCCTGCATGAGGGCCACGACAGTATTGGTGACTGAAGTCCCAATATTGGCTCCCATGATAATGGGAATTGCTGCCTTTACTGTCAACACTGTCAAAGGAAAAGTGGCAGATGAGGAAGAAAAAAATGTGGAAATTCAAAGAAAAAAAAGCTTAAACAAATTTAGGAATCAACTTAAAAGATCAAGTTCCCAGAATTGTAAGTAGGGTAGAAATGCCACAAAATGGAAAGAAAACTAGACATTGCTGGCAACAGTGTTGGGAATGTGGTCACCACTCTAGTGATGTCTGTGAAAACAACTAAGGCCCAAGATCGGAAGGATGGAAAAACAGGGAAAAAAAAAGGATTAAAGGCCATCCCATATTGGGAATAAAGATATACTTCTAAAATTTGCAAGGAAATTTTTGAATGGATCTGGGCTTACCTAACCACAAGACTCAGGTGTTGTATGTGTGTGTGTGTGTGTGTGTGTGTGTGTGTATGTGTTTCAGGGCTAACTCACAAGAAGAGGACACCATGCTGACGATGATGGACGAGGAGGTGCTGGAACTCTGCACCATGACAGTCACCAGCACACCAATCACCAAGCCGGCCACAGGATTATTCAACACTGAGCCATCACGGAAAATCTCCCCAGCCATTTTTCCTATAAAGGTAATGAATTTTTTAAAATAACATATATATGAAAAAATTGCATATAGGATAGTCGTTTGGTTCTGCTGGTCCTCAGGCCAAAGGCTAGGGGCCACTAGTGGCATGGGGAGGAAGAGTGGCTGCCGAGGCAGGCAATGTGGCAGGGGGCAGCAAGGGTTGAACTGGGTTTTAGGAAGCCAGGAGTCTGACCCTGCCTCTGTCTCATGGTGAGCACACAGATAAGCCATTTAGTTGTTCTGCACAAATTTTAAAATGCCATAAAAATATCCATTCTATATCCATTCTTACCATCTTTTGCCCTGAACTTCACACCAACTTCTCTCACTTCACTTTAGCTTCACTGCCCTATCAGAACAAATCCATCTGCTGTCCCTCATACAGAGTTACAGGTCCCTGGCCTTGAAAGAATTACTCTGACCGGGAAGGGTCCCCCCTTTCTCCTTCACACTCTCTCCAAGAATTCTTTCTGTTGCAGTATAAGGCCACTCTCTTCATTCAAAAAGTCTCCACCCAGGAGCAGCTAGGTGTTGCAGTGGTTAGAGCATCAGCCCTGGAGTCAGGAGTACCTGAGTTCAAATCTGACCTCAGACACTTAATTGCCTAGCTGTGTGACCTTGGGCAAATCACTTAACCCCTTGCCTTAAATAAGTGATTTTTTTAAAAAGTCTCCACCCAAACCTGTTCTTTACCAAGCTTCTCTAATGCCCAAAGTCTTCTGAGGCATTTGGATGATGCAGGGTAAAGAACACTGGATCTTTAATCAAGAAGACATGAGTTTGGGTGTCTAGGTGGCACAGTAGATAAAGCACCGGCCCTGGAGTCAGGAGTACCTGGGTTCAAATCTGGTCTCAGACACTTAATAATTACCTAGCTGTGTGGCCTTGAGCAAGCCACTTAACCCCATTTGCCTTGCAAAAAGAAAAAAATCTAAAAAAAAGACATGAGTTCAAATCCAGTCTCAGACACTTATCAGCTGTGTGACCTTAAACAAGTCACTCAATTATCCTCAGCCTCAGTTTTCACGACTGAAAAAAAAGAACCTACCTCACAAGACCATTGTGAGGATGAAATGAGATAATGCTGAGACACATGGTAAATAATTATATAAATGCTTATTCCCTTTCCCCATTTAGTTTATTTAAGTTATATTCATTTTTTGGATGATTATAAGACCTTAAATTCTTTTCATATGCATCTTATGTCATTCCAACAAAATTTCAAATTTCTTAAGGTTAGAGATGGATCTTCCATTTCCTTTGTATATCTCTATCCCTGCCCTAGAACTTAGTAATAAGAATAGCAATTCAGCTTTACACAAAGAAAATGGAATAGAAATTGAAATCAGTTGTCCAAATTATTATTCTTCAGTCTTTTAAGATGTGTTCAACTCTTCATGACCACATTTTGGGGTTTTCTTGGCAAAAATATTGAAGGGGTTTGCCTTTTCCTTCTCTACTTCATTTTACAGATGAGGAAACTGAGGCAAACAGGGCTAAGTGTCTTGTCCAGGGTCACACAGGTGGTATGTATTGAGACCAAATTTGAACTCAGGAAGATGAGTCTTCTTGACTTCAGACCCAGCACTCTACCCGCTTCAACCAAGTTCCTAAATGTTCCCAATCCCATGGATGGAATCAAAAATAAATGACCATCTTTCCACTATGCCCATTAAAGTCAACAAATGTGGAAAACATACTAGGCCAGGTTGGGAATTAAACATACACACACACAGATTCATTCAAGCACAGATTGTTTTGAGATAGAATTGTAAGAATTAATAGAGAAGAGCAGCTAGGTGGAGCCACGGTTAGGGGATAGAGTACCAGCCCTGGAGTCAGGAGGACCTGAGTTCAAATCCAGTCTCAGACATTTAATAAATTACCTAGCTGTGTGGTCTTGAGCAAGTTACTTAATCCCATTGCCTTGCAAAAATAAAAATAAAACAAAACAGAGATTCTATTTCAGACATCAAAAGAGGGATCAAAATGCAGGTCATCCTCACCCCAAAATCTTAATCTGATAGCATAGAGGGAAAGATAGAAACATACATACATACATAATACATAATACAATATATAAATGTGTATATGTGTATCCATATCGACATCCACACACACACACACACACACACTTACTGGGCAAGGGACCTATAACAATTTGAAACCTAATTCCTAAACTATCTTACTTCCAAAGACTAGAATCTAAATAAAATGGATTGGGCACTGGAGAAAGTAGAAGAGGGGAAAACATATATCTAAAAGTATCCATGTCAACATATCTCAACATATCTCTGAAGTGGATGAAAAGTAGTCAGTGTGTCCTTTAAAGGAAGGGACATTACTTAGGTTGAGATTGCTTGTTGATTGGCTCTAGGCTGAACCAAAATTTATTAGAATGCAAACCCCGCCCCCAAAACCATTGATCCTTTCTGATGTTGCTTGGCATACCTCCAACCAATTGGAAAGCACTGCTGAGAATGTCTAAGGAGCAGACAAATAAGTACAGAAATCCCAGAAGGAGAATCAGTTTTCCAATCCCTTGTAAGACAGCAAATATTTTCCCTTTGGTGTCTCTCTCTGCAAAAAAAAGGGGAAGTGAATAAACATTTATTAGACATCTACTATGTGCCAGACCCTGGATGAAACACTCTTATTTGTTGTATGCATATGTGTATGACTTGTCCACGAACATTTGCAGACACACACACAGAATCTGGCATTTGTGCAAGAATCTCCCATCTCTTTCTAGCCAGGAGAAGGCAGGCTGGGGTTGTCAGCTTTGGTAATGCATTAGAAATTGCATTTTAAGAAACATACCATTTTCTTGAAGTGGTATCCAAAATTTGCCCCTCAGCCCCTTTAAAAAACAAGCCACATTTGTGGAGACACTTTTTGGCATCAAAAACATTGTGGACTGGCACCATAAGCAAATCAAGGTTGCCTTCTTAGCTAAACCATTGGCTTGCTAAGTGATGCAGAGAAGAGGAGCAGCCAGTTCCAGGCAGAGGGACCCTGAGATAATGACCAGTCAAAGCACCTAATGCTCTCCGGAAGAACATTGGGGGCTATTTTTGAGTAATGGGCTTCACAATAAAAATGACAGCTTTGCTTTTGTAAAGAATCTTTTGGTCCCCAAATAATTTCTAATGATTTGATCAACCCTAGGAGGACTAGCTCTTAGGTGCCCTTAGTCCTGCTCTATCACCACCACTCCCCTCTCTAGAGCCCATCAATGGATCCCATCTCATGGAGATTCAGAACACCTGCCCCTTCTTCTCACTGATCCCTAGGCTCCATGCTGGATAGCTACTTTTGCCCAGTCTTCCTTCTCCCAGTTTCCACTTATCTGCCCTCCTTCTTTGTCCATAAGCAACACTTGTCTTCTAAAGGTCCAGCTAGTGCCCTTCAGCAGTTAATAACCATTTTTTTTATAAGCCAGCTATGTGGAAATAAATCACTGTGTCAGGAGCTGGGGGTATAGAAAAATAATTGGGATATGTTCCTTGCCCTCACAGGTTGTAATCTAACAGGGATCTAAAATATGCCTAAATATGAAAACTATTCAAGAACGTGAGAGGTAGAAAATGCTATGGAAGGAATGAAAGCAGAAGCAATGGGAGCAGCCAATTTAGATACAGTGCTTTGAAATCAACAGAAACATTTCCCATATTTCATCTCATTTGATTTTCCATTAATCTTGTGAATAAGTGCTATTATTATCATCCTCATATTATCATCCTCATTTTATAGCTAAGGAAACTTGAGGCTAAGAGAGCTTAGGTGACCTGCCTAGGTAAGAGCTAGGAGGTGCTTGAGGTCTATTTACACACAGATACTTAGGACTCTCGGTTCCATATTCTGTACACTAGTGTAAACTTTTGTGGTGTAGATGGAAGGGAGAGGGTTTGAAGAAGTTTACAAATATACAAATATACTATGTTTTATTGTGCAAGTACATCAGCACTATTTTTCCAACAGCATATATATGGTCATATAATGTCTGTGTGTCACACTTTGGTAATTCTCAAAATGTTTCAAAGTTTTCATTATTATTATCTATGTTGTAGTGATCTGTGATCAGTAATCTTTGATTTTATCATTGTAATTGTTTTAGGGCTTCACAAACTGAGTCCACATACAAGACAGTGAACTTAATAAATATGTTCTGACTGACTTTACTCCTTGGGCTTCCTTATCCCCTATGACACAATAATATTGAAATCCAGTCATTTAATAGCCTTACCAAGACCTCTAAGTATTTAAAAAAAAAGAATAGTCATAGATAGAGCAAACTTCCTTGTTGTCCTATTTTTAAAATTGCCATAGCCACCTACCTCAACTTTCAGCAACTGCTACCCTAATCAGTCAGCAGTCATTAACTGTGAGGCAAGATCTTTCACTAGAAAAAAATATTAGGATTTTCTGAAGGCTCAGATTATGGTTAGCATTTTTAGCAATAAATTATAAATTAAGTATATTTTTTGATATAATACATTATTTAGACATAGTATCGTCACACACTTAATAGACTAATATAGTACAAATATAACTTTTATATGCACTGGGAAACCAAAATATTCATGTAACTCATTTTACTGAGATATTTGCTTTATTGTGATGATCTGGAACCAAACAATTTCTCTGAGGTATGCCTGTATACACCCCTCCCTCCCAATTTCAGAAATTATCCTGCCCAGAATTTTCATGAGACCTTCCTGGAATGCAGGAGGGAACTCCTAGGTTTTACCAAAGGCCATCTCATCTGATATTCTCATTCTATGCATTTGTCCATTGTCTTGCCTCTTTGCTACTGACCCTGTGGAGTTGCCATCCTTCCCCAGGACAAGATTCATATCAGTCTTGCTTTGTATTGCCCTGAGCACAGTCATAAGCATAGATACATTTAATCAATTGTAGTTGATGTTGATAATGAAATTCATCTTTAAGCCACCAACAATACACAGCATTGTAACTTGCTGATAACAAATGAAAAAATACAACCCAGCTCAAGGCTCAGGTCCATTTGTCTCCCAAAGCTGAGTCAAGGAACATGGATGACCAGAACCAAAAGCACAAATGAGCAATGAGATTAGAAGTAACTCTATGGAGAGTGTGGGTTCCATTTTTACATATCCCAAGGTCCATACCTGTATCTTACACACAGTAGCTTCCAAAAATATTTACTGAATGACTCATAGTATGTTAATTGTTGGAATTAATGAGGTTGGAAGGAACTTCATCTCAATAGTCATCTCTTCCAAATCTTTCCAAGACTCTCTTGTCCCATATTCCAAGTCATTCAGAGTCTGATTGTGTACTTGTACTAATGGGAGCTCATTGGACTTTTGGACAATTCTTGGATTTAATTAGATCTTCCTCATTTGTATCTACTTCCCTAATTTCTATCAACAATATCATTTAGCCCCTCATCCAAATGATAGCCCTTTATATATTTGAAGATAGTCTTCTCTTTTCCATCTAAGCCTTCCTAGCTCCTTCATTACAATTCAACTTGCCCTCTCCTACATTCATTCTTATCGAAGTCCAAGTTCTGTTCCTTACCTGCAGCACCTAAGACTGAATATACTACTTCAGATAAGCTGACTAATAAAGAATATAATGGAATGATATATAATTTATTATAAATTTAACATAATCTGAACCCTCTTTTTCTATTAATACAGTCCAAAATTAAGAGGCAGGGTAATGTAGCCCAGAAAAGGTTCCTCTTGGAGTCTCTAAAATTTCAGTTCCACTCCTGCTCTCACACATACTAACTGAATGATTGTAGACAATATATTTTCCTCTAGGTACACCAGGCAACTCTCTAAAACTATAAGATACAGATGAACTGCCAAGCTGTATCAGCAGAGGAAATTTTTATACCAGGAGTTTACCATACCTATAAAATCAGATTTGAACCCCAAATAAGGAGATTATCTGTTTTAAAATAAGACAATGAGACAGATGAGGCATATATTAGTTCCTATAAAGGTTGACTCTTTATGGATTGCCATATGCCAAGTCTTTTCCATCATGTACTAATAAGTTATACCATAGAATAGTATGAATTTTAATGTCTATAGAAACAGAATTATATGAGATTTGGATAAGGAAGGTAAGGATAATCCAGTGGTTACCATTGGTCATTATTCAAGAAAGAATGGGAAAAAAGAGATATAATGAAAAAAGAATGAATGGAAAACTGTGAGGAGTATTCGGCCAGAGTCCTAGACTAAGGCAAAAAAACAATCCACACTGAGATATAAAATAGTAACAAGAAAAAAACGTTCTTAGGCCTTAGAGAAGAAAATCCTCATCCTCTGCAGGGGTGGCAGGAAGACAACCCTAGCCACAGACTTGGGGGCCTCAGAAAAATGATACCAACTAACACTGATGCATTGCTCTAAGATTGATTCAATGCTTTCTTCACAACCACCCTGTAAGGTAGAGAGAACATAATAAAGTAAACCCACAGTAGCAGCAACAGGTCATATATCCCTCAGAGAAGGTTCTCCAAGGGATCTAGAATTACCTGACCACTTGATTCCCGAGTCCTTAAAGTTAAGTGTGTCCCATGGGTCTTGCTCTGCCACTGGTTCTTCAATCAGTGCAATTGTAGAGTAAGATGGCAGAAGTTCTATCTTGTTCACAGGAGAAAGGGCAACCTCTGCCAAAGAAAGCAAAAAATATCTGGGATTTGGCCCATTTCTCTTGGGGAGGAGTGGGAGAAGGCAGGGTCCCATATTACTTCAATATGAATGGAAAAACAATACTTACTGCCGGGAATTTCTTTATCTTTTCCAGACATAGTAGATTGTTGGGTGGTAGCCTCTTTAATGTACTTATTGGGATCAGAATGGGAATTTCCCAATTCAGGCCAAGGTGCCATGACCTGTGAATAATAAAATTTAAAACTTAAAATGTGCATCAGCTGGATTTTATATCAACAAAGAACCCAAAATGACTTGGTATACAACAGTAGTATCAGCAAATAAAACAAACAAAAAATCTATAGTTCTAGAGCTCATTAAAAAAACAAACAAAAACACCGGCCAAGATTTTTTCTTCTCAGTGTGACATCGTGGGGTCATTTTTTTAAACTTCAAATGCTACTTTCTCAATCACATATCCAGTCATTTATCAAGTCCCTCCCTCCCTGGATTCACTCTTTCTTCACCCCCCCCCCCCCATTACAGCTAAATTACTAATCCTGGTCTTGGTCATTGCCCTACTGGATTTCTCTAATCTCTTCTTCACTGACCTTTAAATTGTAGGTATCTTACTTAGTTATCCAGACCATTTGTCTTAGTCACCAGTTCAACAAATGTCAACTTTCTCTTCAGTAAAGGTTCCTTCTCTCTTGGTTCTCTGTCCCATTTTAAAATGAACCTCTACTTCAAACTTCTCAATTATTTTCTTCTTCTTTAATTCCTAGATTCACTTTCCCTTCCTAACATCGATATACTTTCAATATTTCCTTCCATGAAACTTCTTCCTGAGACTTCTCTATTTGTCCTCAAATTGAATAATGTTCATCTTTGAAAAACAAGCTTTCCAGCCTCTTTTAAGACTTCCTGATAATCCACATTCCCAGAGATGAAGAGTCCTGCTACTGACATATCAGGAAATACATGGGTCAGAAAATTCAGACTGACTTTATCAAAGTGGTAAAAACATTTACTATACATTCATTTGTTCCTTGCCCACTTCAATGGCATTTTGACTCAAAGTTGAAAATCTCCAGTTCATTGTTAATGTGAATGGAACACATATTTTGGGCAACTAAACAGTGTAGGGATCACCCAGCATAGCAGGTCCCCTTGTAAACCTGAGAAATTATTATTTGGCACCATGATAATGATGAAAATGTTATTAATTTCTTGCACATTTGATATTACATCAGAGTTCTCTTGCTTCCTTATTGAGGAATAAGAGTGGTATAGCCCTTTGGTTTCAAATAAGCAGTTCATGTTTACCTTCCTTCTCTCCTATTGCTTCCTGGAATGAATATACCTTAGAAAATGGCCTTAAACTGTTGTGTTGTTTTTAACTCCTCAAATAGTCCAGTGAAAGACCTTTTTATTTATATCTGACAATCAAATGGTTTTTCAGAGTAAACTTAGTGCTCCCAAGATCTGTGACTAAGGAGCCATCCTAAGGAATGTAAGATGACAGAAAGAGAGAGAGATTGAATTAAAGTTGGAAGAGGAGAATGGGGGAAAAGTGAGTGAATGTAGCTTTACCTTGACCTCTAAATCATTCTAACTCCTTGCACTTAGAATTGGATCTGATACGTAGTAGGCACATGCTTAACAACTTAATGACTTGGCCAGGTAAGTACTTGTTAGGGAGTTGTACCTAAAACGGTACAGAGATTTAAAAAAAAAAACTAAGATAATTCCTTTGAGCTTTGATTTTTCTATAGAGTAAAAGTGTTATATTAATTTAATCATAAAAATAGTTCTTTGAAGTTTATAAGATGTTTCACAAATAATTCCTCATTTGATCCCCACATGAGGAGGCTGACACTCAGAGAGGTTAAAGTGATTTCGCCTAGATTATACATTTCATAAGTGTCTGAGAAGGGATTTGAAACCTTGTGTACCTTGACTCCAAGTCCAGTGTTCCATTCATTATATCATAATGCTGAAATCATGTGGCAGAAATAAGGAAGTCCCTCTCTAATGACATGGCTGTCATAGAAAAACCCCATGATCTTAGAACTGCCCGATAAAGATGAGCTTTCATAATTCAGACAGACAACATGAGAGTCTTCCTCATCAATGGACTGATGAAGAGAAAAGGAGAAATTCTCTTTCTATAGCCTATGATATGTCTCCAATGCCAACCACCTGCAGTGTAAAAGGAATGATTCTTTGGGATAATTTGTAATTGACTTGGCATTCCTAATCTATAGCTTCCTATCTCCAGTTGCCTACTGTAATTCCAACATCAATGTCTTGCAGTTATAATAATTTACATTTACTCATTCAGATATAAATGACTGAACTCAATATATCTGCAATTGGATTCAGCATTTCTCCCTGTAACTATGTACCTATGCTCAACTTTCCCACCACTCTCTCTCCCTCCCCGCACTCACCCAGACTTCAGTGAATTTTACTTCGCTCTATCTTCTATAATCAATCAATCACAAAATCCTCTCAATTCATCTATCATAACCATTCTTTTCACTTCCATTGCTATCTCCTGATGGTTCAGGACCCCCTGAACTGCCTGAAATGATTCAATAATGTTCTATACCCTGGTTGCCTGCCTCTTCCAAGTCATATTACCCACTATTGATGTATTATTAATTCTTTGGATTCTTGATGAGAGGTTGTACTTTATATTTTCTCAGCTGGTTTATGTGTTCATTCATTTACTCACTCATTTATTCATCTCACAGGACAGCACAGGATATTTTAAAACACAAATGCCAAGGTGGGGTAGGGGGTGGATCCCTTCACATTCTATATAAGTCTAGTCCAGTACACTGATTACTTGGTAGATGAACCAGGTAAAAAAGCCTAGAAGATAGTGTAATCCTCCTTAGAACTGTGATTCTCAACCTATCAAAAGCTAGAAAAGATTCTCTGCAGATGTAGGCTCCCTTGTTTGCTCAGCATTCCATCCAAACAGGATTATTCACTGACCCTCCCCACTTCACCTCAGACTTTACTTATTTGTTCTCATTCCCCAGCTCCATCTCCAAATAGCCTGCTAGTCATTCAGAGCCCAACTCAGGTGCTGCCTCATGAAGCCTCACTCCTGCAAGTGATCTCTCTCATCTGGTTTCAGAGTATATTGCACTCATTTCTTTATAGAAAAAAACCACATTTGTATACATCTCACCATACATAGTCAGTAATTGTACTAGAATACTGTCTTATTTTTATCTTATATAGAATATTCTATTGTTTTGATTTTATTCTATTAAGAAGAAATTCTTCCCTTAACAATCAACTTCTCTCTTACTCAGTCTAGGATACTAAAAGTCTTAGCAAATGCCTGAATCAGGATTTGAATATAAGTCTTCCTGACTCCAAGGCTAGCCTTCTACTTTTTGCACCACCACATTGTCTGTCTTACCTAGGGTATCACAGTCACACATTTGGTGCTTATAAGAATGAATGAATGAAACACAACCAACTTCATTATTTCAATCAACCCTTTCAAATAGAAAACCAATTAGTCAAAACTTCAGTTGAAAACCAAGGAAGCCTGAGTTTAATTCTCAATATCCAGGCTTTGGATATCAGTTTCCTAAACTGTAACGTTTGAAGATTAGACTAAAAGATCCCTTTTGCCTCTAAAATTTTTCTACAAAACTAGTGATAAATAGCATCAAAATAACATTTTTCTACAAAAACTAATGATAAATAGGGACCTTCATACACAGTAACCTGTGACCTGTCCAGCTATGGAACATATGTAAGGGAGCAGATCCACACTTCCTATCAAACATGAAATTTAGGATCTCCTACTATAACTTCTGGAGAGGATTTCCTAGCCAGGAAAATACATCAGTGCAATTATTTTCATTTATCTTCTTAAAATACCACAATGGTGACTTCAAACTATACCATTCCCTCAACATCTACTTTTTCCCAATGGGCAAAACTAGAATAATCTGATTTTTTTTATCAAGTCAGAAGTTACCATAGATGAAAAAATAGATGAGAAAACTGAGGCCTAGAGAGATTGAGTCACTTTCCAAGGGTAATAATGAGTCAGTGGCAGTTCAGGTCTCTGACGCCCAGACCAGACTTTTCTTTAAAAACTCCTGTAATGGGGGCAGCTAGGTGGCACAGTGGATAGAGCACTGGCCCTGGAATTAGAAGGACCTGAGTTCAAAAGCAACTTCAGACACTTAATACTACTTGTGTGACCTTGGACAAGTTACTTAACTCCATTGCCTTGCAAAAACCAAAAAAAGAAAAAAATTCCAATAAACCCAGAGATCCCAGTTGCTCTTGTTGTTTAATCATTTCAGTAATGTCCATCTCTTCCTGAATCCATTTGGGGTTTTATTGGAAAGGATACTGAAGTGATTTGCCATTTCCTTCTCCAGTTCATTTTACAGATAAAACTGAGACAAACAGAATTTAAGTGACTTTTCTAGGGTTCCACAGCTAGTAAAGTATCTAAGGCCATATTTGAACTCAAGTCTTCCTGACCTTAGGTCCAATATTCTATCCACTGAGTCATCTAGTTACTCCATGCCTCTCAAAAAATCCAAATTTGAATATAGCATACAGAGAAGTATCATTTGTCATCTGTCTATCACCAAGAGGTCTGATGACTATCACTATATTTACTGAGCTATTTTTTTTCCCTTAGTTACCTTGGAGGAAGGACACATTTTTGAATAGTCAAATTTCTAATAGTTACAAATAAAAAAAAATAAGGCCTTCTCTTGTACCCCAGAGAAGTATTATTTCTTAGATTTTTCTAACTTGGCCCATTTAAACCAAACAATGAAGTTGGGAAACTGAGAGAACCTGTTCAACAAAAGATTTGTTCCAGATGGAAATACTTAGAGAGATGTCACAAAAACAAATATTTGAAGAGTGAATGAACAAATATCATCTCTCAAATCACCTGTTAGCCACTGACAGTTTAAAGAAAAAAACTTTTTCTACCCTTTACTATCAGTAAGTGGTAAATGATCATTTGGGGAAGTTTCACTTTCCTTTACACTTGGTTATCAGTAAGCAACAACATTTAACCTACTTCATCCTTCTTCCCCCCTGAAAATAAGGTCAGAGTAAGTCTACTTTTATATGAGATTACATCTTCATGGGCTTTTTCACTCATGAAATTAGTCAGTGATATAATGGGGGCTATTGGCAAAAAGAACTGAAATTCAAGGTCATTCTCCTCTTTTAGGATTTTTTAGGATTCCAAGATGCCTTTTAAATGTACAGAAGAAAAAATTCAATGGCCTTTATTTCAGCAACATTTTAGCTTTGCTTGAAGTAGTTCCAGAGAAACCCCAATTCACCTAGGCAGGAATCCCAAGCAATGCTAAGTAAGTTGAGTTTTAGGCAGACTTCAGTGCCAATGGAGCCTGATCATTTAATACTCATGAAGCCAGAAGAGCAGGATAACCTACCTAGCAAACATTTGCTTCAGTTGTTTGAGCCACTCCCTTCCACCTCTTTTGGCCTTTTCCACCCACAGAGCCAAAGAAGCTCCTGTGGATGAGAAAGCCAGGTGATAAAGTAGGGCACCTGGCAGCATCAGAACAAAAAATAAGTGAAGGATGTTGGCACATAATCAATTAACACCCTTTTCCAAGCAGACATACAGAGACCCATTTACTCAATCCAACAGACCTGCAGAATTCAATCACTGGAAGCTTCACTTACTCCATTTATTCTCTGCTTGGCCAAGGTAAAACCAGAATAGGTAAAATAGGTAAAACTAGAATAAATTCTCAGTTCTCTAAGGGGTTGCTAATCTTGTTTCGGGATAGCCCGGGCTGCTTAGGGTTCCATCTAACAGCAAGAGGACGAGGGCAGGGATGAGGGAATTTCTTAAACTCACAGAGATACTTCAAGGGCAGAATTGTCTTCTCTTTAGGAAGAGCTAGGTGTTCAACGACAAAACCATTATAGGTGTGTCTGAATGGGAGAGGAAGTGTTTTGGTATTAGTGACACACAAGTTATTATGGTCAATTCACCTAGACTGAAATCTAGGAAAGAGGTAACTGTATATGCTGCCCCATTTCCAAACCATTTTTTTTAATTAAGGCAAACTAGTAACCTTGCTTGTAAATTCTTTTGGGGTGACATTTTGTTATCAGCCAATTATGTCCCAGTCTGTGGGGTGGTTTTTTGACAAATATACTGGAATGGTTTGCCATTTCCTTCTCTAGTAGATTAAGGTAAACAGAGTTAAATGACTTGTCCAGAGTCATTCATCTGGCAAGAGTCTGAGACACATTTGAACTCAGGTCCTCCTAACTCCAGATCCAGGGCTTTATCTACTAAAGTCAGCTAGCTTCCTTCTATTTTGTAGGTGGGCCTTTGATAAATGATGGTTGATCTATTGATTCAGAGGCCAGCAAATTGCCTATAATGGGGGATGGGATGCTAAATGATCTATACTAGACTCTGACTAGACTTAGTCTAAAAGTATCAGGAGAATGGGGAAAACTACGAAATTTTCAGTCCTGTGTGATCTATCCTTTAATAAATCCTGATTCTCCTGAAGTGTATCTTCCCCCCAAATTTCTCAAACTCTTGCCTCCCTTACCTTCCAGAGGCACAGAACTGCATTCATTTCTAAAATGGCCAGATTAGTCCCAAGTCAGGTAGGGAGTAACTCTGACTTTTCTTTGCCCCACTTTGTTTAGGTCACTCCATACCTTGCAATGTCTTCCACAAAGCAGTGAATATAGGACAAGAAAGGGAACAGTTTTGGTGTAATGGAGAGAATGTAACTTGTGGAAACAGAAGACCTTAATTCCAATCCTTCCTCATGTTGATTCTCTGTCTCATGTTGAGAGAATCACAACATCCCTGGGTCTCAAGGTTTGTCGACTGTAAAATGAGGATTAGGGAGTCAGACCTGACCTCCCTCTAGTTCTAACTCAGAACTGATTTGCCGTTCCAGAGAAAAGGACTGCCAGAAAAGGAGACGAGCAAGAGGCAGTTTCATGATGATTTATATTCTAATTCCTGTCCTGCTGAAAATTATTTTGGATAATTATTAAAAGACATAGACCTCAGCTCCAACCCTTCATTAAACCTTACTGCCTAGGATGTGGCCCTTAGCACGTCTCTACTTCTGTCAGTTTTTATTTGTAAAAGAGTGGGGGCAACTAGGTGGTGCACCAGCTCTGGAGTCAGGAGAACCTAAATTCAAATTTGACCTCAGATGCTTAATAATTACCTAGTTGTGTGACCTTGAGCAAGTCACTTAACCCCACTGCCTTATAAAATAAAATAAAGTAATATTTGCAAAAGAGGGAGACAAATCGTTACTCTACTCAGGTCATAAGGAAAGGTAGACAGATTAATAATAGTTAACATTTATAGCATTTTGTACATATAATTTGATGTACTTAATTTTTTATTATAAAATAAAGAGGTCTCCAATTCCATTCTGAGGCAGACCAAAGAATAGGGCTCCATCACTCCTGCCTGACCAGCATTGAGAGAATTGCTCTATTTAGGAGAAACATGTAACTGCCGAAGCAAAAAGAATCAAGTTACAGAAAGAGAGGCTAATGATAGCAGTCATCAGAGGAAATATAGGGATGAAACAGAAAAACCACCAAGACTTTTCACTGAATCACAAGTACAATAGATTTTTTTAGGCCTTCCTTGCTAAAATGTAGTCCAAAGGCTTTTATTTCATCTCATATTGCTGATGTTTTTATTTCTACTTAGGATGGCAACAGAAAACCACATAGCACCCAAAATATTCTAAATCCCAGCAATCTACCAGGGGTTCAGAGCTACTGAATCTTCATTAAATTGCACGATTGGAGTATGTTGGCTTTTTAACAGTAATAACAGACTCATACCGACACTACTTAGCACACATTACAATGAAGTATGGGAGTAAAAGAAAATTCAATTATTTGAGATTTTCAAACAACTTGGAAAAACTCTTCTTACTAGTTAAGATTCCCCAAAACTAAGTTTTAAAAAAAAAAAAAGATCTTTATCAAGGAGACACTTGGCAATCTATAGATCTAAAACAATTGTATAAAGTTCCCGGCCACCTTAACTTCGCAAAAGAAAACAACAATGGGGTGGGGAGGGAAGGCCAGGAGGAAGGAGGGACGAGAGAACTGCTGGAGGGCATACAGCTAACCCAAGACACCACCAACCAGACCAACCTACCAAATTCCAGGGAGCAGAAAGGATTTCTTTTTCCTTTTCAATGGGAGATGAAATGTAGCCTGTAAAGCCACTTCAGCAGCAGAAAGAAGCAACACTGAAGAGAACTGCTCAAGCTGAGCTCAGTCAGAGTCAGACTCAACACTACCTGGGTGGCAAGTTAGCCAATCTCTCTGACAATTTCCCCATCTGTAAAATGATAGATCTGGACTAAATTAAATGGTGGCCTTTCAAAGCCCTTCCGGCTCTAAAATTTATGATATCGATAGAACTTAAGAGAGTTTGCAAAAATATTTTCGTTACAATATTAGTTCAATTTTAGGCTGAAGCTCGGACAAATGAGAGGTCACAGAGAACTGGTACCCAGGATCTGAGCCCAGATGTCCTGTCCAGCACTATTCTTAAGCAGAGAACTCCTCGAATCTAAAGACAGTCACCTTAAAGATCACCTAGTTTAATAATATCATTTTACAGATGAGGGAACTGAAGCTGCTCAAAGGAGGAGTCGCAATGTCTCCAAGAAGGGAGGAGTAGGTCCTCTGGCTCCAAAGCCAGTCGTCTTCCTACTCCCTCTGGCATCATCACCGCCTTAAAAAAAATGGGATTACTTTCTCTGTATAGTCCTAAATTAACCGGCTGCCCTTACCTTCTCAAACGAGAATACCTTTCCAAAAGATGCCTCCCCACAAACCTGTCCACTTGCCCCACATCACTGGCTTCTAACTGCTGAAAAGTGACAGCTTTTCTAACCCTCCCCTCCTCAACTCAAGAGAAAACCCTCCTTTTCCAGGGGAAACAGGCAACCGGCCACCCCTTCCCCACAAACACTTAGAGACTGGCTCCTTTGCCAGCAGGTAACACTGAAATTCTTCTCTGCACCGTGCCTTGGCCACTGTCTAATGGACGGCAGAGAGAAGAAGCATCATTTGGGTCTCGAGAAGTCGAGCCTTCTTCTATCTCAAGACCTAAAATAATTAAGGAAAAGGGGAAATCCAGTGATCAAAAGTTTGGAACGTTTTAGCGACCTCCTTTAATGCTTCCCGGAAAAGTTAAAAGGATGTCCCATGCATCTTCCCCCTCAGGACCTCTCCACAAAGCAGAGCAGTCTGGGGAAAAAGAGGAGCAGACACAAACTTTCGAGCACTTTTTAAATAAACGAAAGAAGACGCTCTGTCCCAGTTCCAGAATCGCCTGTACTCACCAGTCCTTTTTTTTTTTTCCTCCCGGGCTAAAGAACTAAAGGAATGACTCCGGCAGGTATTCCCGAGCCCTGGGTTTATATAGAGGAAGGTGTTGCGCAAAGATACGGCGGCAACTCCTGCTGCTGTCAGCGGCCACTCCACATTCCAATCCCGCGGCAGGCCGGCCCACCGGGACTCAGCCTACCTGCCGTCTGCCTGCTCAGCCCGGCTGCCCAGCCCCGGCGCCGCTGCCCACCTGCTCCCGCGCTCTCGGGGCTCCGACACCAGGGGCCCTTCTCAGTCCATCCCTGAGGCCGGCAGCGGAGCCGGCAGTCTGAGGCCGGGCCAGCCACAGGTCTAAGAGCTCCGGGCGCTTTGGGGCTCCCCCGACTCTCTCCCCGGGCACCTCAACGTCCCTTCCAAAGAAGGGACCGGGAAGACACTTTGGCGACCAGCCTTTCCTCTCAGGGTTTAAACTGGGTGGAGAAGGGCATTTATAGGCCAATTTAAAAGCCAAGGCTGGAAGGGTCATAAAAAAAAGGCAAGCCAATTAGAAATCCTTTGACAGATCTTTTCAAAACAAAGAATGTTTTATCTCATTCAATGCTCAGGTGCTCACCCAGGTGGAAACCCCTATTTCTCATTGCTTCTAATAGTTGGTTGAATTGCTGGGTCTGGAATAGGCCCAGGATATTAGTTAGATGACATACATAGATGATAGATAGATGGATAGATGGATAGATAGATAGATAGATAGATAGATAGATAGATAGATAGATAGATAGATGATAGGTAGATAGATGGATGAAAGGTAGAAGGAAGGATGGATGGATGGAAGAAGGAAAGAAGGAAGTTAGCATAAGATCAAAAAGAGGATTTGATTGAATCATATTATTGCTCTATTTTTGACTCCATGGAATTAGTCCTTATCTGTGAAATTCGGGGGAAGGTAATGGGAGTTAATTGAATTTGGGAAAAAAAACCAGTTTATTATTTAATAATTTTCATTAAAACCTTTAGTTTGTTTTAGGCCTTTAGGACCCAAGACAAAAGTGAAACAGTCCCTGTCTTGAGGAAGATTACATTCTCATTTTATGATGGGGTAACTCTTTTTCTTAATAATAACTCAAATCAACAACAATTTATTAAGTACTTATTATGTGCCAGATATTCTGCTAAAGCCCTGGAGATATAAAAACAAGTCCCTGGAAAGAATGCCTTTAATCCAGGACCTCATGTTCTGAGGAGGAAGAGAACCCAGGAAAGAGAATTGAAAAGGAAGTGGGGAGGGTGTCCAGGTACACTGGTTGTGGGTGGAGAAATTTTGAGAGTGAATAATATCTGTTCCAGATCCTTCCTTAAAATGGAAATCCTGAGAAGAATTCCCCCACAGGAGAAGGGACTTCAAGGGTAGAGGGTGAAAGTCAAAGATGGTGACAAAGTCAAAGAGTAAGCAATCAAAAACCATTAATTTCACAAAGGCAGCTAGGTGAGGAAAACCTGGCTTCATACTTACTGGGTGTGTGACCCTGGGCAAGTCACTTGACTTCTGTCTGCTTTAGTTTTCTTATCTGTAAAATGGATAGCAACCCAGGGTTGTGGCTAGGATCAAATAAGATATTATTTATAAAGTGTTTATTTAGCACAGTGCTTAACGTCTAAGAGGAGCTTATTAAGTACCTTTTCCCTTTCCCAAAACATCTAGTTTGCCTTAGGCACTAAGGCTACAAAGACAGAATGAACCATTTAGTCCCTGCCTTCAAGAAGTTTACATTCATATTTGCTAACAGAGGAGTATCATTTCCCATTGTACTTTATCCTACTTTCATTCAAACTCAGAAACATAATCAAAATATGGCAGCTCAAGAGTTGAAGAGGAAGTTAGAGGTATATTTTAAACTAATATTCTCTTTTTACAAAAAGTCCAGGTGACTTTTCCAGAGTCACAGTGTGTGTGTGTGTGGGGGGGGGGGGGGGCGGTATCAAGATTCAAGACTTGTCCTATGAATCCAAAGTTCAAACCTCCTCCCTCTCCTCCTGGTGGAGACTAAGGTAAGAATAGCCTCCAGGCTAGAATTAGAATACTGGATTTGGTTCTTATTTTTGCATTGATCCTTTATCTTCATACAATAGATCTTTATCCTCATACAACATTTATTAAGTGTGTACTATGTACAGAAAACCTGTAGAGGAGTAGAGGAGAAACTGGTTCCAACTAATGGATTGAAGTTTACTTAACACATCACTCTCCTCCCATGCTCTAGTTCCAAACTGGGACATTAAGTCTCCCATCTCCATACCTCCCATCCTTGCATACCTGGAATGCACTTCTACCTTGAACACACATAATCCTTAATTTCCTCCATAGTTCTGCTCAAGAACCATTTTCAATATGAAAAAATCCTGATCCCTCCCCAAGTTGTCCTTGCTTCTCCCTCTGCCCCAAATACCTAGTTTTTATATATGTGTGTGTATATTTTCCATTTTTACATATTATCTCCCCTGGCATGATTTAAATAAGCCAAGCCATGTTATAAGTAGGGACCTCAGGGGCAGCTAGGTGGCGTAGTGGATAAAGCGCCGGCCCTGGAGTCAGGAGTACCTGAGTTCAAATCCGACCTCAGACACTTAATAATTACCTAGCTGTGTGGCCTTGGGCAAGCCACTTAACCCCACTTGCCTCGGAAAAAACCTAAAAATAAAAAAAAAATAAGTAGGGACCTCACCTAACTCAGGGGCTTTAAAAGGTTCATGGTAAATGCTTGTTGATTGATCCCTAGTCACCTACTAATATGTTTTTAGGGTTTTTTATTGTTTTTTTTTTGGAAAGGCAAATGGGGTTAAGTGGCTTGCCCAAGGCCACACAGCTAGGCAATTATTAAGTATCTGAGGCTGGATTTGAACTCAGGTACTCCTGACTCCAGGGCCGGCGCTCTATCCACTGTGCCACCTAGCTGCCCCCACCTACTAATATGTAGAACAGCTAGAAGCTTCTTTCACTTATCCCTGTGGGAAAAGTATCTATTCTTCAGGGACAGCTAAAAAAGTGTGTCTCTAGGGGTAGCTAGATAGTATGATGGATAGATCTTAAGGTCTGGAGTCAGGAAGAACTGAGTTCAAATTTGTACTAATATACTTCATAGCTCTGTGACTCTGGACAAGTCACTTAATTTCTGGCAAACTATAGTTAGTGTCTAAGACTGCATTGAAACTTAGGGCTTCCTGACTCCAGGTCCAGGGCTCAATCCACTATACCATCTAACTACCCATACAGTGTTTCTCTCAAACCCAACTCTGCTCTAAGTTTCATCCCGACATTATTCTTCAAAAGCTATGATGAAAATATTTGGATTCTAGAACTAGGGCAGGAAGTAAGGCATGGAGATGAAGAGAACAGGAGCTGAGATAAACAACATTCCCTGGTCTTGTCTCCTACTCAGTTTCAGACCCTAGCATCTTCTCTCTGCAAGCCCTTCCTTTGGGGGTTGTCTGCATAGTACTTTCCAATCTCAAGAAACCATTAGAGCTATTGGAAAGTAGAAACAGTCCTGGAAGGTAAGCAAAGGTTGTTTTATTACTTGTTTCTCATTAATATAGAAAATTCAAAGAAGCCAGGGTGCCTCTCCTGGACTGATATATGTATATCAAGGTATGATGTCAGAATTGGCACTTGATTATTTCAGCATCAAATGATCCTCTGTCATTTCTGCAGCTGGGGTCCAAAGTCAGCTTGTGTACTGACACTATGGAACTGGGACCCAGCAACACCAGACTTCTAGTTCTACACTCTTTTCCTCTGATGTCAGAAGGAAAAGTTAAAAACAAACAAACAAACAAACAAAAACAGAAAGCTTTTTACATTATCCCCCCTGAAAAAAGTAATATTTTTTGGTAAAAAAAAAATCTCGGGGATGGCTAGGTGGCAACAGTGGATAGAGTACGGGTCCTGGAGTCAGGAGTACCTGAGTTCAAATTTGACCCCAGACACTTAATAATTACCTAGCTGTGTGGCTTTAGACAAGCCACTTAACCCCATTGCCTTGCAAAAATCTAAAAAAACAGAAAAAGAAAAGAAAAGAAAAGAAAACAAAACAAAACAAAAGAGAAAATATCCATTCCAACACATTGTGGGGTGGAGAGTGGTGAAATACATGGGTTTTTTTTTTTACATTAAAAACTTTTTAACCATGGGGATTTAGGATTCTCAGCAAGAGGTCTGAAATCAGACTGTGTGACTCTGCTCAATCAAATTCTTTACTTATTACTTAAAAGAAGGATAAAGTGGATTTAAGCAAGGGTCTAGAAGATATTCAGCAGGTATGAGTCTTCTTTCATTCTAGTTTTTTTTCTAGGTTTGACTTTACAAGAATGGGAGGTGACTCCCAAACTTCCTGATAAATCTGAGGAAACTTAAACTCTACCTATGGAAATTGTTTCTTCGGATTAAGAAATCTTTTAAAACACATGTTATCTAGAAAAGAAAATGCACTGAAGATAACCCATTCACACAGAATAGGAGATTCCTTTATCTCACAGATACTTTTTGATT
Organism: Macrotis lagotis; assembly: GCF_037893015.1. NCBI lineage: Eukaryota > Metazoa > Chordata > Mammalia > Peramelemorphia > Peramelidae > Macrotis > Macrotis lagotis. The sequence goes on from NC_133660.1 coordinate 194,025,026, forward strand.
ATGGAAAGATATCATGGGACTTGGAAACTGGAAGGAAGCTTAGAAATCCCTGAATCAGAGAATTTTAGAAATGGCTGGCACTCTAGAGGCCATCTAACCCAGTCCATATCTGCAAAGGGGTCCTCATGATAGCATTTCTAACTTGAGTTGGAGAATGGACCATCTCTCAGGCAGCCAGATTATTGCACTATGCCAAGCTGTAATTGTTGGGAAATTTTTCTTGATATCAAGTCTAAATTTATCTCCTTGCAACTCCATCTGTGGTGCTTTGTTTTGTCCTTGGGGGCCCACTAAGTGTAGGAACACATTTACTACCTATGTGATTGGACAAATCACTTAGCTTCCCTGGGGGTCAATTTACTTCATCTGTAACATGAGGGGATTGAACTCTGAGGTCCTTTACAGCTCTAAATCCAGGATCCCATGGTTCTTTGTCACTCTCATGAGAAAAGAGATCTAGATCAGATTTACCTGATACTAGAGAAAGATTTTGGCAGCTTCATGGGCCCACAAGGCAGTTCAGAGTCTGTACCTGGCTAATGAAAGCAGTAGTGTACTTATAGGTAAGTCATTTCTTGGGAAATTAATTCTAGGAACTTCCTCTGGTCTGGGACAGGCTAGCTCTAAATGTACCTGTAATCCAAAAACTCAATCTACAATAAATCTTAAAAACTGGCCAGAGTCCATAGGAGGATGGAGAGAATGAAATAACAACCATGTGTAATGTAATGGGAGTTTTGAGTCTTCCAAACTTATATGATGTCATCAGGACCCAGAAGTAGTTTGCATAAAGTCCCTCAGCTAGGTGCTTTTGTATTCTTCCCAAGGCCTTGACATATTTTGGAATCTTAACAGTTTTTGGTTGTCTTAGATCCCCCTTGGCATGCTGGTAAAGCCAATAGAACCCTTCTCAGTATCATGTTTTTAAATGAATAGGATTTTGAAAGTATCCAATTACACTAAAAAACAATTACCAAAATATTTAAAAAGGAAGTTCACAGACCCTAGGTTGAGAATTCTGGTGTGGTTACATGCTCAAGAAATGTCTGTGGATGATTGTGACTTGGGGCTTGATCACCATATCATACAATCTTCTGAGACCTCTTCCTACTTCTGTTATCCATCGCTTGATTCCCATTAAGATGAGGGATAAATGGTAGATGACCATCAGAAGCTCTGGAAGGGAAAAGAGGCTCTCATCCATGGAGGTCAGTTGCCTTGAAATGAAGCAAAGAAAGTGCTTGGTGAGAGAAATTGTTATTGTTTGTCTTTCATTCTTGAAGAAGATGACATCAGGGAGGTGATGCCATGACTTGCAAGTGAATTGGATTTAAGTGAGGGAAAGGTATGCAAAGTCAGTACTTTCTCCTCTAGAACATGTGGGTCCAGACATGGATCAGGACGACTGGAGATGACCCAGGAATGCAGTATGAGGACTTGGGCTTTAAAAGTTAAGGTCTTTTCCAGGTCACAGTTTGATTGAGGCAACACCCATTCCATGATTAAGGCATCATGGGACTTCCAGAGTCACAGGACTTTAATTTCTCTACCCAATATCAAGAGTTAAGGAAACAGATAAGTAGGTAAATTCAGACTAATGTAGAAAACATGGCCCTGGATCTTCCCACTCTCCAGCTTTTCCAGAGACAAATAGCTGATGCAAAACTCTCAAATGAAGAGCAAGAGAAAAACCAGAGATGAAAAAAAAATGCAGACAAATTCTAGCTGGTGGCAGTTTCACTGGGAGATATGAAGTCATTCACTCCAAACTTGTCTGTTTTCTGATTTCCTGTCTGCAAAATAAGGAATAAGAATTTGTTTATTAACCACCAGAAGAATGGTAGTAGCTGGATAGTACAGTGGATAAAGCACTGGGTCTGGAGTTGAGAAGAACTGAGTTCAGATCCAGTTTCAGATACTTACTAGCTTTATGACCCTGGGCAAGTCACTTAACTCCCATCTACCTCAGTTTCCTTAACTGTAAAATGGGGATGATGATAATAATAGCACCTGCCTCCTGGGACGGTTGTGAGGATCAGATGAGATAATAATTGCAAAGCACTTTACGGTGCCTGGCAGACACTATATAAATGTTAGTTACAATTAGTAGATTGGTTCTAGAAATAACAAGAAGTATGATCTCTAAGAGACCATTTATAGTCGCAAAATGAACACTTAATCTAGAGTCAGATCCTAGGTTCTTTGATATTAGCTAGCACAGTGACTTTGGAGGAGAACGAAAATAATAATAATGATGATGATGTTGATAATAATAATGAACATTTATATTGTGTGTCTACCAGACGCTTTGCTAAGGGTTTCTTACTTGATCCTCACAATAATCTTTGGAGGCAGGTGTTGCTTTTATTCCCATTTTACATTTGAAGAACTGAGGGAGACAAAAGTTAATAGATTTACTCAAACTTGTATATAGCTAATAAGCGTCTGAGGCTGGATTTGAACTCAAGTCTCCTTGATTCCAGATTTGGTGCCTTATCCACTGCATCACCTAGCTGCCATCCAAGGAGAAGTCATTTAAACTGCTTAGCCTGTTTCCTATCCTGTTAAAAAAAAAAAAAAAGAAGAGATCTGAACTAGAGGCTCTCTAATATCATTAATGGCTCTCCATCAATATGTGATATTGTGATGACGTTTGCAGCCTATGAAATACCCCTTTTGTGTATGTAAAGAATCCCATATCTTACTTCATTATATTTATTTGCTCGAGTCCTTCAGGGTCACCTCTTTTCACCTCATCCTCTGACACAGGAAGTTCATTAAATAGCAAATGATAGATATAAAAAAGGACTATTAATTTAGTAATAAATTATTCTGGACTGACTTTTCTTTAGGGGGGATTTTTTGGGGGGGGTTGCAAGGCAAAGGGGGTTAAGTGACTTGCCTAAGGTCACACAGCTAGGCAATTATTAAGTGTCTGGGGTCGCCATTTGAACTCAAGTCCTTCTGACTCCAAGGCCAGTACTCTATTCACTGCACCACGAGCTGCCCTTGGATTGACTTTTCTTAGAAATAGTGTCTCCTATTGTTCTATTAGAAACCAGGAGGAATGAGATTTCAGAGAAGTCTGGAAAGACTTGTATGAACTGATGCTGAGAGAGATGAGTAAAACTAGAAGAACACTGTATACCCTAACAGCAGCATGGGGGTGATGATCAACTTTAATGGACTTGCTCATTCTATCAATGCAATAATTAGGGGCAATTTTAGAGTACCTGTGACAGAGAATACCATCTGTATCCAGAGAAAGAACTGTGAAGTTTAGACAAAGACCAAAGTCTATTACCTTCAGTTGTTTTTAGTGTCTTATGTACTATATAATTTTGCTATCTCTAATATTTTATTTTCTCCTCAAGGATATGATTTCTCTCCCAACACATTCAATTTCTATCAATGCATAGCATGGAAACATTGTAAAGATTATCAGACTGCCTTCTGTTGGGGGAGAGGGAAGATGGGGGAATTGTAAAATTCAAAACCTTAAAAAAATGACAGGTAAACACTACCTACATAACTGGAAAACAAATAAAATATTTATAAAAATAAAAATTTAATGAAATGGTGTTAAGGAGTTCTCAGTGAGAACCTTCCTCTGCCAATCCAGGTTGGCACCTTCTCTGTAACACTAGATCTTGGAGACTTAGCTGGATCACCAAGTGACACAGCACTTGAATCCAGGGCTTCCTGGTGCCAAGGCCAATTCATTGTCCTTTATGCCACCCTGACTCTCATTCCATATAGAATATAAGGAAAATAGGGTCATATTGCCAGTTCTTCCCTATGCATTTCATCTCCTTCTGTGCCATGCAGTAGGTGTGCAGGACAAATATGGAACTGAATTTCCCTTAAAGTCCTTTTCATACATTATCTGATTTACCTTCACAACAACTCAGTGAGGTAGATGCCACAGGTATCATTATCCCTGTATTATGAAGAAGGAAATTGAGACCCAGAGAGATTATTAATATTAATGAAAATAATAATAGTTTCAATTTATCCAGCCCTGTAAGATTTGCAAAGCACTTTATAGACATACATAATCTCATTTGATCTTCATAATAATCTAGGTGGTATTTGCTCTTGTTATTCCCACTTTACAAATGAGGAAACTGAGGCTGTTAGGATCATACAGCTAAGTATCTGAGACGGAATTTGAACTCAGCAGTTCCTGAATTCAAGTCTAGCACTCTATTCATTTCTCAGCCTATTAGAAGGACTAACATCTAGAAGAAATTGTAGCCTTTTAAAAATGAACTTTTCCGGAACTTTGAAAAAAGTACAAACAATAACAAGAACTAGAATCAGTGACTCTTCAGTGCAGGGATGAGTTTTCTAACAATTAAAGGTAACTTAAATGAAATACTTTGTAGGATGTTGAGCTCCCCATTACCACATGTATTCAAACAAAGGCTAAATGATCCCCTTTCAATGAGGTTATAAAAGGAATTCTTGTATTGACTAGATGACTCCTGAACTTCCTTCCAGCCCTGAAATTCTCTGATTCTAATTAGTGATGTAACCATGTTCTATCTGATGCTTCAGTTACAGTGCTCATAGAAGGTCAACATATGATAGGTGCTTGTTGAATGAATGAATGAATGAAAGATCTTTCCATACTTTGAATCTCTTTAGATTTACCACTGGCCTCCGCAAAGAAATTAAAATGTTCTCATAGGTTTATACATATTACCTTTAATTGATTTCAATTCATCAAATGGTAATTAAACACCAACTATATACAGTCATTGGGGACACAAAGATGAAAGTAAAACAAGACTGTTTCTAAAGGAGCTTACATTCTACTGAAATTCTTCTATGAATTTTGTAACTTAAAAAAAAACTCTATCCTTTCATTGAAAGTAACTTCATGCATCTCCACCAATTTTTCTCCAGGGGTTCTTAATCTGTATCTGTGAACTTAAAAGGATTAAATTATTGGAACACTGCAATCCAATATAATTGGTTATCTTTGTAATCATATGTATTCTATTTTGTATGTTTAAAAACATTATTCTGAGGGAGTATTCCTACACTTTGATTGCCAAAAGAATGATGACACCAAAAAAAGTTCCTTCCTTCCTCCTTCATTCTTCTTGCCTCTCTCTCTCCCTTCTTTCTTTCTTTCTTTCTTTCTTTCTTTCTTTCTTTCTTTCTTTCTTTCTTTCTTTCTTTCTTTCTTTCCTTCTTTTAAAAAAAATAGTAATTGTTTGAACCAAACTGACTCCACCTTGTAAAACTGTTTCCTGTAAAAATGACCTGTTTCTTTTTCTTGTAAATTCTACCTGCTTGCTAATTATAGAAATTGAGGGATATCCTATTTCATATCCAGGAAAGTCTCCCTGCTCATTCTTCCCCTTCCCAACTCTCATATTTAGATAATTACTCCCCTCCCATGTCAGAAAGTCCCTATTCTTTTCTTCAATTAAAAATCAGATTACCTAAACTTCCATCCTGATTTATATCATGTTTTCTTTTCATTCATAAAAATCGGTCTACCCCTGGATTCATGGGCCAGTGCCCTTGCTGAGAAATCTTGTTCATGATTTGTTATGCAATTGGCACACATTGCTTAATAAATAGATAGGCTTGGAAGCTCAAACCTTTGTTTTATCAGTTATTTCAGATTTTACCCACTGCCCTTCTTCCTTCCTTCCTTCCTTCTTTCCTTCCTTCTTCCCTTCCTTCCTTCCTTCCTTCCTTCCTTCCTTCCTTCCTTCCTTCCTTCCTCCCTCCCTTCCTTCCTTCCTTCCTCCCTCCCTTCCCCCTTCCCTCCGTTCCCATCTCCCTTCCTTCCTTCCCTCTTTCCTTCCTTCCTTCCTTCCTTCCTTCCTTCCTTCCTTCCTTCCTTCCTTCCTTCCTTCCTTCCTTCCTTCCTTCCTTCCTTCCTTCTTCAATGAATCTTCCTTTCAGGTTGAAAATGCAGCAGCCACTCACTAATCACCAAGAGAGTTTTAACCTTCTCCTCTCTCCAAGACCCGAACCCTTTGGACCTTCTTAGGCAGCCCAGTGATTCCCCACTCAGGAGACTCAACCTGTTGGTATTAGACTTACTGAGGGTCCTATTGAAGCTTAGAATTCCTGAGCTAGTGATTCTCTAGCCTCAGCTTCCCCCCCCAGTAAGAGGGATTGCAGGGATATACCAACAAATATAACTAGCTCTCCCATCACCAACATTCTAAGCATGCTACCTTAGTTCCTCTTAGAAGGAGCCAATGATTCTTCCAACTAAATTCCCTTTCAATAGAAAAAGAACTTCCTATTTCCCTTAAAAAAAAAAAAAGGTCCATATCAGTGTAAAACAAAAAAAAATCAGATAGATATCAAAAGCATTTTAAGGGGAAGAGCCAAGATGGCAACAGGAGAAGTCTCTCCTAGGTGCTCTCTCCAAAATATTTCAAAAATCTTAAAATTATGACTCTAACTAAATTTTCAAGAGATTGAACCCACAGAAAGATCCAGTGAGGCAATTCTCCAGCCCAAGGTAACCTGGAAAATAGTGGAAAAACTCTGTTCCACAGGGTTAGGGGGCAGCCTCGCCAAGTGAAGAAACTTCAGCCTCCCAGAAACAGCTCCAGGGCACCTGGGTTCCATGGCTCCTGGCAGCAGAAGCAGTTTCCTGACCTGCACCCCAGGGAGAACCAAGCACAACTTGGAAAATCAGCAGGGAGACCTCTGCCAGACCGAGTGCAAAGCCCAGGCCCTGAGTGTAGTCATGGCACTCAGTGCACTCAACTTGGATGTGCCACAGTGCAGCTGGCAACCCAGATCCAGGAAATGAAAGCAGGCCCCTGAGAGTCAGTGAGCAGGAGCCTCTAGGCAGCTGCGCCCTGAGTGCTCAGCCCACTGAAGGTAAGGGAGAGAAGGGAGACTTCCAAGGTCTGTCCTCTGTCACTGGAACAGGACTCTGGGGCTCTGACCACATTCAGATTCTGTTCGCAGTCTAGGCCCCCCCATGGAATGGGGACCTTCCCCCCTCAGCCCCGTGACAGAGGGGTGAGCTTGTGGTCATTACAGACTAGGGGAGCAGTCAGAGTCTCACACACTGAAGTCCTTGTGGGGGTGTCCCAATAAAATTCAAAAGCTTAGGAAGTACCCCCAAACCAGGCACAGGCTGGGGAAATGAGTAACCTGGAGAAAAAAAGGAACCTGACCATTGACAAATACTTTGTCTATGATCCCAAGGAGGATCAAAATACTCAATCTGAAGATGAGGAAGTACAAGCTTCTGCATCTAGAGACTCCAAGAAAAATGGAAGTTGGGCTCAGGCTATGATAGAGCTCAAAAAAGATTTTAAAAATCAAGTAAGGGACATAGAAGAAAAATTGGGAAAAGAAATGAGAGAGATGCAGGAAAAACATGAAAGCAAAATCAGCAGCTTAGTCAAGGAGATCCAAAAAAAAAAAATGCTGAAGAAAATAACATGTTAAAAACCAGCTTAGGTCAAATAGATAAAACAGTTCAAAAAGTTATCGAAGGGACAGCTAGGTGGATAGAACACTGGCCCTGGAGTCAGAAGTACCTGAGTTCAAATCTGGCCTCAGACACTTAATAATTATCTAGCTGTGTTGACTTGAGCAAGCCACTTAACCCTATTGCCTTTCAAAAACTAAAAATAAAAATAAAAAAAGTTATTGAAGAGAAGAATGCTTTAAAAAGCAGAATTGGCCAGATGGAAAAGGAGATAAGAAAGCTCTCTGAGGAGAACAAATCCTTCAGATGTAGAATGGAGCTAAAAGAAGCTGATGACTTTAGGAGAAATCAAGACACAATACTTCAACACCAAAACAATGAAAAAATTAGAAGAAAATGTGAAACATCTCATTGTAAAAACAACTGATCTGGAAAACAGATTCAGGAAAGATAATTTAAAAATTATTGGGATACCTGAAAGTCATGATCAGGAAAAGAACCTTGACCTCATTTTTAAAGAATTCCTACAGGAAAATTGCCCTGATATCCTAGAAGAAGAAGGCAAAATAGAAATTGAGAGAATCCACCGATATCCCCAGAAAGAGATCCCCAAAAAACAACCCCCAGAAATATTATAGCCAAGTTTCAGAACTGCCAAGTCAAAGAGAAAATATTACAAGCATCCAGAAAGACAAAATTCAAATATTGTGTTGCTACAGTCAGGATCACACAGGACTTAGCAGCATCCACATTAAGGGCTCATAGGGCTTGGAATATGATATTCTGGAAGACAAAAGAGCTTTGAATGCAACCAAGAATCAACAAAACTGAACATCTTCTTCCAGAGGAAAAGATGGACTTTCAATGAAACAGGGGAATTTCAAATGTTCTGGTTGAAACGACCAGAACTGAACAGAAAGATTGACCTTCAAGTACAGGACTCAGGTGAAGCATAGAGAGTGGATGAGAAGAGTAAAATATGAAGGACTTAATGATGATGAACTGCATGTATTCCTGCATAGAAAGAAAAATGATATTGATAATACTCATATGAACCTTCTCATTTAATAGAGCAGGTAGAAGGAGATTTTATAGATGAAGCACAGGAGAGAGCTGAATTTGAAGATATAATATTGTAAAAATGGAGTCAGTGACTAAAAGGGAAATATACTGGGAGTAAGAGAAAGGAGAGGTAGAATAGGCTAAGATATTTCATATAAAAGATGTTTTTTTTGCAATGAGCTTTTATAATGATATGGAAGGAGGAAAGGCGAGGGGGAATGGGGGAACCTTCACTCTCATCAGAAATGGTTCAGAGAGGAAACAGCATATACACTCAATGGGGTATAGACATGTAGAGTAAAAAGGAAAGAAGGGGAACAGGGAGAGGGAGGGGATGTGGGTGATAGAGGAGAGGGTAGATCATGGGAGAGAACAGTCAGATATAACACATTTTCTTTTTTAGTTTTTGCAAGGTGCTGGGATTGGGTGGCTTTTCTGGGACCATGGGGTCAGGTGGTTGCTGGGTCTCTGGAGTAGTATGTGGGCTTGGGAACCTCTTGGCCCCAGGGCCAATGCTCTGTCTGCTGAACCACTGAGCTACCTACAACACATTTTAGAAGAGAGACAGAGTGAAAGGAGAGAGAAAATATAATATATGGTAGTGGGGAATAATGGATGGAGGGAGTTACAATCAGCAACAGCAACTGCAGAAAAATATGGAAGTAACTTCTCTAATGGACCTTTTTTTTTTTTTTTTAGTTTTTGCAAGGCAATGGGGTTAAGCGGCTTGCCCAAGGCCACATGGCTAGGTAATTATTAAGTGTCTGAGGTCGAATTTAAACTCAGGTACTACTCCTAACTCCAAGGCCAGTGCTCTATCCACTGCACCACCTAGCGGCCCCCTCTAATGGACTTATGATAAAGAATGTGATCCAGCCCATAAACAGAGCTGATGGAATCAGAACACAGACTGAAACACATTTTTTCTCTTTCTTTTACTTTGAGGTTCTATATTTTTGTGGGGGGAGGGGGGTATTATGTTTACTCTTAAACAAGAATATTTTAGTAATGTATAAATAAAGTCATATTAACCAAAAAAAAGAAAGAAGCCAATTCAAATGGGAATTCAGGGAAGCATGGAAGGATTAGCATGAACTGATGCTGAGCAAGATGAGCAGATCCAGAAAAACACTGTACACCCTAACAGCAATAAGGGGTGATCATCATTCTTGATGGACTTGCTCATTCCATCAGTGCAGCAATCAGGGACAATTTTGAGCTATCCGTGATGGAGAATACCATCTGTATCCAGAGAAAGAATTGTGGAGTTTGAACAAAGACCAAAGACTACTACCTTTAATTTAGAAAAAAAAAAACCTGATATCTTATTGTCTGATCTTGCTAACTCTTATACTTTGTGTTTCTTCTTTAAGGATATGATTTCTCTCTCATCACATTCAATTTGGATCAATGTATACCATGGATAATTCAATGTAAAGACTAATTGCCTTCTGGGGGGGGGAGGGAAGCAAGAATAGGAGTAAATTTGTGAAATTCAAAATAAATAAAATCTTTCATTGAAAAAAGCATCTTATTTTTAAAAATTTTTAGTATAAGATACATGAAATATCGTCTGCAATAGTAGCACAATAGGGAGGGTCATACTATATCCTCACAATCAGTTGAAAATCCACCTTCCTTAGGCAGTCTCACTATTCAGTTTCTACCTACATTTAACCATTCAGTCATGTCTGATTCTTTGTGACCCTGAGGACCATAGCACACCAATGCTGTCTGTGTAATCTTCTCAGTAATATCCTTCTTGGAGAAGAGATTAAGTGAACCTTGCCCAAGATCACCCTAGTAAGTGTCTGAGGCCCATCTGAATTCAGATCTTTTTGACTCTAGGCCCACTGCTCTATCCACTAAATCACTTAGCTGATCAATATACTTAAGATTCTGATTCTGCACATGTGCGCGCACACACACACACACACACACACACACACACACACCATGTTAACTATTAGAAGTCAAAGACTCGTTCTTATCTACCCTCTCTATCTCCTTATTACCTCCTATATTTTCTTAGAGCCCAGCACAAAACCAACCCAGTGTTGCTTACTGATTGAACAGAAGCAGACTGGAGGTCACAAAGGGAGACCATCCATTTCAATATAGGGATTTGATGATTCATTATTTCCAGACCAACTTCCCTGCACGGGTCTAGATTTTCTTTCTTATACCACCATCCCTTCCCTGCCTCTCTGAAGGCAAGTTCCCTGAACTTCAGTGGGAGCACAGGATCAGAGATTTAGAGGTGGAAGATATCTTACAGGTCATCTAGTCCAATTCCAAAACTGCCATCCTGGAGAGGAGGAATGAGGTCAGAAAAGCAGAGAGTAGGATCTTCACCTAGGTTATCTCTAAATGAAGCATTCGGTTTCCAATCTACACACCCATAAAAATTGCCAGAATGTTCCTCATCAATAATCACAAAATTTCTGGACTCTCTGATATAATTACTTCAGTCAATGGATAAATTAATTTCATCATAGAAGAAAGACACAGCAGGAACATCTGGAATGTTTATATTCTTTCACATGTGCATGTGTATCTATACATATCTATCAGGGGACACTTTTGTGTATTTAATCCCTGAGTAGATTCTTTCCACCACCACTTCTTCCCCTCCCCCTACCATTAAAAGCTTGTCTGGTGGTTGATCAGGTTCATAAGGGATTAATACTAAGAATTAACATTTGTATAGTCTTCAAGATTTATAGGATTCTTCTCCCTACCTTGGTGCCCACCTCACTCCACCACCACCAACAACAAAAAGGTTAATGGCAAGTATTATCAATCCCATTTTAGAAACAAGGAAACTTTGTCTCAGAATTGTTAAGAGTTTTGGTTCACCTTCACACACCTAATCACTCTTAAAACCAACACCTGAACTCAGATCTCTCAACATTTCAAGCCTAAGAGGCTTGAATTATCCCCGTTTCCGTTATGTTTATTCCTTATGGGGTGAGTGGAGGTAGTAGAGGGGTGCAGAGTTTTCTGAGGGTTAGAATCTTTATCCAGAAGGAAACAGAAACCTAGAGAAGGGGAAATGACTTTTACATGGTCACACAGGTATTGAGTGATAGCAATAGTAATTGAACCTGCTTTCTGAATCCATATCTTTCATTTAGAAGCTCAACATCCTAGAAAGGAGGTTATTTTGTTCATATCTTTTATAGTCCCTTTCCTTTTTTTTTAAGAGTCCTGGGCTCCATCTATTCCCTACTCCATAGAGGTAAGCCCTAGAAATTCCTTAATATTTTAAAATTTCATTTTATTTTATATTTTTATTAATTTTTGTTTTAAAATTCCAAAATCAAAAAAAGAGCATTTACAAAACTCAACACAAAATGAGTAGTATATGTAAAACCATGAATCTCCATTTCATACTACTTGCCTTAAAATATGTGTGTGTGTGTGTGTATATATATATATATATATATATATGTATATATATATAATCAACTCCATGTCTGTTTCAAAACTGACCTATTTTTCTATGCTTCTTCTGAATTTCATTCAGCTCTTTATTAAGCATTAAAAATGCTTTCTCTCCCCCCCTTTTCTTTCCTCTCCCTCCCCCTCCCTCTCTCCCTCCTTCCCTCCCTCCCTCCCTTCTCCCTCTCCCCTTTGGACATCACTATGGCTAATTTTTTCCTTTCCCCTAAACACCATTTCCCTTTCACAATTAAAAACTGATAGGAAAAAACTCATAACAAATAACCAAAATCAATCCAGACAGTGGGAACAGAAGTTGTGGGCACTTTAGAGAGGTCAGTTTATAAAAAGTCCAGGGTCAGTCATCTCTAAAGGATGTATTCATTGCATGTGAGGACTTTTATCTTTCAACAAAGCAAACCCCAGATAACTGCTTTCGCCTCATCATCTAAGTCATTATCATCACTAAGAGTAAATATTCAGGAAGTAAGCATCCTTTCCATGCTAGAGTGAGATAAGAGCCTACCAGTATGACTGGTAGGGAAAGCTACAAAAGAAAAAGAGCAAAAGATAAAATAAAAAGAAAACCTGGAGGAAAGTAAAGGTGAGTAATGGCCACAGTAATGGTGTCGATATCAAATAGAAACAGGGAAACACTAAGCAAAGATTCCTGTGGCTTCATATTGACTTAGAAAAACACATGGTAAACATTATCTATGTTCTATTATTTTCTTTTTCAAATATTTCCCAACTATATTGTAATCTGGTTTGGGCAGCACTTGGTTGCTGGGCTATGTTTTTGTCACTTCTCATGTAGAGAAGGGATGCCTCTGAATCTGTGATGAAGAGTAGGTGAAAAGAACCCTGGATTTGGATTCAGAAGAACCTGAATTCATAGCATCATAGACTTAAAACTGGAAGGACCTTAGAGGTAAAGTCCAATATTCTCTTGATTTCACCTGGCCAGTAAAGGGCCTGAGACAGAATTTAAACCCAGGTCTTCCTGACTGCAAGTTCAGTTCTCTCTCTCTCTCTCTCTCTCTCTCTCTCTCTCTGCTACATTACTCTCTGTCCCTTTTCTACCTGTGTGACCTTGGGCAAGTTAATTGATCTCTCTGATTTGTTTCCTCAGTTATAAAATGAGGGGGCTAAGTCAGATGTGCTCTAAAGAGCACCTGTCCAGCTTGATCTCCTAGTATTTAAGTAACCTTTGATTTCAATGTCATGCCACAGCATCCCTGCAAAGTGTTCATCAGAGTTTATCATCCCTGAAACAAAACCCCAAGTAGGCATCCAAAGTCTGGAACCAATCTTTCTGCCTAGAGATTGAAAGATCCAGAGGTTGGGGGTATTGTAGAATTCTAGGGTTAGGAAGAACTTTAAACTTATCTAAGTCAACCTTTGTCTGAAGTATGAATCTTCTCTATGACATTCCCACAAATAGTTAACCAGCTTCTACTTGAATACCTACAGAAACAGAGAGGTCATTGCCTAACAGGGTAGCCTAATCAAGTTAAGAGGAAAATAAGAAACTTGGAAGTACCTATGAATTGGACCACTAATTTCCAAGCATACTAATATCTGGGCATATGTCACAATTTCTCTAAGTCTCAGTTTCCTTATCTTTGAAGATATTGATTCTTGTAGTACCAACCTTACAGGATTGTCATGAGAAAACTAGTGAACTATCATTGGTGAAGCAACAAGAAAAGATGATTTCTTATTGTAACTGAAGGAAAACTCAAACTGCAGTCCTGTATTGTTAACTGCCTAATGGACATATATGTTTAGATATCCCAAAGGGGTCTCAAACTCAACATGACCAAAAAAATAATGTTTTCTCCAAAAATCATCTCTCCCAAACTTTTCTGTTTCTTTTGATGGTACCAAAATTTATCCCTTCCAAACCTGCCCATTTCTATTGATGGCACCAATACCAATTCCAGCCACCCAGGTTCACCCCCTTATAGTCATCCATAATATTGCCCTTAACCTTAACATCCAGTCACTTGTCAGGTCTTGTATATTCCACTTCTCCAGTCTTCTGTATCATCACCAATCTGTTAGTTCCCCTACCTCCAATCCCTCCTTGATTCCATCCAGTTTTCTCAGGTTTGTCAAATTGTTATTTATAAAATAATTATCTGACCATCTCATTACTCTACTCAAAAGTCTTCAATGGTTCTTCGTGGTCTCTAGGATAAAATGTAAACTTGTCGGCTTATTACTTAAAGCCCTTCACAGTTTTAACCCCGACTAACTTCCTAGTTTTATTTCATATTATTTCCCTCCATGTCAAACTGGCCAGATGGATAGGTAGATGGATAGATAGATAGATAGATGATAGAAAGATAGGTGGATGGATGGATATATAGAGAAAAGGAAGGGAATAATAGTTTATATAGCATATACTATGTATATACCTACTAAGAACTTTACAAAGTTAATCCTCACAACATGGTAAGGTAGGTGCTATTATTATTCTCACTTTACATTACACACCCTTCCCAACCCTTCATATCAAACTATGCTTCTATCCTGCTTCAAATGAGACAAATTGTGTGTGTGTGTGTGTGTGTGTGTGTGTGTGTGTGTAAGAGAGAAAGACAAGACAGACACAGTGAGAGAGAAAAACTTCATATTAAGTGTTTCCTTTGACCCATTCTCCACAAATAACGTTTAATCTCTGCCTCCATGTGTATCTCCATGTCTGGAATGTTCCACCCCCTTCACCTCCTAGAATCCCTAGCTTCTGTCAAAGCTCAGTTCAAATACTAGTTCCTGCATCAACCCTTTCCTGATCCAATTACTTTCAAAATCACTTATCATTCTATAGATGCTTTGAATGAATGTCCTTACATCCAAGTTACAGATTCTCACCTCCAATAGAATTTAACCTCCTTGAGAGAAAGAATTTTTTTCCCATTTGTCTGAACCCCCAGAGCCTGGCACAGTTGCTTAATAAATGCTGTATGCTAAATTGAATTATATTTGGGCAGGAGTACAGATTCAGGATGCAGCATGCAGAAAGGACAGAAAAAATGCTTTTGACTGACTTGGGAGAAGAATCTGATTTGAAAGGCTCTACTGGCTGGGAACTGGTGCTTCCGGGTAAGCCAAGAAACACAGACCCATTGTAGTCAAAATAACACAAAAAAATTCGTAATCTCTTTTCTTCTTTGCTGGTGACTTTATAACTCCTGAGAAAGAACTGCTGAAGCCTGACAATATTTAACTTTCAGGTTGTTTCATGTTCTATAACACTTGGGTGAGGGGTTGCTAAGCATTTGACCATGACATATCGGGAAATGGTAATTGAAGAGAAAGAGTGGTGCAAATATAATCAAATTTCATTAACACTTATTTCAGGAAGAATACCTCTCCTATTACTGGATCACTGCACATCCCATTCCTCTTAGCCATAATACACCCTGCCCAATCCCTGCATCAAGCTATGCTTCTATCATAATTTAAAACTCTACTGGACTTCTGCAAGCAAACAATAGTTTTAGAACTGGAAAGGTCTTTAGAAATCATCTAATTGTGCCCCCTCATTCTACAGAGGAAGAAGGCAAGACCTCAAGAAGTTAAAAAAACAGAGGGGGCTAAGTGACAGAGTTGAAATCCAAACTCGGGTCTTTTCCCTGCAAATCCAGGGTTCCATCCACAGTACTATGCTGGCTTCCATTCTGTTAGACTGAGATTAACTGAAGATCTAATACCTACCCACCAGGCTGCTGACAGGGGTTTCCAACATACAAAGAAGAAGAAACACAGTCTCTGCCTCCAAAAACATTACAATCTAGCAAACTTTTATGAAGCTTTCCAGATTTTTCTGGCATAGTCACTAACCCAAAAGAAATTGCTCCCATACTCATAAAACCCTCAAAAACACCTATCACCTTCCCCACCTCTCTAATAATCATGATTTGTACCTATGGCTATGATTACTTTAATTTGTGGACCTACCTCTTAAGATTTGCATGTCATCTGAAATTCTTGTTAAAAAGGATCATAGATTTTGGAAAATGGAAGGGGCATTATAAATCACTTAGTTTAACCTCTTCGTTTTATACAGTAGTTTAACCTCTTCATTTTATAGATAAGAAAGCTGAGGACCTAAGAGGCTAATTCCCTGAGCAGGCCTGAAGACTGTTGTTGGATTTTTATTATTTTATTTAACTCATGGAATTATGGTATTTATAGGACACTGTTTAGAATTATTTCAATATTCAATTTATATTTAATAGATTCCAATGAAATCCTACTCTGATTTCTCATTACAATGTGATGGTGACCCTGAGTTCTTGAAGCCTGTTCCAGCAGAGCTCTGTCAACCACATTAGAAAGGCTTCGAATGTTACAGAATTTTTCAACCAATGAGTAATGGATGTTTCAAACAAAACAATTCTAAAACTCAGTTGTAGAGGGGATTATAATCTATGTCAGTAAAGGGAGAACCTACTGCCAACAAAATGACCACTCCTCATGCCCAGTTATGACCATAGGATCACAGATATAGAGCTGAAAGGACTCTTAGACATCTTAGTCCAGTTTTCCCACTGAGGAAACAGAAGAGAACAAAAGATGTTAAGTGACTTTCCTGAGGTTGACAGGTAGTAAATAGGAGAGCAGAGATTTGAGAAAATACAAAATGCTCTAGTTGGCATTTAATGCCCTTTATAATCTACTCCCCCATCTACATTTCCAGTCTTCTTACCCCTTACTTCCCAATATGTAGTCTGTGTTCCCATGACACTGGTCTCCCCACAAACAAGACATTCAATCTCCGGGCTCCCAGCATTTTCTCTAGTTGTTTCCCCATGCTTGGAATTCTCCAATCTGACCTCGCCTGACTTCCATGGGAAGCCTTCTCCAATCCCTTTTAATTCTAGTGCCTTCCTTCTATTATTTCCTTTTATGCTGCATATAATTTGCTGTGTATATATTTATTTGCACACCGTCTCTCTAATTAGATTATAAATTCTCTGAGAACAGGATTGTCTCTTTTTTTGCATCCCCAGTGTTTAGCATAGTGCCTTGCATATATAAATAGTAGACACTAAATAAATATTGATTGATTGACTGATTAAACCCAAACTTGCTTACACAAATATATTGATTGTATAATATTATTGCTTGTCACTATACATTACATTAGAGGGTGTCTGGTTGGTTGGAGTGTCCACTGTTTGGTCCTTGGTTACCCTGAAAGACAAAGGATTAGAAATGCATGGCACCATCTGATGATAATTAATTCAACAGAGGTGACTTCTGAAGTGCACTTTGATCAGAAAGGATTATGGAAGTTTGATTTCATGAACCCTACAAAGCTATCAACCATTAAAAATACAAAATATTCATCAAATTAGTCACTTAGAGGTGAGGTGGCCTTATTATCTAGATCAGTCTTTTGGCACTCACGCACCAAAGTAATGCAAACTTGCAAACTAGTTTACTTATTTCAAGCACAGAGCCAAACCTTAATGGCCTACTAGAAAAAAAATCCAGCTTCCTATTCTCAGGGAACAATGTACACACTGAGAAAATCTGAGTCAACAAGAAATAATATTTACCAGTCACTAAGCTATGAACTATTCAAAGCAAGTGGAATACGAATGTTCTGACTTCACACGACAGATATTGTTCTTTGGAAAAGTATGGTCTACTCCAATTTATACTTCTTAATTTAGTCACTCCTTGCTTGGTATTTATAATATTTGATCTCTTAGTGCTAGGCCATCTTTTTTTAAAATTCTATCTTCTGACTGAGATTACAAACTTATCTATCTACCTACTCCACAGCCTTCCCGGTGTCTTATCCATTAAGTGATCACGTGATATAAGTTTATTTTATAAAACCTTGAGGAAAGCACCACTTAATAGAATTCCAAGATATAACCTTTTGTAAATCAAAGAAATGTTTCAGTGAATAACCAACTTTAGTTCAACTAGTTTATAAGTCATTTGTTGTTGATAATTGTGTCCAACTCGCCATAATCCCATTTGGGGTTTACTTGGCAAAGATACTAAAATGGTTTGACAGTTTCTTCTCCAGCTCATTTTACAGATGAGGAAACTGAGGCAAATGGTGAAATGATTTGTCCAGGTCACACAGCTACTAATTATCTGAAGCCAAATTTGAACTCAAGAAGATATTTTTCCTGACTCTAGGCCCAGTATTCTATCCACTCTGCTGCCTAGATATCCAGTTTATATCTCGATTGCCCAAAGTTCACATAAGTGGTGAAAAAAGCATTGTACTTCAACTGAGAACTGAGCTCAAATCCCAGCTCCAATACTTAGCTCTGTGACTTGAGAAAAGTCATTCAACCTCTGTGAAACACAATTTTCATAACTGTAAAATGGGGGTAATCATGCTCATAACATTGTTATGAAGCTCTTTGTAGACTATTTTTTAAAAAAGGACTACTCTATAAAAGTGAGTTATTTACAAAAGAAACCTTTTTTTGTTATTGAGAATTACTAATTCTCAGGAAATAAAATCAACCAAAAGCCTTATAAGTGAAAAACAGGCTAGTTTGGGGGGGGGGGGTTATTTTGTTTTGTTTTGCTTATAGAGAGTAGAAATGCTTCCCTGGATTTAAATTTAAAATAGGGAATATAAAATTCTATTCAAGAGGTAACATGGATGCTCTAGCCTTCTCTTCCAGAGTCAACAGTTTATTTTCCCACTGCAGGGTTTTAGATTATTCCAAGGTGTTGAGAGTGTCTCTTTTCTACTGCCATAAGCTTCACTCCCTACTGACTATATTTACAGTCTGAAAATCATACTCTAGAATACCAGGACATCACAGCACACTCCTTACAATCTTTCAAACACATATCATAAAGAACTCTCAGACTTCACAAAGAATCAACAAAAAAAGACAAGAAGTGAAGCCTATTTCTCTGGACCATATGACCACAGTTGGCAAAAGACCCTTATAACATGCTTTCTCAATGGATTCTATGAGTGAAGGAGTTACCAAGTGAGGCAAAAAGAGTGAATAAAAGTAGATGACATTGCCAGGCCTTTTTGAATGCTTCCAAAACCAATCAAACAGCCTCTTCAATATGTGGGAAGTCAAAACCAGTTGCAAAATGTCTACATATATATCACAATATCTCCAAAACACACCATTGTTGCACATCATTGCTCCCCAGTATCCTTCCCTATTTGAGTAAGCAGATGAGGTCTACCCATGCCCTAGAAGCCTATTATATAATATAATATATAATATAAAAAACACACTTAGACTTTCTCTTGCAGTCATTAGTAAAGTAGAGATAAAGACTGGAGGGAAAGTTAATTGAAGAGGGAAAATAGAGACTAATAGAAGACAAAGAAATACTAGAGAAAGAAATACTAAAAATAGAAAGAAAACCACAGGAAAAGACTATCAGAAGTAGAAATGGGAACAAATTCAAAAAAGGGGGGAAAGGCGCACACACACACACACACACACACACACACAGAAAATGAATTAAAGAAAGTCAGACAAAGACTTGGACATTCACAAGAAGGTGCAGAAGCAAATAAAGACACACAAATAGGAGAATGGATAAGATGGGAAGAGAGGAAAAGGTATAATTTATGCTAAACCTACTCTTAAATCCCTCTGAATTATTCTTAAAAGTATTACATATTGCATAATTATTTTTATAACAAAGATTTTCCATTCCCATCCAATTTCTTTATAAATTTGTAGGTACAGGAATTTATAAAACTTTCTCTTCCTGATTTTTGTAGGAAAATCCTAACTTTATTATCTAGAAAAATAGCAAGGAGCACATATTATTTTATAAAGAAAAAGATAACATAAGATTTCATGTGAAATGAAATCTAAATCTAAAGATCCAGGTTCTTCTCAACTGAACTTTACCACTGACTAGTCAGATGACTTTGGACATATTACTTTGCATGGGTCTTGTTTTCCTCACCTGCAAAATAGAGATAATAATGCCTTCCCTGAAATACAGAGAGTTTTAGTGAAAATCAAATGAAATTGTATATATGGGGAAATATTTGGCAAATTATAAATTACTATAAAAATACAAGGCACTATGATTGGTCATTGTTTGTAGCCTTTTAGGATTTTGACTTTAATGACTTTAAAGATATGATGCATTGTCACTATTTACAAAAATGGGTTTACTTCTTTCTACTTGGTGCCTGAGTCGAATAATATTAAGTTAAATAGCAGATGTAAACAACGGATAAGAAGTTTTCTGTTGCTGCTCTAAAAACTTATAGTCTAAAACAATCTGCAGTTTGATGTTGACAAGACTGTATGACTGGAAGATTCCTCCATTTATATTCTAGGTTTTAGAAATAGCGCGTCATCAATGTCCTCTCTTTGATAGAACTGGAAACCCCAGGTTACCTCTCCTACTCCCTCCTACACTTTTCAGTTCCTATTTATGTGTTTTTCCCCCCACTAGAATGTAAGCTCTGGCATTGTCTTTCTTTTTGTTTGTATTTGTATACACTTGGTATAGCACTTAATGCCTCAGGGGATCAAGGGCTAGGACTGGAATCTGGAAGATCTGAGTTCAAATCCAGCTTCAGAACTTCCCAATTCTATGGTCCTGAACAAGTTACTTCATATCTGCCAGCCTCAATTTCCCTGTCTGTAAAATGGGGATAATAATCATAATAGTAGAAGCTCCCCTTGAAGGGTTATTGTGAGGATCAAATGAGAATATTGCATAGTATAGAGTTGAAACATGGTAGGCACTTAATAATTGCATGTTTCCTTCCTTCTCTTGCTCCCTACCCTCCCTACTCTTACCCAGAATTTAGAGGAAAGTGCATAGAAGTTTGGGGTGGGCTTACTTCTGGACATTCATGATGGGAGGAACTTTAGAAGATGCAGAATATTCTCTATTTGATTTCTATTTAAAACCTGGAGCTAATTTCACAACTAGCTCTAGTTGCTGAGGAACCCTCTGTTTTTTCTGACTTTTCTGTTTTCAATTTACAAAGTCATGACATGAACTATCTCTACTGAGGAAACTTCCTGAGGAGTCAACTTCTGACCATAAGTGACTGAAGGTCTGGTACCAAGAAGTACTGAAGAGTTTTCTGGCTGTTTGAGCCAGGACACATAATGCAGAAAAGACTAAGCCAGATCTGAGTGTGCAAGCCAAAGCTAGGATATCTAATTGATACAACCCAACAGTGGACTTGACCAATCAGCCTAGATAATGTACTAACAAGAAGCCAGCTGAGCAAAGGAGCAGCCCATGCTGACACAATACCTGAAGACTGCTTAAAGGGAGAAAAAAAGTTCCAGGACCTGGAATCCTAAAATGCCCCTCAGCTTCATATGTTCCCTATATGTGGGCCTTCCTATGGTTTTTCCTTGATATAAGAGCCTACTCTCTACAGGCATCCAGTGTGTACTGAAGAGAGAGGATGTCGCTGGTTTAGGTGATGTTTCTATAATGTCTGTCTTTCCCATTATCACCTTAGTAATTATATCAACTGTTTGGTTAATACTAGGGAAGCATTCCCTAGTTGGAAAGAACTATAATGGAAACCACAGTCCTTCAGGATTATCTGATCATGGACTCCTAAAGGGAAAAATGGTCAAATGACTTCTGGGACCCAGCTTGCTTATCAATTAGGGAAAATAACTCAATGGAGACACAATACAGAGAATTTCTCTTCATGTCACCCTGACTACAATGATGGTATTATTTCCTGTCTGGAAAGCTCATTCTCCTTCTCTGACTACAGTATAATATTTAGATCTAACAGGTTAGTTAAATCGTAGAAGGTAACAACTTTCAAGTGGTAGATATTTACTTACTTTTTCATCCTCAAAGGGACTACAAGTTATGTTCAGACTAAAACAGGAATGAAAAATTAAGTTCTTATAGTTCAAGTCATTTCATGGTCCTTTCTCAGTCTCTATTTTCCTATACAGCATTTAACTGCATCGCCTCCTCTTTCTTGAAATTTTCTCCTTTTTTACTTTCTCAGCATGACATATTTCTGGATATACCACCTCTCTGAGAGTATCTTGGTCTGCTTTTCTGTCTCTCCTTTTCCCTCCAGCACTCTAAATATAAATGCTTTCCAAGATTCTTCATTATCTTTATTCTCTCCTCAGTCTTCACTGACTCTCTCTTGGAGATCTCATTCACTCACAAAGCTGCATTTGTCACCTTCATAGTGAATTGGTTTCTAAATCCATGTCTCCTATCCTAGAATTCCTTTCTTTCTTTCATCTCTGGGCAAGTCATTTCACCTCTTGTCTCAGTTTCTTCATCTATACAATGAGGATAATAATAGAACCTACCTCTTGGGGTTGTTGTAAAAAACAAATGTGATCATAATTGTAAAGCATTTATCACAATGACTGGCATTATATAAACACTATATAAATCTTAACTATCATTACTATTATTATCTTTCCCTATTTAAATTTTACTCTTCTTTCAAAGCTCAACTTAAACTTTACTTTTTACAAAATAACTCCCCTGTCCTCCTAGCCAAAATTGATCCATTCTTTCCCCTGCTATTCTATGACACTTAGTTTGTAACACTGATATATCATTCATCATTTCAGGAACTTATTACAAGTATATAATATAGGTATTACAAGTATTTATAGAAACAACTAACCTCCCATAATAGATTATAAAATCCATAAGGGGAAGGGTCATGTTCTATATAATGGTATATATTATGCAACATCTACCACAATGCTTTGTACATAGTAGTTGCTCAATAAATAAAATGAATGACTGAACAATTGAACTTAGCACCAACCAGACAGGGAGAGAGAGAGAGAGAGAGAGAGAGAGAGAGAGAGAGAGAGAGAGAGATTTATCTATATATATAATCATTTTGAGGAAATTTGTTTCAATAATATCAAAAGAATTTAAAATAAAAAAAAGAAATAGCAAATTAATAGTAAATAATTCTTCTATCTCAAAATTGTTTGTTATTAGTCACAATAATAGCTCAGGGGTTAGAGTGCTGAACCCAACAGTCTGGAAGATTCATCTTCCTGAGTTCAAATCTGGTATCAGTCATTTACTAGCTCCGTGATCCTGGGCAAGTTCTAACCCAGTTTGGCTCAGTTCCTTATCTGTCAAATGAGCTGGAGAAGGAAATGGCATATCACTTCAGTATCTTTATCAAAAAACAACAAACAAACAAACCCAAATGGGATTATAAAGAGTTGGAATGACTGAAACAACTGAACAACAGTAATCAAAATAAGCTAACTCCATGAAGTAGAAAAGAAGCCATCTATTTTTTTCTTGACAAGATATTAAATCCCTTTCCATTATTTTCTGCTATTGAATATATTTATATACATGCATACACATTTGGAGGGGAAAAATCACTGTAAATATTTATTTTTCCACATAACTTTATTTGACTTTTTGCCTTCAAATTAAGGCTAAACAAGATGTACAAAATAAAATTCTACAATTTTCTGTATAGCCACCTTTTCCTGTTTTACTACATGTAATATGTATATAAATATATATGTATGTATGAAAATAGCCATTTTATTTAATATTAAATTCAGAAGAAATTTTTTTTTAATTCAAGATGGCTGAGTACTAGCCTGGGCCCAGGTAAACTTTCTCAACATTCCCCTTCAAACAACTTTAAAATAACACCTCAAATCAAATTTTGGAGTTACAGAGTCAACACAAGGTTTCAAGGTGAGACATTTTTCTAATTTAAAAAAAAACTTAAGAAGTCAGCAAGAGAAATCTGGGAGACTGTCTGGAGTCCACACATGGATAACTAATCAGAAAGAGATGACAGGGGAACCCATAAGGGACAATTGGTGCTGATTGGCAATTATATTGCCCATATGAATTCTCAGTCACAGTTTCAGGACAGAGGGAAGTGCTGGGAGTCAAATATAAGGGGATAGGGGCTTTGATCACAGTTCCAAGGAAAAGATAGCTTTAGTGCTTAAGGCTATTAGGAGAGCAGGGGCCCTAACTGGATAAAAACCAGAGCATAGACCATGAAAACAGTCACTATACCTCTCCAAGAATCACAGCATCTTGGAAGCACCAAACTTTGAAGAACACCACCTCCCCTCCATCAAACTAGCTCTGAAAACAGCAGCAAGAAAAAGTCTAAAGCTTGAGACAATGTCTCCCTGATCCTAGGTAAGCAGAATCCAATTTTACCATAAAATTCAAAATCAAAATATAAGTTGGAAAAATAAGAAAACAACAAAAAAGAATTTGACCTTAAAAAGATACAAGGGTGGCAGGGAAGACCAAAGTAAAAACAATTATCAAAAAAAGGTTCAAATAAAAAAAGCAAATTGGATTCATAGCAGCCTTGCTTGTGGTGGCAAAGAACTGGAAATCAAGTAAATGTCTTTCAATTGGGAAATGACTTAGCAAACTGTGGTATATGTACGTCATGGAACACTATTGTTCTAGTAGAAACCAGGAGGGATGGGGATTCATGGAAGCCTGGAGGGATTTGCATGAACTGATGATGAGTGAGATGAGTAGAAGCAGGAAAAACACTGTACACCCTAACAGCAACATGGGGGTGATGATCAACCTTGATGGACTTGCTCATTCCATCAGTGCAACAATCAGGCGCAATTTGGGGTTCTCTGCAATGGAGAATACCACCTGTATCCAGAGAAACAACTGTCGAGTTTTAACAAAGACCAAGGACTATTACCTTTAATTTAGGGAAAAAAAATTGATATCTTATTGTCTGATCTTGCTATCTCTTATACTTAATGTTTCTTCCTTAAGGATATGATTTCTCTTTCATCACATTCAATTTGGATCAATGTATACCATGGAGACCATGTAAAGACTGACAAATTGCCTTATGTGGAGGGTTGGGGGGAAGGGAAGTAAGGTTGGGGGAAAAAATTATAAAACTCAAAATAAATAAAATCTTTTTAAAAAAAGAAAAAATAACAATAAAACAATTATCAGCTAAAAAAAAAGCAAATTTAACCCAAGCCTAAGAGAAGAAAAATGGGAGGGAATAAAACTGATGCAAGAACATTATGAAGGAGAATTAACTTAGAAAAAAGAGGCACAAAAAAACATTGAAGAAAATATCACCTTAAAGAAACCAGAATTGGCCAAATGGTAAAAGAGGTACAAAGATTCACTGAAAAGATGAAAAGAAGAATTAGGTAAATGGGAAAAAGAAGTACAAAATCTCACTAAAGAAAATAATTTCTTAAAAATTAGTATTAAGTAGGGGGCAGCTAGGTGGTGCAGTGGATAGAGCACTGGCCCTGGAGTCAGGAGTACCAGAGTTCAAATGCAGCCTCAGACACTATGTGGCCTTGGGCAAGTCACTGAACCTTATTTGCCTTGCAAAAAACCTAAAAAAAAAATTAGAATTAAATGGAAGCTAATGATTCCATGAAACATCTGAAGCAATAAAACAAAATCAAAGTCATGGATCAAATAGAAGAAAATGTGAAATATCCTATTAGGGAAAAAAGGAGCTGGAAAATTGAGGAGAGATCATTTAAGAGTTATTGGCTGACTTGAAAGCCATGATCAAAGAAAGACTAGAAATCATTTTTCAGGAAATTATCAAGGAAAACTATCCTCCTATCTTAGAACCAGAAAGCAAAATATGAATTGAAAGACTCCACTGATCATATCATAAAAGAGATTCCAAACTCAAAACTACCAGGAATATTACAGCAAAATTTTATAGTTCCCAGGTCAAAGAAAAAAATACTTCAGGCAACCAGAAAGAAGCAATTCAAATGTTATGGAGCCACAATCAGAATCACACAAAATTTAGCAATTTCTATGTTAAAGGACCATAGGATTTGGAATATTTTGGAGGGTAAAGGATCTAGGATTACAATCAGAAATTACCTGCTCAGAAAAACTGAATATAAGTCTTTAGGGGAAAATGGATATTTAATGAAAAAGAAGCCTTTCAATGAAAAGATTAGAGCTAAAAAAAAAAAAAAACCTGACTTTCAAATCCAGGCAAGAAAAGAATAGAAAGGTGACAAGAAAGAGAAATTATAAGGAATTCAATAAAGTTAAACTGTTTACCTTCCTATATGGGAAAGTAATACTTATAACTTTTTCATTATTAGTTAGAAGGAGTTTATATAGTACAAAGAGTATGGGTATGAGTCAATTATATTGGAATGATCTCCAAAAAAAAAACAAAACAATGAAGGACTGAAAAAGAGGGATATACTGGAAGAAGGGAGAGGTAGAACAGGAAAATTTATCACAAAAAAAAGTCACTCAAAGAACTTTTATAATGGAGAAATGGAATGGATAAGAAAAGCAACACTTGAGCCTCACTCTCATCAGAATTAATTAGCTCAAAGAGGAAAAAAATAGATCTAATTAGAAATGTAACTTACCTGATAGGGAAATGGGAGGGGGAAGTAGATAAGAGAAAGTTGGGATGAGAGGAATGATAATAAAAGAGTGACTAAAGGAGGAAATGGTTGAAACCAAAACCAAAATAGACTTTCTGAGAAAGAACAAGATTAAAAAAAAAAGGAGAAAAAGAAACAGAAGAAAATGTATGGAGGGAAATACACAGTAATCATAACTGATTATGGGTGAATGGGTGAACTCACCCATAAAACTGAAACAGGATATTAGATTAGAAACCAGAATTGAGCAATATGTTGTTTACAAGAGACATAGAGTTAAAATAAAGAACTGTAACAAAATATCTCATGCTTCAGTTGAAGCTTAAAAAAAAGACAGGGGTAGAAATCATGATTTCAGACAAAGAAAAAGCAAAAACAGACCTAATTAAAAGAGATAATCAGGTAAACTATATCTCATACTAAAAGGTACCATAGACAATGAAGTAATAGAAAAAATTTTTAATAACAGATTTCTATGATAAAGGCTTTATTTCTCAAAGAAAATATACTGAGTATAAAAGACTTAACCAGTTTTATAAAAATAAGAGCCATTCCTCCATTGATAAATGAACAAAGGATAATACAGGTAATTTTTAAAAGAAATCAAAGTTATCTATAGTCACAAAAATGATCTAAATCACTTCTGATTAGAGAAATGCAAATTAAAACAATTCTGAGGTACCATCCCACACCTATCAGATTGGTTAATATAATAGAAAATGAAAATGACAAATGTTGGAGAGGACATGAAAAATTAAAATACTAATGTGCTACTGGTGAAGTTGTGGATTGATCCAACAATTCTGGAAAGTAATTTAGAATTACACCCAAAGGGATATAAAATTGTACATATCCTTTTTTTTAAATGGAAATAATTATCCATTTTAAATAAATTTAAAGTTGTTTCAGATTTGGGGGGGTCTTTAAAAAGAAAAATTGAATTAAATCTATTTCAATGTCCACTGTTTTTTTCTTATGAAATTTGTATGATGGTGGAAGGTCATATCATAGCTCTGCTGTAACATCCATCTTAATTTTCCATTCATCTGCTTTCTTTTGAAAATGATCTCAAGTTGAAGATTTATGTAAGGAATATACTGCTACTCTTGCTATTTGTAAAGCAATCTTTAGAAATAATATATCCATACCTTTATTATGCTTGGTCCCAAAGGGAAACTTCATGATAATAGTGTCAAAAGACTTAGACTTGTATGAGATAAAGAAGATACATTACACTGAATCATGTCAATATTTGTCAGCTCAAACTCTGTAACATTTCTACTAAATATTTCTAATGCATCTTTTATCTATATCAAATTCAGCACACAACCCTGCTCCTAGCATTGCTGTTACAGTACTAAGCATTCCACAACTACATCCTAGATCTCCAGTCACTTTGTTTTCAATGTCATCGTATATATTATTATGAATTGTATGTAGCATACATGTTGCAATGTGGGGCCTGGTCGGATACTGTTCCAGAAGTAATTTGGGCTTCTCAATGCCATCAACTTGTTGCAAGAGGCTTTCCAGTTGCTTCTGCTTCATGTTTTCTTCTGGTGATGTAGGTTATAATTCTTTTGGGGGCAAGGGTAGGGTGGGGCATATTTGTTTACACCAGAGACAATACTTTAAAATGAGAACGTCTGGGCATGCCCTTTGATCCAGAAATACCAGTACTAAGTTTGTATCCCAATGAAATTTATAAAAAGGAAAAGGAACTTCATGTACAAAAATATTTATAGCCGCTGTTTTTGTGGTGTTAAAGTATTGGAAATTGTGAGAACACTCATCAATTGGAAGATGACAAAAAATGATAGTATATGATTGTGATGAAATACTATTTATTGTGCTATAAGAAATAATGACCAGGATGCTTTCAGGAAAAACCTGGGAAATACTTACATGAGCTCATGCAAACTTAAGTGAGCAGAATCAGGAGAACATTGTATACAGTAACGGCAATATGGCTGATCATTGGGAATAACCTCTAATTATTCTCAGCAATACAAAGTTCCAAGATAATTCTTGGGAATAATTTCCCAGGGAAAGAACTGATAGAATCTGAATGAAGATTTGTTTTTCTTGGGGTTTTGCCTGTATTTTCTTTCACAATATGACTATTTGGAAATGTTTCACATGACTGCCCATATATTATCTATATCAAATTACTTGTCTTTTCAAGGAGGGGTGAAAGGAGAAAGAAAGGGGGCAGAATTCGGAACTCAAAGTAATTAAAAAAAAAACATTGGCAAGACCTGTATGAACTAATGCAAAGTGAAGTGAGGAGAACTGGGAGATCATTGTGAGCAGGAAGAGCAATGTTGTCATGATCATCAACTTTGAAAGATTTGACTACTTTGATCAATACAATGATCCAATAGAATTCTAAAGTGCTCATGATGTAAAAAGAAAGATCTGATGAACTGTAAGCACAAAAATATGGCTAATATGAAAATATGGTTTGCATGACTTCAAATATATAAATGATATAATGTTGCCTAGGTCTAGGTGAGGTTGGGAGGGAAAAAGAGAATTTGGAACTTAAAAAAAGAATGCTTAAAAATAGATAATTAAAATTCAAACTAACAATTGCCTTAATTTTGTGGAGTAAGGGAAGGGTTAAAATAAAGAAGCAAATAGGGTATAGGAGAGGGTAGTTATTTAACACTTACTCCTACTCATCCAATTGCTTTTCACATTTTTCAGTCTTTTTGTCTATCTTGATCAACCAATATATAGATTCCTCTGCCTGGGGCATACACAGTTTCTTACTCTGAACCAGAGTAAGAAACTTCAACTCAGAAATCTTAAATGAAAGACAATTTCAAGAACTAGCAAAAAGATTTCTCCTTTCTTTATTACAAAAACATTTTTACTAGCTTAGAATTTTTCCTAAAATATAGTGCCTAGAGCAGAATATAATATTCTAGATGTTATCTGACCAAGGTAGAATACAGTAAGTCTATCAGTTCTCTGTTCCTGAGCATTATGTCTCTTTTAATGATGTACAATTTCAAGGTATAAAACATTGTGCAGGATGATGAGGATATAAAGATATCCTAAAGGGACTTACAACATAATAGGTGGATGTGACTTTGCCAAAAATAAGAATAATAAAAAGACATGTTGTAGAGGCAAAAGAATGATTCAGACAGAATTTCAAACATTAGGGCTAGAAAAGGTCTCTAATTCAAAACCCAGCAAGTTACCTTTTTTTTTGTTTTTTTGTTTTTTGCAAGGCAAATGGGGTTAAGTGGCTTGCCTAAGGCCACACAGCTAGGTAATTATTAAGTGTCTGAGACCAGATTTGAACCCAGGTATTCCTGATTCCAGAACTGGTGCTTTATCCAGTGTGCCACCTAGCCACCCCAAGTTATCTTTTTTTAAAAAATTGGTTTAGTATTTTATTTTCCCCCTTTACATGTAAAAAGTATTTTAAATATTCATTTTTAAACTTAAAGTTCCAAATCTCTCCCTTCTACCTTCCCCATATCCCCTCATTGAGAAGGCAAACAGTTTGATACAGGTTAGTCATGTAGAACCATTTCCATAGTAGTCATGTCATGAAAGAAGACAGAGTTTAAAAAAAACGCTCAAGAAAAAATAAAGTAAAAAAAAAGTTTGCCTCAGTCTGTATTCAGGCACCATCAGTTCTTTCTCTGGGAATAGATAGTATTTTTCACCATTAGTTTTTCAAAGTTATTTTGAATCACTATATTGCTGAGAATATCTAAGTTATTCACAGCTGATCACCTTGTATTATTGCTGGTACTTTTTACATAGTACATTTAATTTTGCATCAGCTAATATAAATCTTTCCAGGTTTTCTGAGAGCATCCTGTTAATCATTTCTCTTTATCACAATAGTATTCCATCATAATCACATAACACAAATTGTTCAGTCATTCTCTAATTCATAGGCATCCCCTCAATTTCCAAGTTTTGCCACAAGAAAAGAACTGCTAAGAATATTTTTATTTTTACTTAAAGGTCTCTTTCCTTTTTGTTTTTGTCACTTTTGGGACACAGATCTAGGGCATAATTCCAAATTGCTCTACAGAAATGACTGAATAAGTTCACCACCCCACCAGAAGTGCATTAAGTCTCATTTTTCCCACATCTCTTCATACATTTGTAATTTTTTTTCTGTTCTATTAACTAATCTAAGAGATATGAACTACTGACTCCAAATTATTTTAATTTGCATTTTTCCAATCAGTAGTGAGTTAAAGTATTTTTTTCTATATGGCCATCGATACCACTCATAACTTCATCTGAAAACTGTTCACATCTTTAGAATCTTTATCACCTGAGGAATGAAAGCCCAGAAATGTGGCCACTGTCACCTGACTCCCCATCATTCAATCCTTTAAACTTGAATATGAAGAAGGGAAGGTAGAATGGAGATACTGCTGGTTCAGGGCTAACCAGTTAATAAATCTGAACCAGAGTTCCAACCCAGGTTTTCTGACTCAATATTTTCACAAGCTTCTATCCTCAAAAATGTTAAAGAGAGATTTGAGAAAAGAACCCATCATTTTCAGCTGGGGAAGCATTGTTTTATCTGTTTTTTGGCCATATCAAGGAATTGAATCCCAGTGCATTCCTTGGGGGATCAGAGGGAAAATTTTAGAAACTTAGCTTTCATTTTGAACCTCAAGTACACAGAATTCCAATTAGTATGAGGAAGACAATAAGCTCTCAGAGCACAGGAACAGGCTAGTCTTTTTTTTCAAATTAAATATGTTTATTGTTTTTACATCACTTTCATTACCAAAATATTCTTCTTCCCTTGTGTCTCCAGGGGGCTATCCCTGATAAGAAAAAAATTTTAAAATATAGGAAAAGAAAAGCAGTTATTCAAAAGTGAATAACGCATCAGTTGAGTCTGTCAGTATAGGTAATGAAAGAACAATGTCTTCTTTTGCCTGGCTTCTCAGAGAATTGCGACATTAAATTGCATATACATTGCCTCATCTACCCCATTACCTACCTCAAATAAGATCATTTGGAATGTCTCAAACAATCTTGCTCCCCAAGTCTCTCCCCCCATCCCTTTCATTCTTCTCACCATCCTTCTGTTTTCCCCAGGTTTGTAACTTTAAAGTCATTCTTATCTTCTTACTCTACCATTTTTTGACTGCTCCAGTATTTAATAATTTTTCAAGTCCTCCATTCTGTCTCCACAGCATCTCTCCCTCTCAGCTTCTTTCTAACTACTCTAGTCACAGCAATCCTTCTATGAAGTATTCCCTATCCCTTTGAGACAACCCATTCCACTTTTGGGCAACACTAAATATAATCTGCCATGCTGTGAGGTCTCATCTATCCTAGATCTGACCTCTGGGGCTAAAGAGAACAAATATAAACCCTCTTCTACATTCTACAGAATATAAACCATTATTCTAAATAAGGCTTTAGAATTGGAAGGAACTTTAGTATCCATCTAATCCAACTCCCTCCTTTTACTTATGTAATTATCTTGGTACACTTCTCTGGATACTCCCCAGCCTGTCAATGTCTACCCTGAAATATGGTGCCCACAATTAGATATTCTATCCCATATCTGGTCTGATCAGAACAAAGTGCAAGACTCTAACCTGTCTTGGAGATACTGTGGGTGCAATTACAGACGACCTCAATAAAATGAATATTGTGATAAAGTGAGTCACATGAAGTTTTTGGTTTCCTAGTGAATATAAAACTTATATTTATACTATTCATTAGTCTTGGTGAGGCAATTAGGGTTAAATGACTTGCCCATAGTCAAACAAGTAGTGTCAAGGGTCTGAGACTAGATTAGAATTCAGGCCCTTTTGATTTCTTGTTTCAGTGGACCATTGAACCACCTAGCTGCCCCTATAAAGTAATCAATGCAATGGTATTATGTGTTAAACATTTGTACATACTTTATTTTTAAAAAGTTTTCTAATAATCATCTGAGAGAGTCATAATCTTTTGCTGTTGGAGGGTCTTGCCTCAATGTTGATGGTTGCTGATTGATTAGGGTGGTTGGTTGCTGAAAGCTGAGATGGCTATTGCAATTTTTAAAAATAGGACAACAATGAAATTTGCTGCATAAATTGACTCTTCCTATCATGAAAGATTTCTATGATTTTTTTAGGGTGTTTTTGGCAAGGCAATGGGGTTAAGCAACTTGCCCAAGGTCACACAGTTAGGTAATTAAGTGTCTGAGGTTGGATTTGAACTCAGGTCCTCTTGTCTCCAGGACCAGTGCTCTATTCACCACACCACCTAACTGTCCTCTCTGATTTTTTTTTGATAGCATTTTAGCTAGAATAGAACTTGTTTCAAAATTGAAGTCAATCCTCTCAAACAGCTTTATTAACTAAATTTATTGAATATTTTTCAATATTTCTGTATCTCATGGAATAGGGAGATCCAAGGAGAGGGTTAACACATACATTTATAAAAATAAAAATATAAAAATACTCTCACTATTGTTTGGAGAAATACAAATTAAAACAATTTTGAGGTACTATTTCATACCTATTAGATTGGTTAATAGGAAAGAAAAGAAAAATAACAAATGTTAGAGGGGAAGTGAGATATTAATACACAACTGATAGAATTGTGAACTTATTCTACCATTCTGTAGAGCAATTTGGAACTATGTCCAAAGGACAATAAAACCATGTATACCCTTTGACCTAGCAATACCACTACCAGATCTGAATCTCAAAAGAGATAAAAAGAAAAAGGAAAAGGATCTACATACAAAAAATATTTATAGCAGTTCTTTTCTGATGGCAAAGAATTGGAAATTGGCGGATATAGGATGTGATTTTGATGGAATACTATTGTGCTATAAGAAATGATGAGCAGGATGTCTCGGAAGAACCTGGAAAGACTTACATGAGCGGTTGCAAATTGAAAATGTACTGTGTACAAAGTAGCAGTAAAATTTAAGATGATTATCTGTGAATGACTTAGCTATTCTTAGCAATATACTGATTCAAGACAACTGTGAAGATTTTTTGATGAAAAATACTATTCATCTCCAGAGAAAAAATTGATATCTGAATACAGATTGAAGCATACTAATTTTTACTTTATTTTTTAAAGGTTCTTTTTTTTTTGTTCTATATGGAAATGTTTTGCATGAATAGACATGAATAACCTATATCAAATTACTTTCCTTTTCATTAGAATGGGTGGGTGGAATGGAGGAGAGGAGAGAATTTGGAAGTCAAAGTTTTAAAAATGAACATTTAACATGATTGTGTGTGTAAAATCTATATCAGATTACTCACTGCCATGGGGTAGGGGGAAGGAAGGGAGAGTGTTTGAAAAATGTGGAACTCAAGACCTACTAAAGATTAATCTTGAAAACTATTTGAATTGGAAAAAAAGTGAAATAAAATAACCAGGTAGGTAGTTTCAAAAAAAAAGAAGTCTAGTGACTCATTTATTAGTAAACAATCAGGGTGATTTTCACCTATCAAAGCCACCTCCTTTTCCAAAGGAATTCAAGCATTCAGTGGTACCAAGAGACACCACTATCAATTTATGATTAATTAGTCTAATTAAATAAATAAAAATTATTGATTACCAAGAAAAATGAATGTTTGAAATTGGTTTTATTTGTAACCAGGTAAGGATAAAATAGTAAAAATTTAAAATTAAATTAAAAAAATTAAAGAAGTCATAAATTAGCTTCCTAAGGAAAACTGTTCAGGATCAGGGTGACTCACAAGTAATACTACCAAACATTTAAGTAACTATTAATTCCAATACTAGATAATATAGTTGAGGAAATAGGTGAAAAAAGAGTCCTATCAATCTCCTTTTATGAAACAAATATGGAACCAATATTTAAATAAAGAGAGAAAAAAAGAAAGCTACAGACTAATTTTTTTTTTTTAGGTTTTTGCAAGGCAAACGGGGTAAAGTGGCTTGCCCAAGGCACACAGCTAGGTAATTATTAAGTGTCTGAGACCAGATTTGAACCCAGGTACTCCTGACTCCAAGGCCGGTGCTTTATCCACTATGCCACCTAGCCGCCCCTAGACTAATTTTCTCAGTGAATATTGATACAAAAATTTTTAAATAAAGTACTGTTGGGGAGAATTCACAAATACTTCACAAAGCTAATACATTATGATTTACACCAAGAATGCAGGGTTGGTTCAATACTAAGAAAATTATAAACATAATTGACCATATCAATAACAAAAGCAACAAAAATCACATAATTATCTCAGATGTAGAAAAAAGGTTTTGACAAAATATAACTAATTTCCATTTTTAAAAAAATGCTAGAGAGCATAGGAATAAATGAAACTTTACTTAAAATAATAAGGATTTTCTATCTAAAATTATCAGCAAGCATTAACAGTAATGGGATTAAGCTAATAAGATCAGCAGTGAAGCAAGGATGCCCATTATTACTACTATTATTCAATATTGCTCTAGAAATGATAGCTATAGCAATAAGATAAGAAAGGGAAAGGAAATCTATTAGACTAGATAATGGGGTAATAAAACTATCATTCTTAATAATTGATATGATATTTCACTTAGAAAATCCTGGAAAAATAACTAAAAACTTAGTTGAAATAATTAAAATTTCAGCAAAATTTCAGTATATTAAATAAACCTATATAAATTATCAACATTTCTATAAATCACCAGCTAAGTCCAGCAGCAAGAGATAGAAAAAGAAGTTCCATTTAAAATAATTGCAGATAATATAAAATACTTGGGAGTCTACCTGCCAAGACAAACTCAGGAACCATATGAATACATTTACAAAACACTTTTCACACAAAGGCAGATCTAAACAATTAGACAAAAATGATAATTCTATCTAAATTAATGTGTTAAGTCAATGTTGTAGCAGCAAATTGCCAAAAAAAAGCTATTTCACATAGCTAGAAAAAGTCAAAACAGAAATCATCTGGAAGAACAAAAGGTCAAGAATATGAAGGGGGAAAAAATGGGAAAAAATGTGAAGAAAAAGTGGGTTAGTAGTACAGATCCCAAACTGTCTAAGAAAGAGATCAGTGGATCAGTAGAATAGATTGGTACATAATACACAGTAGCAAATAACCATAGTAATCTAGTGCCTGACAAACCTCCAAATCCAAAAGTTTGGGTCAAGAAATCACTATTTGAAAAAAATCAAAAATCTCAGAGCATTTTGGCAGAAACTAGGTACAGCATCTCACACCACAAACCAAGAGAAGGTCAAACCAAGGATACAGATTCAAACATTAAGGGTGATATCATAAGCAAATTCAGGGAACACAGAATATTTCACTTGTCAGATTTATGGATAAGGAAATAATTTATGGTCAAATGAAAGACAGAGAGCATTACAGAATGTAAAATGAATAATTTTACATCAAATTAAAAAGTATTTGCACAAACAGAACAGTGCAGCTAAGATTAGAAGGGAAACAAGAAACTGGGTGGGGGGGAATTTTATAGTAAATTTCTCTGTTAAGTTTCTCCTCAAATATGTAAAGAATTGAGTCAAATTTATAAGTATATGAGTTATTTACCAATTGATAAATAATCAAAGGATATGAACAGGAAGCTTTCAGATGAAGAAATCAAAGCTACTTAGTTATTAAAAAGTCCTATTAAACTATTGATTAGAGAAATGCATATTAAAACAATCACTTCAGACCTATCAGATTGGCTAATATGACAGAAAAGGAAAATAACATATGTTGAAGAGAATGTAGGAAAATTGGGATACATAGGCACTGTTAGAATTGTGAACTGGTTCAATCATTCTGAAGAGGAAATTGATATTATGCCAAAAGGGCTATGAGGCAGTGGGACACTCAGAAGATAGAGCACCGAACCTGAAGTCAGATGTGTGACTTTGAACAAGTCTTTTAACCTCTAATTGTCTGATAAAGAAGTAAATTTGCTGTATCAGCTAAAGAAAGAAATGGCAACCACTCAAGAATACTTGCCAGGAAAATTCAAAAAAAGGGTTCACAAAGGATTAAGCAATGTCAATAACTAAAGGGCTATAAAAACTGTATACACTTTGACCCAACAATACCCAAAAGAAGTCTCTCAAAGAAACCAAAGAAAAAGGGAAAGGACCAATATGTATAAAAGTATTTATAGCAATTCTTTTTGTGATGGCAAAGAATTGAAAATTGAGGGTATGTCCATCAATTGGGGAAAGACTGAACGAGTTGTGGTAAATGATTGTGATGGAATAATATTGTTTAATAAGAAAAGCTGAGCAGGATGGCTTCAGAAAAACCTGGAAAGACTTACACAAACTAATACAAAGTAAAATGGATAGAACTAAGAAAACAATGTACCAAGGAAACATATTGAATGATAGTCAACTGTGAATGGCTTAATTATTCTCAGCAATACAATGATCCAAAACTGAAGGAATCATGATGAAAAATGTGTTATCCATCTCCAGAGAAAAAAGTGATAGTGTCTGAATACAAATTGAAACATACTTTTTTATTTTATTATTCTTGGGGGTTTTTTTGGTCTTTATTTTCTTTTTAGCATAGCTAATATGGAAATGTTTTGTATGCCTGCTCAGATATAATCATTATCAAATTTCTTGTTTTCTCAAGGTAGTGGGGGAGGAGGGCAAAAGAAGAGAGGAATGGAGTAGCTAAGGTTGGGAGTGAATTTGGAACTCATAATTTTAAAAAGCAAATACAAAATATTGTTGTTTACATGTAATTGAGAAGAAATTAAATAAAAATTAAATTTTTTTAAAACTGGAAGTGGGGGCGGCTAGGTGGCACAGTGGATAGAGCACTGGCCCTAGAGTCAGGAGGACCTGAGTTGAAATCTGGCCTCAGATACTTAATAAATACCTAGCTGTGTGGCCTTGGGCAAGCCACTTAACCCATTACCTTGCAAAAAAAAAAAACAGGAAGTGAACTTGATGGGGCTAATGTTATTCAGAAACTATATTAAATCTGAATCTACTGTCCCCAGCACCCAGTGTGCTATAGAATGTGCCCCCAGGTTTTGGAGGGGGGGGGGAGCAGGGGAGGCAATATAACTTCTTTCTTGCTAAATATTAAAAGGAAAAATCCTTTTGTAAAACTGAATTAATGTTAATTGTTTAAATGGAACTAGAGCTTAAATTACTGGTGGTTAACAATGCAGGAATACACTAAAATGGAAGACTGAACTAATAGTTAGCTAGTCAAAAGGCATTTATTAAGGAATTAAATCTGCCAGGCACTGTGCTGAGTGCTGGGAATTCAAATGTAGAAACAAAGATAGTCTCTGCCCTTTATGGAACTTACATTTTAATGAGAGAAGGCAACACAGAAAAGAAGTTTTAAAGAAAGCTGTGGAGGGATGAAGGTAGCTAACACGGAGCATGGTAGAGAAAGAACAGAGTGTCATATGGAAAGGAATAAAGCTATGGCCCACTTGGGCATCCTTTATCAGAGGCTCTAGAAACAATCATCTAATCAGAGGGAAAGGCCACAGAGGTGGAGTGTAAGGGGATAATAGAGTATGTGGCCATGAGGAGTTCATCCTGAGAGTCATTGAGACCTGGGACAACAGGAAGGTCCATACCAGAGTGCTCTGAACTCAGGAAGGAGCTCTGGCCCTTCTCTTCTTTGTTCTCCTTTCTTTCATCCTTATCTTGTTGAATATTCTCAGGAAGGCCCTTTTGTCCTTATCCCTCTGCCTTTCATCCTCATATTGTTCAACTGTCCCAGGAAGGAGTTCTAGTCCTTATCTCTCTACCTTTCATCATTATCTTGTTGAAGATTCCACATTTTTCCAGGATACAGACCTTTTGTGGCATACCCGTTATACTTCCACAGGCCTGGAGATGAGGGATGCTGATACAAGGGGACTAGGCTTATATATATATCCTTATTTCAACTATGTGAGTCGGAGATGTAGCATATACCTGCAATAAACTCCTTGCTTATCTCTCACTGGCTGACTTTCATTATTGAACATGCGGGACATGTCCAGCAGAGCTCCCTGAAGAGTTGTGTGAATTAAACTGAGACCCAGCTGCCCAGAGTGGACCGCAACAGTGGAGGACACTTCCAAAGTGTGAATTCCAGGGCAATACAAGAGTAAATCAGGCAGAACTAGAACTCAAGTCTTCTGACCCTTCTCCAGTGCTCCTTTAATGGCCATTTCAGCAAAGAGAAAAAGAGTCCACAAATTTCATTAGCCAGCAGACTGTTGATGAGACAGAAATGGCAGACAAGGTCAATACTGGTTTAGAATGCAAATATATGTATAAAATACTATGGAAGAGGATATCAAAAAACTAAAAGTAATATCTTTGTGTATCAAAGAAATACAATGAATATGCAAACAAAAATACACAAAGCTTGATATGAAACTCAACAAACTATGTAATCCCAAGAACATTTATATATCAACCTGGTAGGAGGACCAGAAAGAGATAATGGAGTAAATTTGTCATTCTTTCTTTTTTAATTGTTATTTTCATGAGCAATGACAGTGAGACTTTTGGATCCCAAGAACTCAGTAGCATGTTGCCTGAAATAGAAATGTCACTCAAGAAGATAAAATTGAGAAGAATGATTGTACTAGATCAAATGCACACCTGAGGAAATCCATACTAGAAAGTGACACAAGCTTGAAAATATGAAGGGATTATTTTGCAATGTATTACCAGGAAGGGAAACAAGTAAAAGTCCCCTGAGATGGGAAGTAGAGAATCTAATATGTCAACATTCCTTCAAAGCAATGGATTAGCAATAAAATCCTACAAACTCATTAACCAGAGTTAAGGTCTGTTTGCAAGACAGTAGTTATTGTGGTGCTTGGATAAACATGTCCTTTATCTAGAATAAGGGCTGAGCCAGGAGATAGTTGGTTTTCATGTCCGTAATGGCATGCTCTACTAGATAGAAAGTGGTTTCTGTTTAGTCATGCTTTATTAGCATGGGTATCCCCTACTACATTTATCTGTATTTAAAATAAGCATTCATTAAATTTATTTGATAACTGTCAAAATGAATGGTAAATACTCCACAAAATCAATCACCACTTGTTAATTATTTGCAATTAAAGTTGAAGAATACTCCTCATGAGATAGAAATGAATAAAAATGAGAGCTGTTTTATCATCAAACTGTTTTGTTTTTTCCACACAGGAAAGCAAATACCTCAGTAGAATTTCATGGAACACTTCCACTCTTACAAGATTATTTCCTTGTCTATATGAACCTGACAGAAATAGCATTATCATTATCAATCATTATCATCATCAACCACTATCATCATCAATCTGTTTTTGTTGAATTGAACCAAATTAAAGTGGATTTCAATTCACCTTAACTTTCTCTTAAAACTAGACCCCAAAGTCACAGAATTATAGATTTAGAGCAGGATGGGATGTTAGAGAACATCTAGTCAGACCCTTTCATTTTAAACATGAGAAAAAGTTCCCAGAGAAGTTAAGAGATTTGAGAAATGTCATGTGGATATAAAGTAGTCCTGATTTGAATTCAGTTTTTCTGCATCTACATACAATGGCATTCTTTTTTTTTTTGCTTTTTATTTAATTAATTAATTTATTTTGAATTTTATAATTTTTCCCCCTTAATCTTGTTTCCCTCTCCCCATCCCCCACAGAAGGCAGTCTAACTTAAAGATATTATTTATTTTGAGTTTTACAATTTTTTCCCTAATCTTAGTTCCCTCCCCCCATCCTCTACAGAAGGTAATTTGCCAATCTTTACATTATTTTCATGGTATATATTGCCCCAAATTGAATGTGATGAAAGAAAAATCATATCCTTCAGGAAGAAACATAAAGTGTAAGAGATAACAAGATCAGACAATAAGATATCAGGTTTTTTTCCCCCCTAAATTAAAGTTAATAGTCCTTGGTCTTTGTTCAAACTCCACGGCTCTTTATCTGGATACAGATGGTATTCGCCATTGCAGAGAACCCCAGATTATCCCTGATTGTTGCACTGATGGAATGAGCCAGTCTATCAAGGTTGAACATCACCCTCATGTTGCTGTTAGGGTGTACAGTGTTTTTCTGGTTCTGCTCATCTCACTCAGCATCAGTTTATGCAGATCCCTCCAGGCCTCCATGAATTCCCATCCCTCCTGGTTTCTAATGGAACAACAGTGTTCCATGACATGCATATACCACATTTTGCTAAGCCATTCCCCAGTTGATATTTACTTGATTTCCAATTCTTTGCCACCACAAACAGGGCTGCTATGAATATTTTTGTACAAGTGATGTTTTTATACAATGACCTTCTTAATTATTGTACCATGCTATTTGGAAGTCATGTATCAAAATGCTCTTAACAAATTATCCTAGAAAAGGTTTTCTTAAATGTTCAGTTCTAAATCACTGGTGTAGCTCAGGTGACAAGAACCTACTTTTTCATTTTTGTCTAAGGAATAATTTTTCCTTGATGGCAAGCATGTGATTTGGCATATATAGTTCCACTCTATTCCCATTGAAACCAAAGTTCTACAAAACATTCCAAAGTGTGAATTCCAGAATTATTCTTTTGGATTGCTCTTGTCTCTGACACCACAATTTGGGGAGGCAATACTTTGAAATTCTATTATACAATATCAAAACTTAAAGAGCACTATAGACCTTTCTAAATAAATTTTATTGGTTTGTTGGCCATCTTTTCCACAGTCAATCATTGTGAGGATTCATATTATGTACACAGGGTTATTTTTAAGCTATTAAACCATTGTGAAGTTTTAAACTTAAAGATTTAGTTGGACTTTGGAAGATTTTTTTTTATCCCAAGAGTCTTTGGGGGTGACTATTTACAATCCTCTATAGGTGTCAATAAGTAAGTTAATAGATATCCAGGCAAGTGATAAAGAAGGACAAAATTATGTAGATTAAAAAAAAATACTGGTGCTCCAGTTAAGGGACTTGATGAAAATACTAAATTTCTTACTCATAAATTGTGCTGTTTACTTTCTTTTATTTTCTTTAAATTCAATTCTAGTTCAAAGATAGATCAGTTTCTCCCTTTGGTTTCCTTTCTCAGTTCTCAAATTCTATGAAGATCTTTATTTCAATTCCATTGATTTATGTTTCCCCAAATCATCCAATCATTTAATTTTCATTTTTATTTTAAGATGCTGAAATTGGCTTTTACCCTTGGTTGGACAATGTCCAAGGCACAGTACACAATCTGTTTTAGAGAGGTAATATGCTGGATATGTAAAGGACCTGAAAATGCAATCACAGATTCCCTTTCTTATTTATAAATCCACTATGTGTAATATTGCTCAGCTAAATATTTAGAAAAAAAAATTTTATGGAGAATGGACCTCAGAGGTTCCCTAATACATCCCATACCTAACGTTTATTGATTGATAAATTGATCTAACTCCTGCTTTAAGCTTACAGTGCCAGGCAATCTAATGTTTCCATAGCCAGCTCATTCTACTTTTGAACAGCTCTAATAATTAAGTTTTCCCTTGTAACACAGCTTTGGGACTTAAAAAAAACAAGTAACAATGGAAAGAAGATGGTGTCTGTAAGTCAGATAATTTTCTTCCAGATGTTACCTAAGCTCTAAGGTGATTTTGTACCTGAACTGAGGGCTAACACCCAGAGTGCTTTTGACCTTGACTTTGTTAGGGATATCTGAGTTAAAAAGGCAAGACATGCAGGATAAAATAGACAGAAAGCTAAGAAATTCTGACCTTAGAGATCAAATGGAGAATTGATGAGACTGGAACTAGAAGAGCAACCTAGCCTCATTTTGTGTGCTGTGGATTGAACTATGAGTCAATCATTCAATAAATATTTCTAAATGCTTACTCTAAAGTACCAAGTGCTTAATAAGAAAAAAAGGTCCCTACTTTCAAGGAGTTTATAATCTAATGAAAGAGACATTTCCTAAAGCCAAGGGTGAACGCTGGAGACCTACCCACAGAATTCTAGAGCAAGTCAACTACCATTCAAGATACAGGAATGGGGTATTGGTGAGCCCATCTTGGAGACTTCTTCTTGTACTTTCCTGGGTGGTGGGGGCAGCAGAAACTGAGATTCACTTCTCTGTTTTCCAACTCATTTTCTCCTTTGTTTTATTCATTCCCTAATGGAAAGCTAAATGGAAAAAGAGTCAGCTATGATGAGAAAGCCAGCCATACTGCTCCTAAATGTCTTCCCTATCTCCTCATGCAGTGACTGAAAAATAATCATTTTTAAAATAACTGTCCTTGCACATGGTATTTGTAAGTATGATCTCTCTCTCTCTCTCTCTCTACACCAATAAGGCAGAAGGATGTCTACTAAAGCCTCTATATTGATCAGAATTCAGGGGCTAACTGATACTTAACATTGACATTTAATTTAAATAAAACAATTTTTCCTTAAC
The DNA here is from genome assembly GCF_037893015.1 of Macrotis lagotis. Classification (NCBI taxonomy): domain Eukaryota; kingdom Metazoa; phylum Chordata; class Mammalia; order Peramelemorphia; family Peramelidae; genus Macrotis; species Macrotis lagotis. The sequence continues at coordinate 194,067,720 of NC_133660.1, forward strand.
CCAATCTGTGATAGGGAAATTCCTTCCAATTAGTGCCTGCTCTATAATTTGTACTTATTAAGTACTTAGTATGATGCAAAGTACTTATATTTTCATGGGACAAGGCAACACATATAGGAGAGTGACAGCTAGGGAAGGGTGTTTTCCATTTGGAAAAGCCTTGAGGATGCTGATTTGAAGCAAAAACTACAATGACATATTCTTTTTGGTACAGATAGAATGGACCTGGCAAGAAGTTAAGGTATTGGCTAAAGTCCGTTGGATAGAATGAGTCATATTAGACTCTTAACAAAATCATGATCAGTAATTTAGGATCTTAGAGAGTTTTGTGGGGACACTAAGAAGTTAAATGATAGTAATATGGAGCAGAGCAAAGGTAGGATTTGAACTTATGTCCCACAACCTAATAAATCTAATAAACATTTATTCAGCACTTACCCAGGGCCATCTCCAATTATCTTTATCTATTTCTTGCCACTGGACTCAGATGGCTCTGGAGAAGAGAGTGAGGCTAGTGCCTCACTTATATGAGCCCTATGTGGTTTAAAGCCAACTCACCTCAAGTCAAGACATCACCTACTTGATGTCATTGGTTTTCCTCGAGAACAAAGGACAGTCAACAATTAAGTAGCTACCATGTCCCAGGCACCTTGCTAAGCATTGGGAAACAGTTAAAAGACAGTTCTTATTCTGCAGGAGTTTATAATCTAAAGAGGGAGACAAAACACAAAAGAAGGCAGGAAAGCAATGGGAGAGGGGCACAAGAGACCAGAGGATACTTGGTGAAGGGTATGGATTTGAAACCAAATGGAGTAGTAACTACAAAAAGGAGTGAACCAAATCCAGTTCCTGCCCTTCATAAAGGAAGGCATTGGGAGGAGTCTAGAGCTCCAAAGGGGAGATGAGGTTGAGATTATCTACACTGACCTATTGCTTCTCATCCAACATCACACAACATCCCTTAGAATTCAGTATAACTTGTCTAGAATACGCAGCCTAATGAGCTGGCAGGGTATAAAAAGAATCATAGGATCAGAGATACAGAGTTTCTAGGGTCCTCAGGGGCTTCTTAATATTTTACAGATTAGGGAAATGAGACTCACATGTCAGAGATGGGATCCCAACTGAGGTCATCTGATTCTAAACTTCGCACCTTTTCCATTGTCTCCATCAGAGTACCCATGAGGGAAAAATACCCCTGGCACTACCTTTAGGAAGACTCTGCTATCCTACTCCCTGAAACCAAATGTTCTTAACAAGGGCTTCCTGTTTTTGCTTTCAGTCCAGTTTACCCACAAGCCTCCCACCAAGGGATGGCAGAGGTTGCACCAGGCCTGATAATTATTGCATCCAGCAGCTAGGATAGAAGTGGCAGACGTGGGCTTGCACCATTGACATGCTTTCCAATATGGATCTCCTTTCAGAGCTCAGCTTAAATGCTTCAAGAGACTATTTGTTAGTACCCCTCCCAATAATTTCATTCTTATTTTGCATATTGCTTTTATTTACTTATCTACAAAGTTGTAGTCTTGTCTACAACAGAATCTAATTTTTTTTGAAAGTAGGGATTACTTTACTTTTGTGTTTATATAGCCTAGGACATAGAATGCTTAAAAATACTCATTTTTTTTGATTAATTGTGTCTCATCTTAAAATGTCTATTTATAAGCCTACTATCTGTTAGGCCAATGGTGTCTAACTCAAATACAACTCAGCCCACTAAACTGTACTTAAGAATCTTTTCATGCTGCATATTGACTTAGAAAACCATTTATTAACATTATATTTTATTGTATTTCATCTTGTTAATTATTTCCCTTATATGTTAATCTGGTTTAGCAGCATTCCCAGTATTGTCAACACTACTGGCCTGCAGGCCACATGTTTGACCCCACTGGGGTAGGTGCTTATAGATAAAGCCCTGACTAGTGTATGGTATATTAAAGGAGATAGCCAAAATCTATCCTGAGTTGTTAGAGGATTTTACAGCCTTGGAAACAGCCTGGCATCTTGGCAAGACACTAGGAAATTCACTGACAGATTCAGGTAAAATTCCAGTGCCTCTGCAGGAATTCTTCATGAACACTCCATCCTAGCCTTCAAAACTTGAGTGGAGTTTATCAGTCACTAGAGCTTAAGGTTCACTTATTCTGCCATCCCAAGTTACTGAATCATAGAAAATACAGTCACCGAAGACCTATGATGTCATTCACAGGAATGTTCTCATTCATCCTCCTTTTATATCCCTTTTCTGTTCCAGCTGTAAAATAGCCCAGTCTCTGGCCTTGGTTATAAATGTAAGCCAATTGTAGAACCCCAAACTCTTTACATTTCTGACTGTAAAACCTGTATTGAGATGGAGCTATAAATAGAAATTCTGGGGCCAGAAGTTAGAGTTAGACTTTCACATAAACTTTATAAAAATCATGATGTGAAAATAATAAAAGTGAGGGGTGGCTAGGTGGCGCAGTGGATAAGCACCAGGGTTCAAATCCGGTCTCAGACACTTAATAATTACCTAGCTGTGTGGCCTTGGGCAAGCCACTTAACCCCATTTGCCTTGGGAAAAAACCTAAAAAAAAAAAGAAAAGAAAAAAGAAAAAATTAAAAGTGTGATTGAAGCAAATTCAAGTGAGCAAAAGAATTAGTTACTACAACAAAAGGAAAAGTTACAATGACTGTTGCTGCTGCTAAGGGATACACTAGCTAAGTTTTTACATTAATTAAATTTTGGTGTTCTGGAGTAAAGATCCAACTGCCTACCCTCTTACAACTCTGGGGATTCTATTGCTAATAACTCTGGTAAAAGAGAAGTCCTATGATACTCAAGTTTCTCATTTGTGTAGTGGTTTATATCTCATTTTAGTTACTTGATCAAAATCCAACACTGGACTATCACACACATTCTTCTCACTCACTCACTCATATTCCTGAACTGATAATAGCTAACATTTATATAGTGCTTACTATGCCAGGTACTATGCCAACTGCTTTACAATTATTATCACATTTGATCTTTACAACAATCCTAGAGGTAGGTTCTATTATTAGTGCCATTTTTACTAATAACAAACAAGAGATGAGCAGAGGTTAAGTGACTTGCCCAGGGTCACATAGGTAGTTTAGTATCTCTGACTGAATTCAGTGAACTTGGATCCCTGAGATAGAGGCCAAGCACTCTATTTACTTTGTCATCTAGTTAACTATGAATATACTCCAAGATTTTTTCCTGAAACTTCTATATTTCTATCACTTGATGAACTCAGCAGTTCCCGGGTGCTTAATTATCATCTCTATATTGTTGTTCATTTTTTATGTTCATGTTTTATTTTTGAAGATCAATGACATCATGAGTAATTACACTTGACTTGCACATGAATTGGATTCAAGTGAGTCAGAGCTGCACAAAGTCATCAACCTGACTCTTAAAGAGTCATCGATGTCCAGTGGGCAAGACAAAAATCAAGATGATTGGTGATGGCCACAGATACAGTAGATGAACTCAGAGTCTTCCATGTCTGAGCAAGCACCTGCTTCAGCCACCTTTATGGCAATTGGAACAAATTTATTCTCCTCTGATAAGGGAAGTCTTCACATGCTTGAGGCAGACATCCCCCACCTTGAACACAACTGAACAACAATAATAACAAAATCTCTCTCTATATATATGACTCTTAAATCTATATATAAATCTATATATCCCCTGAATCATCCCCAGAGCACTGTTTATACATCTTCAACTACTCATTGGATGTTCCCAACTGGCTGATTCATAAGCACCTAAATTTAGTACACACTAAACTGAACATGATTCCCTCCTCAAATATACCTCCCTTCTGAACCTTTCCATTTTTGCCAAGGATACCACCATCTTTCCAGTCAGCCAGGTTAACATCATTGGTATTTATCCTTGACCTTTTATTCTCTCTATTCATCTACATATTCATTCAGCTGCTAAATCTTGTCATTTTTACCTCCACATCTTTTATATTTGTCTTTTCTTCTCTACTCACAAGGTTACCACCCTCATTCAGGTCCTCATCACCTCTCACCTGGACTACTACTCTCTTATTTGCTCTCCCTTACCTCCAGTCATTTCTTTCTCTAATAAAGCTGGCTCCCAAAGTGATCTTCCTGAAGTGTAAACCTGAACATATATCACTCTTTTTACTCAATAAACTCCAATAACTTCCTCATGTACCTATATAATCAAGTGGAAGTTTTTCCTTTATTGATTATATTTTTTAAAATATCACAGTACTTTCCAATTTAAATACTGTTGATAATGTATAAAATATTTTTTTAAAAAGAAGATGGAGGATAGTGACTCAGCTCAAAAACAATTTACTTTTTTTAAAAAAAATTCTTTTGCAAGATGATGGATAGTGAACTTATGAGATCTTAACCTAAAGTCCATGAGCTTAAATAAAATGATATTCAGGGCCTGGAAATCATATTTCTTATAAGGGAGTGGGTTTAAAACCCCTACCCTCAACAATCTACAATCAACAGACATGATTAGGTTTCTTAAATGATTAGGTTTTTAAAATATGTACATAATATAAACCTATGTGATGGACCTGTGATCTCTTCATCAGACGGGTAAATTGGGTAAAGAAGGGAAAAGTATGATTAGCTAGAGAATTTCAGAACTTGGGACAGAAGTCAATTTTGGAGGAAGGAGAGAGTTTTCTCACTTTCTCAGTGTTTTCTGCAGCCCCCCCTCTACTCTCCGCTGACTATGTTCATGAATCAATAGGAGACATCACATCACACCCAACCGGGCTAGTTGGATGTAGAAAGAGATGCAAGGAGAATAAGTACAAATATAAAAGGATAGTCACCCAAAGAAAAGCATCTTAAGCAATTCTTTGCCTCTCAGCAGACCAAAGTGACAGATATAAATAAATCCTTGAGGCCAAGCTGGGCTGCCTGCCCAGTAAAGAGAGACACACACCATTTAATTCAATTTAATAACTGCTTTTTTTTTTAAACTGATATTTCTTTTTTTAAAATTCTGAATGAAAACACCAAAAGAAAAAAATGATCATTTACATATACACTCATATACTTGTGTGATCTTGACTGTGGTTCCATTTATTAAATCAGCTATTTTTTGGATGCTTGAGGCATTTTTTTTCTTTGATGTGGAAACTCTGAATTTTGGCGATGACATTCCTGGAATTTTTCTTTTGGGACTTTGTTTCAGGAGATATGTGGATTCTTTCTATCTGCATTTTGCCCCCTGATTCTAATAGATGTAGGCAGTTTTCATTTATGATTTCTTGAACTATAGGGTACAGAATTTATTTAATGATAGTTTTCAGGGAGAGTTCAATGATTCTTAAATTCTCTCTCCTTGACTCATTTTTAGGTCAGTTGCTTTTGAGAACAGATACGTTATATTTTCTTCCATTTTTTAAATCACATTCTAAAATTTCTTGGTACCTCATGGAATCATTGATTTCTGTTTGGTCTATTCTAGTTTTCAGGGATTAAATTTCTTGGGTAAGGTTTAGCACTATCTTTTCCAAGTTAGTTATTCTCCTTTCATTTTTTTCCCCCTCAAGAATTCTTATTTAATTTCTTATGTCTTGCTTCACCATCTAGAAATTCATGAGCCAACTCTCCAAGGGACTTTGTGTTTGTGAGTGGAAAAATGTACCCTTCAATTTGAGGGGAATTTTTTTATAACTATTATTCTTACTAGAACTTGTCAGTAAATAACTCTTCTAAAAGCTAATTAAAGTCTGAATGGACTGATTAACCAATGGGAAGCACAATGATGGGTGCTCAAGAACAACAGTACTTGAAATAGTCCCTCAGGGTTATTTATCCTAGTGATGCAGGGAAAAGATGTAGAGAATTATGAATGTAGCAGAAACAAAATTTGTAATCTTAAAGGTTGTTAATTCTTGTTAAATTGGGTGGAGGCCCCCACTCTGGAAATGTAAATCAACTACCTTTGTTTCATTGTTTAATGTAAAATTTTTATCCTGATCTCCTCAGACTTCAACCCTCTACCCAATTCAGGGTGTAAGGGAGAAGAGAATTCTCCTTTTGCCCTTTGGATAAGGGGCAAGACCATAAAAATCTGGGTTGGACCTCTTCTCAGGCCAGTCTTCTCTGTCTCTCTGGTTCAGTCAACCCTGCTTGACTATTCTTTTATCTCTGTCTCTCTCTACCTACCATTTTCTTATGTGTTGTAACCTCTTTTAATAAATCTTTCTTTTTCTTTCCGCACATGAATTACCAGGTCTGAATTGTGATTCCTCACAGTCAGAATTGAACTCAAATCTAGAGGATACACTAGAACTCTGAGAAAAATAGTAATCAGCAAGCCTTTGGGAACCCTGACCCCAGCTGGAGTGAGAATAGGGGAAGTAAGGCTAAGGGTCACATTATTATTTTTTTTTTTTAGTTTTTGCAAGGCAATGAAGTTAAGTGGCTTGCCCAAGGCCATACAGCTAGGTAATTATTAAAGTGTCTGAGGTCAAATTTGAACTCAGGTACTCCTGACTCCAGGGCCTACTGCACCACCTAGCTGCCCCAAGGATCACATTATGATAGAGAATATTTCAATTTACTGTATTTGATAGACTAAAAATTTTCATGTCTGGCTGGCCCTTCCCTTGAATTCCTTTAAATTTCTTATTGTTCTTATTCTTTCCATGGCAACAGCTATCTCTAAGAATTCGTTAGCACCCTGCTGATGGAAAGGACACTCTTTGAAATGGTTCTTGTACCCACTATAGGAATATAGAATACTCAACAATTTTAGAGGTCAGGAAGGAATGAAACATGGTGTTGTTTTGCAAAAATTTAGCAAAATCCAGAAGCTGGGAGTAGATCAGTTTTTGTCTCTCTATGATCTATTTGTTTCCCTTAATCTTTTTTTTAATTTTTAATTATTTGGGGGTAGCTAGGTGGCTCAGTGGATAGAGCACTAGCTCTGGAGTCAGGAGTACCTGAGTTCAAATCTGGTCTCAGGCACTTAATAATTGCCTAACTGTGTGACCTTGAGCAGGCCACTTAATTCCATTTGCCTTGCAAAAACCTAAAAAAAAAAAACTAAAAATTTTTTTTCATTATTTATGGTGATGGGGTTAATATGTACCCAAGGTCACACAGCTAGGCAATTATTAAGTGTCTGAGATTGGATTTGAACTCGGGTCCCCCTGACTACAGGGCTGAACCACCTAGCTTCCCCTCCCTTAATCTTTTTAACAAATCCCTTCTCTTCCCACACAGTCCTAGGTGATCAACTTGTCCAAATACAGATATGTACCCCTGTAGTCAATAGTAGTCAAGCTGAAGTTATTAGAAGAACCACTGAGCATGAAGTTGTTATTGCTGCTGCTGCTGCTGCTGATCTTTCCCCAATGACATGGGATGATGTCCTGACTTGTGAGTGAATTGGATTTAAGTGAGGCAAAGTTGCATAAACTCTTTCTAGTTTAACAACCTTAAACAAGTCACTTCTTCCTTTACCTAAACTTCTCCTGCTTCAAGATAAGAGAGAAAAATTCTAAATTTCATCACAGGCTTCTAATTAGTATTTAGAAAAACATTTGTGATCCCCAGATGAAAGGTCTTATGTAAATGATGTCATTGCTATTATTGAAGTTTCTCCATCAGGAAAATGGACTTTAATGAGGCTTACTTGTTTATAGAGATTCTCAGATGAAAGAGACCATGAAAGAATCAATATTATCCTGTATCCAGCTGTTAGTGCTAAACTTGTTGTCGCTGCTAAGTAGTTTATCATTCCCATAAGGAGCTATGTATGCAAAGGAGGTCACAGGTTTGACTTCATCCGGAGCTGACAGCCTGGTTGTCCCTTGGTTTGGGGTGGGATGAAAGAAGTATATCACCAACATGAGGGAAAGGTCTTGTCTCATTTTTGTATTTGCATCTCCAAAATCAAGCACAGGACTAGAGACAAGGGTGCCTAATACATACTATATATACTATACATAATATATACTATACATAATACATATTATACATACTATGTTTTAATGAAATATGAATTGAGAAGAGGACAGCATTCATATTCATTCTTTAGAGTTCGAGTAAAATATTATCTTCTTCAGTATGACTCCCCTGATTTTTTTAGTTAGCGATGCCATTTTTTTAAAGATCACACACTGGATTTTCTTTTAAACTTCTAATTAATGTATATAATATTTATTATAGTTTGGTATCTTATCCCTTGTTCTACTAAACTGTAAACTTCCTGAGGGAGAGAACATATACCATCTAGATTTTTCTATGTCCCCAGAGTCTAGCACAGTGTTTTGTCTGCAGTAGGTAAAAAAGTATTTGTTGTATGTGTAAGTTCGTGTAAAGTTGTACTGCACCTACTTCTGGAATGTTAATCCAGGTTGCCAGGGTTGGATTTACTCAGAAACATCCAACAGTTCTTGTAGGTTGAATAGCCAGGGGCATTAACTGGGCATTTTCACTGTTTATGAATAACCTGTAGTTAATTTAGACTCCAGAGGCAAGTAAAGAACTTTGGGACCCCAAGTGAATTATTAGATGGTAGACCTTCTCAAGTGACAATAAACCACTGAGAAATAGAAAGCAATAGGGAAGACTTGAGAAATTTTCTAACCCATTGGTCAGCCACAAATCTGTTTTGAACACAGGAGAAAAATAGCATGGAAAACAATTATGCAAATTCCAAAAATAATAACTACAAAAAAGAGGGGATTCAATTTAGTGAAATGAATTTCATTTGTTCATGTAAGAAATGTTTATTGTGTCCTCAATGGTCAAGATGTGATCCCTAACTTCATAGAGCTCAGAGTCTAACTACAGATGACTATATGTTCCAATTTTACATAATTAGTCCTTGAGCAAATTTCAAAATAAAAGGCTATATCCTCCCAGTGGTCTTTAATTTTAATAATTGTCACAAAGTCTCAGATAAGGGATCTTACAATTGGACTGCATTTACACTTGGTCAAATAATTCTTTTTTAGATTTTAAATAATAACCTACTGTCTATACAGTCAAAGTGAATTTTTCATTAGCCAGTATGAGTTATTGGTATAGTATCAGTCCAGAAAAAATTCTAAATTTATGTGGCACTTTCCCCCCAAGATGTCAAAACTGTTTCATATAAATTATCTCATTGATCCTCATGCCTCTGTTGGATTTAAGTATTTTTATCCCTCTTTATAGCTCTACCTAGTCCAGTAGTAATTCAGTAAATATTGGACAATGACATTTACAATAATGGGAAAGAGGGATATGTCTGGGGACCTTTGCACTGGTAGTTTTCCTTCTTGAGAAGGGATCTGGGAGCAGATGGGATTCACTAGAAGTTTGGATCTAACTAATAAAGTTGGTGTATATCTGCTGGATTCTGGAAACCCTGAACAAAAAGTCAAAATCAGATAGCAATTTTCCTTTTGAAGATATGCAGGTAAAACAATGCTAAATTTGAAATCAGAGAACCTGAGTTAAAAGCTTGGTTCTGCCAGTGAAGCCAAAATGGTGGATCAGAGGTAGCTACCCAGCTGAACTCTCCCAACATTCCCCTCAAACAACTTTAAAATAAAAACTCAAGTCAAATTTTGGAGTGGCAGAGTCAACAAAAGGTCAGAGTGAGGCATTTTTCTGGCCTGAGAAAACTTAAAAGGTTCTTATGACAAAACGATAGAGACCTGTTGAGAGTTCATACATAAAGCAGTGGCAACAAGGAGCAGCAGCAGCTTACAGAGTTCTCAGACTAGAAACCACTGCTCAGTTCCAGGGACATGAGACCCTTTGATGTCACTGGGAACCACTGGCATTTATTGGCAATTCTGTTGTTCCTACATAGTTATAACTTTGCAGTTTCAGGGCAGAGAAGTGAGCAGGGGGAGTCTGGTCAGAATTCTAAGGCAAAGTTAGCTCTAGTGGTTACAGGGGACTATGACCTTTCCCTGAATAAAGACCAGAATGTAGACCAGGAAAATAGTGGCAACAATTCTCCCCAAAATCACATCACTTTGAAACTTCTAAAAACTTGCAGAACTCCAAAACTAACACTGAAAACAGCATGTGGAAAAAGTCAAAAGCTTGGGATAGTGCCTCCCCCCCAAGGTAAGCAGAACCCAACTTTTTAATGTAAAGTCCAAAGTCATGAAAGAGGCTCTAAACAATAGCAACGACAACAACAATAGAATTTGACCATAGAACTACAAGGTTGGCAGGGAATAACAAGATATAAAGTCTGAAGAAGACAAGAATGTGAAAAGTTACCAAAAGAAGCCTCAAAGAAAAATGCTACTTAGACACTAGCCCAACAAGAATTCCTGGAAGAATTAAAGAAAGACATAAGAATGGTAGAGGAAAAATTGGCCAAAAAAAAAAGTGATGCAAGAAAATTAACAGTTTGATAAAAAAGTCAAAAAATACTGAAGAAAATATCAGCTTAAAAAACAGAAGTGACCTAATGGTAAAAAAAAAAGGCTCAAAAGTCTACGGAAGAGAACTCCTTAAAAAAGTAGAATAGATCAAATAGAAAAGGAAGAACAAAAATTCACTGAAGAAAAAATTCCTTAAAAACATCAACACAACTTTGGCTCTTCTACTTAATACTATTATCTTAAACAAGTTTCCTAATTTATAAAATGAGAGAATGGATTTAGATAAGCTTGTAGCTTTTGTAGCTTTATATTTATAATCCCATGTGTCAGTTTTAAGAACTAAGATGATATTGAAAGTCCATAGTGAGGTAAACATCATGTGAAATTATTTTGGCTCCCTTTTTTTCTTTATAGAAAAGTTCATAGGATCATAGAAGTTAAAGCTAGAAGTATCTTAACATAACCTCATATCAGGTAACAATAATAATAATAATAATAATAGCCATACTAAATAGTTAACATTTTTATAAGCCTTATTATTTGCCAGACACTTTGCTAATCCTTAGAAAGACAAAGAAAGGCAAAAACAAAGTCCTTACCCCCAAGGAGTTCCCATTGTAATGGCGGGAGACAATATGAAACAACTCGAATAAATACAAGATGTATATATATGCAGGGTAAAAAGGAGATAATCTCCAGAGAAACAGAAAGGGGAAGAAGGATGAACAGTAAGGATCTCTTATAGCAGGAGGAACTTGAGTTAAATTTTGACCAAAGTCAAGAGGCAGAGATGAGGGGGGAACAAATTCCAGACAGGCGGACAACCGGCAGGATCAATCAATCACCATACATTAAGCACATATAATGTGTTGGACACTAGGCTAAGAGAGTCCCTGCCCTCACAGGGCTTACGTTCATTCTAATAAGGGCTCAACAGAGAGGCAATACACAAAAGGGAGCTGAAAAGAAGGATGAGTTAGACAGATGAAGTTCCAAGGACAAGATTTTGAAGTCCAGAAAGTCTAGAAAAGTGTCTGGAGACAGGAACAGGAGGGGAATGAACAGGACAACATGAACCTCTTCACCAAATGGAAGCGGGGGTGGGGGTGGGATTTCCATAAAAATGGTAGGACAAAGCCCTAGGTACTGGAGAAAAATTCCAGAAGACAAACATAGAAGCATGATTTTGAAGTCCAGAACATCAGGATCAGGGCCAGGAGGAGAAGTAAGAAAGGCTGGCCTAGGCTTCTTCACAAATGGAGACTCTAGTAACAACTTATAATGGGAGGAAAGAGTCCTCTGGATTCCGAATGCGGGAGTAGGGGGGGTGGGTTGGAGACCTGCTCCCAGAGGCACACAGAGGCACACAGTTTCAGATGCCAAGATTTGGGAAGGGTGAGAAAGAAGTTACCTCATGCATTCAAAACTTTATTGGCTAAGAAGCCAACAGAGTGTAGTAAAGAAAAAGTTCCCTCTGGGGGAAGGAAATTCCTGGATAGTTTTACAGAGATGGGGTAATGAGAAGTGTTAGCTGGTATTCCCTTCCTCTTCATATCAGTGTATACACACACACACACACACACACACACACACACACACACACAGAATTGTAGATATACTTCATAGCATATATACAAACCATAGTATAGCCCATCAAGCCATATGACCACCTTGAATTTTCTTGGGTTACTCAACTGAGAAAATTATGGTCAAAACCTTCAGTAGTAACACACTGGAACAGAGCTTATCAAATTGTCCTACAGATTCTGCTTGCTCTCCGAAGTAATTCCGAAAACACAATGGTGAATAAGCAAGATAGCAAATCCATCTATTTTGTTTCTGTGTCACTTTTTCCCTGCTACCACAATTAGGGTTGGGGCTTGGGAAAGCTGGTGTACAGAAACCTTGTCTTCTATTATTGTTCTTAAGATTATTTTACCCCAAGCTCTTGCTAGATATGGAGTCCAAGAAATAAAAAAAAAAAAAGAAGCAAAAAAGCAAGGGACAGAGAACAAGTGAGCTATTAAGAACAGGTTATAAGCATCACTGCCAGGCATTCTGGTACTAATCTTTTACTTACGTAATCTAGAGTTTAAGACAAGAAATAGGTTTCAGAAGAGGAGCTATCCCCACAAATTCTCCACTTCCTATCTTTCCAAATTTCTTATGCTCAGAAAAAGATGGCCTTTCTCCCTGCCAGCATCAAACCTTCTACTTACGTTATTGACCCTTTGAAATTTTCATTGTAATAAAGCAAGTAAGGGAGATAGGGGTAATGAGGGGTAACATTTTTCTAATGTTCTATAATATTAAAGTCTTTCTAAAATATCCTTCTAAAATCTCCTACTAGTCTCACTAAAACTAAAAATTTAGTGAGAATAGTAGATTATTTTTAAAAATCATGTTAAAAGATTTTACCAGAAGGGTTGCTTAAATATATATATATATATATATATATATATATATATATATATATATATATATATACACATACATATATATGTATGTATATATATATTTAGGTTTTTGCAAGGCAAATGGGGTTAAGTGGCTTGCCCAAGGCCACACAGCTAGCTAATTATTAAGTGTCTGATACCAGATTTGAACCCAGGTACTCCTGACTCCAGGGCCAGTGCTTTATCCACTGTGCCACCTAGCCACCCCTTAAATTTATATTTTTAAGAAAAGGATTCTACTAGTTCAAAAAACGCTAGCTATCAGATTAAATTGAAGCTAAAAAATACATCCTGCAATGTGCCAAAAAAGAAAAGACTATTTTGAGTTTTAGAGGGAAATTTCTGGAAAATACAAAAAAGGGTATTATTTCTGTATAACATATCAGATTACTTGCTATCCTAGGGTGCGGTAGATAGTGAAGGGTAAGAGGGTAAAAACATTAAAAAATTGAATGTTGAAAATTAACTTTATATAGAAGTGGAAAAATAAATTTAAAAAAGGATATTTTCACTGTTTGCAGACCACTTAAATATTTTGCAAAACAAAAGCAAACTTAAGAAATCTCTTCAGATTTCCCAACCAAAGACTTAAAAAATAAATAACAGGAGAGACTACCACTTCTGAATTGTTGAACTTGGTTCACTTTGTACGAATATTTTAAAAAAAAATAAACACCAGTATTTATTTTACTCTTGGGAGATATCAGGTACTCTAAGTTTCTGGTTTGACCAATGTCCCTCAGAAACCATTCTTCTTCAACAGATTCACAGCAGGGTTGCTATCTTAATTTAGCACAATATGGAAGTCATGGTGCTAGATCATCATAAATCCTTGAGACCACTCTGATCCCAAATCCACCTTAAAAATTCTAATTGTTTCAAGTCATAGCCACTATCAACAAGGACAAAACATGCTCATCAAGAACTAGTCAACTGGCATTTATTAAGCAACTACTGTATGCCAGACAAGTGTTTAGGATGCCAGGAAGCACAAAAAGAGTGTTCTCAAGGAATTTATAAATCTAATCAGAGATACAACATGGAAAGTACTATGTACAAACAAGATAAATACAGGATAAATTAGAGTTGGGGGGGAAGGCACTAATGAATTAAAGGGAATCAGAAAAGCTTTCTTACAGAAGGTGCCGTTTCCCTGGGACTCAGAGGAATACAGAAGACTAAGATGAGAAAGAGAATTCTTTCAGGAAATGGAACATCCTATGGGAGGAATAGCAAGGAGACCTTTGTCACAGGCTCAAAGAGCTTAACAGTGATTAATTTAGACCCTATTGCCTGTGCTAGGTATGTTACATTTCCTCTCTCTCCAAGGCTGCTACAGTTTTCCTGTCCTTAAGGGAGTTTGAGGGGGTCTAGTCTCAAGTCTCCAACAATTAAATTATATACCTACTTCAGGGGTCCCCAATCCCTGCCATTTCACTTAACTATCTAACAGATAAGTTTTTACAAAGAAATATTTACTTCAAAGATATAGCAAAACCAACATGAGAACACTCCACTCTCAGCACCTCAGGACATCATCTCCAATGACATCATTTCAATCTAAGGAGAAGATTAGGTTTCCAGTTTTACTCAGTTATTGCTTTACATGGTCTCAACAAGTTTCAAATCCCAAGCTACCCTGCACTGGAGTCTCAACACCTTAGCTTCTTAGGACTTCCCTGATCTGGAAGTAAGATCCAGTCTGAAATCTTGCTTTTAAGGTCATGCCTGCCATGGCTCAAGCTCTTGAGTCCTGGGGTCACTACCTGAGCCTAGAACTAAAAAGAACAAATACAACAGACCTAAATACCAAGTTCTCCCTCTATACCTAACTCATGATGCCTATACTTCAGGAGAACATCCATGTAAAGAGCGAAAGAAATTTTCCCAATCTGATAGTTTTAAACATTTATTCAGTTAAAAAGTCAAAGAAAGGGGTTGCTTCCATTCATGTGGACTCCCCAAAGCAGGTCCCTGCAGTTTCTCACACAGTTGTTGCCATCTTAGATGATCTGAACATGCACAATTTTTGACAATTTTTCCATATTTCAGCGTCTCAAAGTTTTACTTCCTTCTGGGGAATTAAAACCTGACAAAAGTCTGTTTTCCCTCAAGGTTCAGTTTAGATGCCATCTCTTTCCGAATCTTCTTGCTTCTACCACATTTTTCTTGAGCTCTGTATATCAACTTTGGATGTGACATAATCTTCTCTTCACTTATTTGTGTATATGTCATGATTTATAAGCTTCATGAAGGTAAGGATAGTATCTTGAGCTTTGTAGTGTCGGTATTTAATCAGTAGGCATGTAGTAAGAACCTGCTATGTATCAGGTATAGTTCCAGTTGCTGAATATAGTAATACTAAAGTGAGACAGTGGCTCCTCAAGAAACTTGAATGATTCATGGATTGTTGTCCTTTATAACCAAAGAAGACTTTGACATCAAATGAATGATGATATATCACGTGTACATTATGCTGATTATAGTGAGGGGAGTGTTGTGCAAAGACATCCTTCTCACTTCCTTTTCCAGATCCTGTAACCTGATTCAGTAGGAAACAGGACTTCCATTGATGACCTGGATGCTGTGGGCATCCTTGGCCTTATGGATGTGGATTCCTTTCATATCAGCTAGGTACCACAACTCTTGGAGCAAAGTGCCAGTATGTGATTATTTTGGAGACAAACTGGTGACAGTACAGTATGTCTAAATCTGTCTCTCAATGGTCTAATTGTCAGCATACTCCATACTCCCCTGGAACCCAAAAACTGGTTTCCTGGAAGCTGCTTGATAGGTCATGGGAATAATGCTGTGGGACCACCAGTTGGCATTGTTTATGGTCATCTAATCATCTCAGAACTCACTCCTTAGTGGATTTTGACTTTCCTGCTCTCTATATTCACCAACACCTTTTCTGGGGTCTGATAAGCAGCAGCATCAGATGCCTTAACCCAGTGTTGGGTTCATCCCACAGTGGCAGTTCAGCTTACCTAAAGTGGCGCACTAGGCACTGGCATTCCACACCTAGCTCCAAGTCAGTGAGCCAGGCTGTTTTAGCCATTTAAAGTTTGAGAATAGATCAAGATTGTTTTGGTCCCAAGACCTCTAATCATTCACTTGACTAGATAAAACTATGTGGTGACCACCATCATGGTAAGGCCAGTATGAAAGTACCAATTATACTATAAGAAACTTCAGAGGGAGCTAATTACTAATTGACTTGATTAGTCTTTCACCCCTGTACCCAGGATGGATGACCAATTTGCTTGTTAGACCTCTCCTAGAATTTCCACTGGCTTCACCCTGCCCAGGCAAAACTCACCATCATTTTACTACAGAGAGACAATTTGTTCACAGATGATAAAATATAGCTATTTATGCAAGGCTATACCTATATTTATTATTTTGCAAATCATTTGGTTTGTAATGGGACTAAAAACTGGGAGAA
The DNA here is from genome assembly GCF_037893015.1 of Macrotis lagotis. Taxonomy (NCBI): domain Eukaryota; kingdom Metazoa; phylum Chordata; class Mammalia; order Peramelemorphia; family Peramelidae; genus Macrotis; species Macrotis lagotis. The sequence goes on from NC_133660.1 coordinate 194,083,988, forward strand.
TCAGGAAAGGATTTGAAAGAAATAGATCTTGAACTGTGGCTTGAAAGATACTAAGGTTTCAAAATATGGAGATCAAGAACTCTAGGCATAGAGGTCAGCCTATGCACAAACACAGAGAAAGGAGAAAAGATATCATGGTATTTTATTTTAAAATATTAATCTCTAAATATTTATATTAGTATAATATTTTCTATGTTTAAAGAAGTTGACAACGTTTAAAATGTCTTCTATTGTTCTCAAAATTCCTATTGTTGGCTTATTGGTTGCTTAAAAGTATTAGATACTTTAAATTCATAATAATTCACAAAAAAGTCACATATATTTCTAAATATACTTAAATACTGTAATCAAAAATATAGCTATACCTTTAATAAATTAAAATTTTAAAGGATTGGATTGATTAGTTGTATACTAGTTTATCATATTGTGTAGAATGGTGTCTTCTGTTATATAATGTTATATTAAAGGCTGAATAGTTTGTATATAGATCAGAATATTTTAAATTTGCACTTTCATATTTGTATTCGACTATTGCAAATAAAAGGCAGAAAACCCCAAGATGTAGTGAAAATATTTTTATAGATATGTGGATATACTGTTATGAGTTTATATCAACAAGAAAAACATAAGTTCCATTAATTACATTTTTATAAACTATAATATTGATGTATTTTGTATATTTAATGCAAAGTGATTATTATTTTAATTTTGAGAAAGAAAATTATTTTATCTAAGAACTTTTTAAAAGGGCACTATAAATATATAGAGAGCATCAACATTTCATTCTCTGGTTTATTTGCACTAACAATAAATATTTTTAAAATAATAATTTAAACTTTGGTATAAAGTACAACAAAGATTATATTTAAAGTTATTTATCTCATCAAAACAAATCTCAACATCAGGGCCTTCTTTAAAGGGTCTTTTTCACAGGAAATATACCTAAACAGAGTTCTGATTGACAATAAAGCTTTTATTCACTATATTATATTCTCTGACTTAGACTACTAGGGTTTTCCTTGAAATATGTATTATTGGGAAATAATAGCAGGCTGTTTGATGTATTTTTACTTCTCACTTCCAGGTATCAGCTATCAAATAGTGTTGAAACTACTTTCTGAAAATAAAGCTATGTCTATTTGTAACTTACTTGTTGAGAGATGGCAGACAGAATAGAAGTGAGGTGAGTCACTGTGATATAAACCATTTTTCCTGGAATTTTCCTTGAATATCTGACAGCTGTTTGTAAATAGTGGGGAAGTTTGGCAAGGGTATTCATTCTTTAACCATCAGTGGTCATTCAAGCTTCACAGAATTGTATCATAAATAATTTTGTGGGCTACAATAGTAATCCAAATTTAGACAATCATTTTGAGTCTGTACAATTCAGTGTTTTAATCCACAATAATTCTTATGAAAAGGTGAATTTTATAAGCTAATTATTCTAAATCTTCACCAATGATCAATATACCACACTTGGGTCCATGAATTTTGAAATTTATTTTTTAACCAAGTTGTTTATATACATGCACAAAAAAAATTTGTCCAGGGATGCACACTCAAAAGGGCAGCCCTGTAGGTAATTGCTGGCATTTATTGAATAGAGGGCTGATATGATCAGACCTGTACTTTAGGAAATTCAAATGGAGAAAGACCTCCATTATATAATAGATCAACCAGAAGGCTATTATAAAAGTTTAAGCATGCAAGTCTTGAGTCTCTACACACCAAGGTGGTGGCAGTGTCAGAGAATAGAAGGGGGTATACAGAAAAGACATTTGGAATTCTACTTTCCCATCTGTGGAACAAGTGAAAAAACTAAATCTCTGAACCACCTTAAGTGACTTCTCAGTTAAGAGTTTAACTTCTGGGGTGGCTAGGTGGCATAGTGGATAAAGCACCAGACCTGGAGTCAGGAGTACCTGGGTTCAAATCTGGTCTCAGACACTTAATATTACCTAGTTGTGTGGCCTTGGGCAAGCCACTTAACCCCATTTGCCTTGCAAAAACCTAAAAAAAAAAAAGTTTACCCTCTTAGAATGAACAAATCTAAAAGAAAGAATCCTGTATGAGTCCTTTAATATTGGTCCTTCAGAGCACTTTCAGGATCTTTTTTCTTTTAGAATCTTCCATGAAGGACTTTATATTTCTGACTCTTCTAACACCAAATATTTGATTTGAAATTTAAGATAAATTGAATTGGAATGGAAAATGTAAGAGGAAGATGAAATGTTGCAAGGCCACATGCCAATTTTTTAAGAACTTTTTTCAATTATAAAGTAAATACATATGCTTTTTGCAGAAAAGAAACAGTTCAATATATCTCTCCATGTCCATTTATTAAGTATAATGGCTAGAAGTTTTTTAACATAATTTTCTGTTTCATTTATCCCAATTTATGAGGTATAACTGTTTAATTATAAACTTGATTTTAATGGCCTTTTGAGACAATTGATGTTTCACATAAGGAATTCTAACTCCTTTGGGTGGTATTTGACTCCAAATGTTATTATCCACCTCGGGGGCCATTTTCTATGGAGAGACTTTCTGAGTTACCAAAATGCTAGTACCATAGTTATTAATAGTTTACAACACTCTCCTGAAACATACCTTCTCCCCACTCCCGATTACTTCATGTTCATTTGGTATACATATTATATTTACCATATATATATATATATATATATATGTAACTTCTGTAAGCAAAAGAATATTTCTTTTTAGTCATTATACCACAGGGCAGCTAAGGGGCTCATCCTAGTAAATTAGAATGAGAGTCAGGAAGACCTGAGTTCAAATTTGACATCAAACTCTACCTGTGTGATGTTAGTAAAGTCATTTAATCCTGTTAGCCTTAATTTCCTCATCTGTAAAATGTGCTGGAGAAGAAAATGGAAAAACTTTCTAATATCTTTTGCCAAGAAAACCCCAAAGGGGACACAACTGCAACAACTGAACAACAACCTCCACAGTCCACATAGTGGACACTTGATCAAATGTTTATTGATTGACTGATTATTAGCTACCTCTAGAGATTCAGAAGATATGGGTATTTAATAAACACTTGCTGATTTGATTAAGCAGCTATTTTAAAACTATTTTCAAGAGATGACTTACAAATATGTCTAAAAATCAAATACATTCTTTCTTTCTTTTTTTTAGGTTTTTGCAAGGCAATGAGGTTAAGTGGCTTGCCCAAGGCCACACAGCTAGGTAATTATTAAGTATCTGAGGTCATATTTGAACTCAGGTACTCCTGACTCCAGGGTTGGTGCTCTGTGCCACCTAACTGCCCCCCCCAAAATACATTCTTTCAACAAATACTAACTGCCTCTTGGATGTGTAGCATACTACTCCTCACTGGGAGAAGTACAAAAACATAATCTAAAACCTTCAGGGAGGTTTTCTGCTTGTTATTTTTGTGATTAGTCATATCTGACTCTTCATGACCCCATTTGGGGGAAGTGATTTGCCACTTCTTTCTCCAGTTCATTCTGCAGATGAGGAACTGAGGTAAATTGAGTTAAGTGACTTGCACAGGATCACATAGCTAGCAAGTTTCTGAGGTCACATTTGAACTCAGGTTTTCCTGACTCCAGGTCCCACATGCTATCCCCTGCACCACCTAGTTGCCTGTAATACACATATAGCATAAATCTACTACTTTCCCTGAACTAGATTATAAGCACTTCAAGGACAAGATTAATATATTCTCTATAATTATTCATATAGTAAAAAAGAGTACTAGACTTGGAATAAGGAAATTCTGGGTTCAGATTTTGCTTCTATTCTTATTCCAAGTGAGATCATAAGTGAGTTAGCAAGTGTCTAGGTGAAAGGCAACTCCTTAAGATGGAATTCACTAAATGATTAATGTATTCAACCCTTGATATGCACAAGGAGTTTCAATACTGAGAAAATCACCAATTCTTGATATACAGCTATGTCCCCATTAGTGCGAATAATGAGTCCTGCAAAGTGGTCATATTATTTTAATTCTCAGTGCATATTTCCAATAAGCAGGAACTAATAATCACTTTGTGTATATATATATATATATGACTTCAAATAACATACTTTCTAATACATGTGAACCATTCAGGGGATTTATTCATTTATTCATTCATTCATTCATTCATTGATTTAGTGTTTTTGCAAGGCAATGGGGTTAAATGGCTTGTCCAAGGCCACACAGCTAAGTAATTATTAAGTGTCTGAGGCTGGATTGGAACTCAGATACTCCTGACTCCAGGGCCAGTGCTCTATCCACTGCGCCACCTAGCCACCCCCAGGGGATTTATTATTGACACCTGGCTGTACTGATATACGGCTCCAAATGAAGAAGAATGCCAAGAACCCTCTGAATGCTCAGTAATTGATAATGATAATAATACTGATGACCATCTGAAAGGATTCCAAGGCAGAATTCTCAGAATAAGAATTTCGAAAAATGATCACATTGTTCCAAGAAAGTTTCTGGGTGAAATGTCATAAGGGAGTTTATCTCTTCAATAGCCCTCTCAAAAAGAGCACTAGGAAACCCCAAAGAGAGGTAAAACTATATAAATCTGCATAAGAAATTTTCTTTTAAAAGTTATTCAGACAAATGAATGAACCAAGATAAGCCCTAACACAACTGCAAAAAAATATTGTGTGAAAGAAATTGAGGCAAAAATCCCAAAAGAAGAAATATGATGAAGACTAAAAATAAAAACTAAAATTTCTGAAGACACAAGAAGATGGGGGCGGCTAGGTGGCACAGTGGATAGAGCACTGGCCCTGGAGTCAGGAGTACCTGAGTTCAAATCCAGCCTCAGACACTAGCTGTGTGGCCTTGGGCAAGCCACTTAACCCCATTGCTTTGCAAAAAACCTAAAAAAAAAAAAAAGACACAAGAAGATGAATAATAAATTCTCTGAAGTAATTAAGAAAAGAAATGAAATTAGGTAAAAAATATATCAAATGAACTAGAGAATTGATTGATATTAGTAGAAGAATGCTAGTTCTTTGAGGTTAGGAACTATCTCATGTTTTGGTCTTTGTAGCCCTAACACTTAATATAGAGTATAAATGTTTAATGAGGAAAACTAAGGAACCTCAGGACAAGATGATGATGAATGCCAACATTTTATTAATATCTATGGAAAAATTAAACAAAACAATAGCTACAAAGAAATAATTGTTTTCCTGGAGAACAGGAAAAAGGAAAAGATAAGGACAGGGAATACACCTTTATAGGGCACCTACAATGTACCAGTTATGGTGTGCTAAATGCTTCATATATATAATATATATATATATATATATATATATATATATATATTATCTCATTTCATCCTTATAATGCTGGGAGTGCTGCTATTAACCCCATTTCAGAACTAGAGAAAACTAAGACAAACAACAAGAGACTTGCCTAGGGTAACACAGCTAGTAAGTAAGTCTTTCTAACTCCAGAAATTCATGTTTCTTTTTCTTCTGTACACCAACTAAATCTTCTCCCCCAATACCAGTTTTCTATTCACTCTTTCCAAGGTCCCTTCAGCATGGCTTCACTTCACACACTGAATGTCTCATACTGAACTTCCTCACAATTCTGTTTCTTCAACGTAGCATTCAGTCATTCACTCTGTCAACCAAAACTCACTCAGCTAGACAAACACTTCAAGTTTACCTCTACTTCCATGATGCATGTTCTTGATCCCTACTCCATCTCTTACCATGCACAGCACAATTTTTTATGACCAAAACTTACTTGGAAGTCATTTATGAATTATCTCAAACAAACCCAAATAAAGATTCAAGGAATACTACCACAGTTTCTGTTTCTTCTTTCTAGGTACCATCAACAGACAAGCCAAAATGATTCTCTCCCAGAAGTAACTATCCTTCCCTGAGTGTCCTAGAGACAGCCCAACTGTACAGACTAGGAATAACAAGGAACTAACACAAAAGAAACACAAGAAGGAAACCTCATGAAAATTGTAGATAATAAAAATTTGACTGAGTTCATAGTTCCATGGGACTAACACATCTGAACATACAGAAGCAATTGATAAATTAATTTCCTTTAATCCAGAAGATTAAATCAATAGCAAAAGGTAGCAGAGAGTACTTTCTCTTGCTAATGTTTATTTTGGGATTACTGGTTCCCAACATGGTATGCTGGTAAATTTTAACAACTGGCTCTCCAGGGTCAAAAAAAAAGTTCTACACAAGACACACTTTTAAGTTTACTCAGAATTATTAACTTTTTCTGTTTTCTTTAGACAATCATCAAAACAATATGTCAAATCCTGTTTTATAGAGTTTATGGATTTATGGATAGCAAGGTATAAATGCTCACACTGAAAATTTAACAATTGGTTTACTGGGTTGGGCTGCTCGGGCTAGAGGAGTACTGGCAATCTAAGCCCTGACTGCTATACTGACCATGGAGAAGGCTCCTTTCTGAAAAGGCCCTCTTTCTCCCTGATAGCACCACCTGCTGTCCATGATTCAAAAATGTGATTTAAAAAACCCAAAACCTCAAAAAACCTGGTTTCTGCTTCACGTTTCTCCTGTGGTACCTAAACCATGTCCTTTTAAGTATATCTCAAAACCCCAAAATTTAAGATATCTTACCTAATTTTTCATGGGTTAATTTTCCTGATTACCCCATCTGAAAGATGACATTATCTCAAAGGGCAGGGTCATTTACAAGGTGAGGAAGGAGAGTAGGAAGTGCAATGGGAGATAAGGAGGTATTAAGTGTTGCAAAAAAAGGATAACTTTTCAGATAACTTAATTTTTCAGAAATCAACTTTTATTTTTCCCTTTGATTTTTTTTTTTTTAGGTTTTTGCAAGGCAAATGGGGTTAAGTGGCTTGCCCAAGGTCACACAAGCTAGGTAATTATTAAGTGTCTGAGACCGGATTTGAACCCAGGTACTCCTGACTCCTGGGCTGGTGCTTTATCCACTGCACCACCTAGCCGCCCCTCCCTTTGATTTTCATGATAATTTTAGGTCTGTATTCCTTTAGGGAGAAAAAATGTCCCCAAATCAATCCACCTAGGAAAAAAAACACACGCAAGAAAACCTTTTGCATCACACATATAGCAGAAAATCAGAACTTTCAACAAAATAACAAAATAGTCAATAAATAAAATAACATACTGAAAACACTGTACTATATAGTCTCTCAATTATAGAATCTAGGATATGAAAAGAACTTCAGAGATGATAAAGTTCCTTTCATATCCAAATAGGAATATCCTCAATATCTTTCTTTTAATACCAAGTCAGCAGAAAGAATATCAAGATAGAAAAGCAAAGTCATGTAATCTCTCTCCTCTAACCTTCTTTTGGACTACTCATAAATCAACAACATATCATTTTGAATAGATTACTAAGACCCTCTGAATTTCAGGCTTATCATCTATAAGATGAGGATAATACCACCTATCTCCTGGGTTTGGTTTGAAGATGAAATGAGATAATGTATGTAAAGTATTTGTAAACCTTAAAGATCCATATAAAGGTGAACAAATATTCTTCTAAAGTTTTTAGAGACAACACCATTTCTTATACACTGGGTGCCTACAAATGCCCCTATTTGTTTTGTTTACTTTGAAAATTGACAATGAGTAGACAGAGAAAAGAAAGGATAATATCACTTTAAGCACTTTATCATTATAAAGCTTAAATAATAATAAAATACCAAAATGGTATGTTTAGGTCAGAGCTAAGAGTTCTAATAGATATGAAAAACTTGTGAAAAAAATCCTGGATGGTCATAGGAAAATATGGAATACAAATCCAGGAAAAAGCAGTCCTCAGTGACAGTTCTGAAAAGGAAGGAGTCAGGGGAGAAGAGTAAAAATAGAAAGAATTTCTGACAATAACTTTTCTGACTTAACATAGTGTTTAGGGACATTCCTGGTCAAAGATATATTAGTTACATCCACTTAAAGAAATTTGCATGTAATAAAAATGCATTGAATGAATGTGACAGGATGGATGGCTTATGACTAATATTAAAAGAGTTTGTAATCCCTGAAAGGCATGTTAAGGAAGCTTTGCCCAGAGTAGCAGCAGATTATTACACTTGTTGAATAATCCACAAACTAAAGCTAACAATGATGATGGAACAACTAAAAATCTCATTGCTTTAGGTTAGCTAGAAATAAAATTAGTCTGAATTAGTAAAGAACATAATCACGACAACTCATCATTTGCAAGGTATCTTTTTCCTTCACAACAACCCTAATTTATATAAGTATGATGCCCATTTTCCAGATGAGGAAAAATGTGAGTTATAGATTTTATTGGGGGGAGTAGAGAATAATATTATTATTCCAATGTACTTAATAGATATCTGTAAAGTACTTCTATAAAGAGATGAAAACCATGGTATAGTGATTAGAGTTTGGAGTTGGTAAGACCTGCATTCACATCCTACCTTTCATACATACTATTCATGGGACCTTAGACAAGTCACCAAAATCTAGGATTATAAGTGCTAGGGTTACTGAGCTGATGCCCTCCAGACTGAAGAAATCACAAGTATGAAAGAAAAAGATAGGTAACTAGATGGTACTTAAAGATTTACAAAGCATTTTACATTATTTAATTCCCAAAACAACTCTGCTGTGGCTATTAGTGTCCTCCTATTTTATTGTTGAGTCATTTCAATTGTGTCCAGCTCTTCCAGAACCAATCTGGGGTTTTCTTAGCAAAGATACTGTAGTGGTTTACCATTTCCTTCTCCAGATCATTTTACAGATGAGGAAACTGAGGCAAAGGATTTGCCCAAGGTCATACAGCTAGTAGGTGACTGAGGCCAAACTTGAATTCAGAAACACGAGACTTCCTGACACCAGATCAGGCATTCTATCCACTCCACCACCCAGAACTGAGAACTGTTTAGACTGATATCCCTGATATTGGGTAAATGTCACAGGTGAGATTTAAAACCAGATCTCTCCTAATTCCAAGTCCAATGATCTTTCCAATATACAGGGACAGGAGAGAAGGGAAAGAAGAGGGAATAAGCATTTATCTAGTGCCTACAATATACCCATCCTCATTACAACCCCAGGAACTTTATAATGCAGTTCTTTTGCCTTGGAGGTAGACAGTGTGGGAGCTATGCTCTCCCTATGGGAGAATTGTCAACACTCCACTCACAGTCAGGTAGCAAATGAATGAAGATTTTCCAGGAGATCCAGAAAATTTGAAATCATTCTTTTACTGTTTTACAACTAAGTTTATTTGATTAATAAAGTTATTGCAGAGCACCATTTAAAAGACTGAACTGTAAGTAAGCTCCATGAGGACAGGGACTCTGCCTTACTCTTCTTTCCATCCTAGCATCTGAAAGACAAATATTTGATGAAGAAATGACATGAGTCCAAAGGATGTCTATTCAGTCAAGTTTAAAAGGGAATTAATTGTCTAGCAATAGTAAATATTTGTTAAGTGACTGACAAATCTAATCCCTATTTTAAGATTGACTAATCTTTTTAAATTAATAGGTAGTTTGTGGGGCAGCTAGATGGTCAAGTGAATAGAGCACTGGGCTTGGAATCAGGAAGACATCCTCATGAGTTACCCTTCCTAGCTGTGTGAACCTGGGCAAGTCACTTTACTCTGTTTGCCTGGATTTCCTCATCCATAAAATAAACTGGAGAAGGAAATGGCAAACCTTTCCAGTATCTTAGCCAAGAAAATCCCAAATGGGGTCACAAGGATTTAGACACAACTGAAAATGACTGTAGAATAAAGGCTGTTCATAGGACAAGTGAATTTAAAGATTATCTAGATGCAATCCTTTCATTTTATAGATGAGAAAACCAGTCAGAGACATACAAGTCATTTTCTATGAAGTCACATGAAAACAATAGGGAAATCAGAGCACATCTCTCCAAACTGTAAATGATAAATGAGTTGAATGTAACTTTCCTTAGACTTCACTTTCAAATGGTAGAGAGAGAAAAAAATATTTGAACAGTAATAGAAAATGGAGGTGGGGGAGAAATATTTTAAAGGATAACATCAGCTGAACTGCCTTAAGTGCTCCCCTGGCCTCTAAGAGTCTTAGATCACTCAAGTAGTAAAGAGTTTAAACTTGACTTTTTTCCCTCTTCAGAGGAAGGAGGTCAACACTTCCTTAAATTGTTGTTTTTAGTTCTTTAGAGAAGGAAGTTAGAGCTTCTTGGGTGTGCTGGGTAAACCTGCTTTTAAAATATTGACTAATGAGTAACTAATTAAGCCTTTAGACAAGGTCTCTTAAAACATATGAAGTTTTCAAGACTCAGATGAATAAAAACCCTTGATGATAATAAACTTTACCAAGGCATTTTGGGCTTCTTGCCTTATTTAAAAAAAACCTTCCTATTCACTATTTACAATTCAGACTTCTATTTGGGGGCTGATTATAAGACTGAAAAGTTTTTTAATTTATTGGGGTTTTTTTTAACTGAACAGTCTGCTTTATTCAAGATCATTTATAAACCTTTGGCATGTAAAGTGGAGTTGGATGATGGTCAGTCATAATATTAAGAATTACAAAGCACTTTACAGATATTATGTAGTTTGAGTCATAGAAATCTTGGGAGGAAGGTGCTATTATTATACCTCATTTTACAGATGAGGAAACTGAGGCAAAGAAATGACTTGCCTAGGATTATACAAAATGACTGAGGTTACATTTGAATTCAGGTCTTCCTGCCCCAGAAGTCCAGGGCACTGAAAGAAATGATTATTTCTTTCTTATATTAATAAGCAATTATTGAATTAGGATTAAAGACTTTTTTTCCACTTCCTTATTCTTCACTTCCTTATCAACCATTGTAGGAAATCTTAGGAAAAACTAACCCCACAAAGAGAATTGGTGAGATTCCATTCATAATCTTTGGTCAGACAGATCTGGGATAGAAGTGGATTTCTTCTTTGATATACATATATATTTCTTATTTATATATTTTATACTTATTTAGATACAGACAGACAGCTAGCTAGCTAGATAGATAGATAATAGATAAATCTCTTTGACAAAGACATGGGTTATCCAAGACACATACTCCCAAGACCTCTATTAGAAGAGTCCACATCTCATTATAATATTCATTTTCTTATTAATTGTCAACCACTCAGAATTGATAGCCACTCTCAGCAATGCCCACTATTCGAAAGGCTGTGAAGTCACTGCCATGAGTCACGTTTGGTTCAAAAGAGAGATAGATCAAATGACCATTTCTTTTATTAATATAATGCCAGCATTTTTAATAAAATGATTAATTACCCAGAAACTATGTGTCTCAAACTTTTTTAAGCATCTCAGCACTGAGCCTCCAATCAGCTGCCTCCTGACCTACAGTTATGATCCTGGTTTGGTCATTTATTCTCTGTGTCTAAGTTTAAACGGAGGCAGCCAGGTGGTAAAGACGATAAAATTTCCAGTTTGTGGAGTCAGCAAGACTCATCTTCCTGAGTTCAACTCTAACCTCTGATACTAGCTGTGTGAGCCTGGGCAAGTCACTTATTTCTATATGCTTCAGCTTCCTCATCTGTAAAATGAACTAGAAGGAAATGGTAAATCACCCCATTATCTCTGCCAAAAAAGCCCCAAGTGAGATCACAAAGAATCAAACATGAATGAACAAACCAAAACCTAAACAAATTCCTTTATATTTCTCTATCTCAGTTTGCTCATTTGTAAAGAAGGAATAATATACAAAATGCAAAATTCTCTGTCTGGCATTTAAAACCTTCTAGATTCTGATTCCTACTTTTACCTTCCCAGTTTTACTTCATACTACTCCCCATGTAGTACAGAGGACAGGGTGGCTAGACCTGGAATCAAGAAGACCTGTGTTCAAATCTCAGACACTTACTATGAGATCTTGAGCAAGTCAGTTAACCTCTGCCTCCATATTTCCTTTTTTAAAATTTTATTTATTTAAGGCAATGAGGTTAAGTGACTTGCCCAAGATCACACAGCTAGTCAATTAAGTGTCTGAGGTCACATTTGAACTCAGGTCCTCCAGGGCTGGTGGTCTATCCACTGTGCCACCTAACTGTCCTTTCCCTCCATATTTCCTAATCTGTAAAAAGGGTTTAACAGTCTCCCAGAGTTGTTATGAGGATTGAATGAGATAATTTTTTTTAATTTTAGAAAGGTTTTATTTATTTTGAGTTTTACAATTTCCCCCCATCTTGCTTTCCTGCCCCCCCACCCCTAGTCTTTACATCATTCCCATAGTTTGCATTGATCTAAGTTGAATATGATGAGAGAGACATCTCATACTATATGTTTCTTTCTTAAGAATGAGATAATTTTTTAAGCATCTTGTTCAGCTCCTGATCCATAATGTTGAATAAATGTTAGCTACAGTTACTTTTTTGTTTTGCTTTACTGCTCACTATTCCCTTTACATGATAGACCTGCCCATGCTTATAATGAGCAAATGACACTCCCTCCACATCTCCACTTATTAGGATCTTTGGTTTTCTTCAAGGCTTGACAAATGGCAACCAACTTACATTAGCTGCCTTTCTTGATTCCTCCAGTTGCTATTGATTTTCCCTTATGGATATCATCTTTGTATAAGCTTTGTATTTGCTAGTCTGTTGCTCCTCACTCTATTATAATCCTCATGCTTTGTTGTTGTTCAGTCATATCTGACTTTTGGGGCTCTAATTGGAGTTTTCTTGGCAAAGATAATGGAATGGCTTGCCGTTTTCTTCTCCAGCTCATTTTTCAGATGAGGAATCTGAGACCAACAAGGTAAATTACTTGACCAGTATCTTGCAGCTAGGGAGTATCTGAGACCACATTTGAACTCAGATCTTCATCTCCATGACAGGTGATCTATGCACTGTGTCACCTAGGTGCCCCAAATCCTTAAACTACCTCTCTCAAAAAGAGTTTCTGAAGAAAGTGCTTGTGAACCTACAAATTTGTGGCTGTTTATTATTATTCTGAAACTACCTTTACAGAATTATTATTGTAGCAAAACAGAATATTTCCTATTGGGGGCCTAATCTAAAATTAGAAGTTGGAGCAGATGGATTCCATAGTTCTTACCAGTTCTAAATTTTTAAATCCTTAGAGCTCCAAAAGTCAGATATGACTGAATAACAGCAAAGTATGAGGATTATAATAGAGTGAGGAGCAACAGACTAGCAAATACAAAGCTTATACAAAGATGATATCCATAAGGGGAAATCAATAGCAACTGGAGGAATCAAGAAAGGCAGCTAATGTAAGCTGGTTGCCATTTGTCATCAGATTTGCCATGAGAAATTAGAATTCCCATTCCTTAAGGATGCAACCTCATAGTGCAGCTTCCATTATATTCTGAAGGGGGGAAAAATATCAGCATGTAAATCACCCTATGCTAAGACTTGCAGCCTAGATCTTTAATAATTTTCTAAACTAGGGATTTTAAATCTTAGGACCCCTTTGGCAGATAAAGCCTTTCTCTGAACAATATTCTTATATACAGAAAATAAAATTTATGGGATTACAAAGAAAACCAATTATATTGAAATACAGTGATCAAAATTTTTTAAAAATAAGGGAACTTGACCTTAAGACCCCGGTTCTAAAAGTAACACAAGATGAGTTGAAAAAAGGTCAAAGTCTCTTACTGCATCCAGGGCTATCTCCAGTTGTTCTGATCCTTATCTAGCCACTGGACCCAGCTGACTCTAGAGGAGAAAGTGAGACTGGTGACTTTGCACAGCACCCCCCTCATTCAAATCCAATTCACTTTCCTGTCATGGTATCACGTCCCTGAGGTCAGTCTTCTTCCAGAACAAAGGACAAACATCACCATCAAGACCAATACGGGGTAAAGTACCACAGGTGTGACTTACTATCTGGACTCATCTACTATAACCTGGGGCAGTTTTTCTGCCTGCCTACACCCTCCCAGCCTGACTAGATTTTTCCAAGGGCTTTCTCCTATCTTACAGATACTGGGCAAACTCCACTAGACACTGATTCACATCATCAGGAACTTTAGAAGAGCCTGGAAGTTGGGGCAGAAAACTGCCTCAGTGAAAATAGCTCCTTGATCATGGATTGTGACAACCAAAATTATTTAGTTGGTAGAGTGGATAGAATTCTTAATCTAGAGTTCAGATATAGTATAGCCTCAGACACTAACTCTGTGACCCTGGGTAAGTCATTCTGTCTGCCTCAGATTTCCCAATTATAAAATGGGAATAATAATAACAATAATACCTACCCTCCTATAGTAGCTGTGGGAATAAAATGAAATAATATTCATAAAGTGCTTCACAAACCTTAAAGGATGCTCAGAGAGACTCATCTGAAGCATGGAATAATGAATGGAGTTCTCGGTTTAGAATCAGAATGAAAAAGGTTTGAATCTTTCCTCTGACACTCAACTAAGGCAGTCACACAATCATTCTGAGTCTTAGTTTCTTCATCTGAAAAGTGGGGGGGGGGTGATAATGATGATAAGTAATAGTCCCTTCCTTATGAAGTTTATTGACTAAAATTAATCATATTCCTAAAGTAGTCTGAAAACCTACAAAAGTGTCAGCTATTTTTAAAGAAGCAGCATAGTAAAAGACCTGGGTCCAAATCCTGCTTCTGACATATTTTGGCTACATGGCCCTAAGAAAACGATTTCATTTCTAAGGATTCTAGGCAATTCTCTTAAGAAGGTAAGTTACAGAGAAGCTTCTGACCTGAATTAATAAGAATAAATTTTCTCCTCTGAAAGTTTCCTATGCCAGTGAGATCATAAGTCTAATGTCATCTCAAGGAATATTATCACAGTGAAAAGCTCCCAGTCCTGAAATCTCTATTTGACTTCCTCCCAGTGTCAGTCCCCAAGTGTATTCTTTCTTCCCAAAAGAGATCCAGTAGTCAAGTAATCATGGTTTAATGTATAACTCTGCTACTAACTTTCTGCATGTCCTTGGGGAAAAGCCATTTAATCAATAAACAAATATTTATTGTGAGTGCCCGTATCCAGTTCTGTGTCCATTCTCTCTCTTATTAACTCCCCTGCTGTAAATCGTCACTCTTCATCATACCCTCTCCTGGCTCCTAAAACCTACTCACTATCTCTCTTCCCTCTCCCTCTTCCTCTACTTCTTTATATTTCCTCCTATTATACACCCCCCAAATAAGACTGAAAGCAGGTGTCCTTGTATTTTTATTCCTTAGAAATCTCCTTAACCTCCTTAATCCCCCCAATCACCACTCTGCTCACTAATAGCCTTTCTACCCAAAGATTTAACCAGTACTAAAGTTCACAATTTGTCACCCTCTCCATAGGTCCTAGCAGTTTAATTTCTGCCTGTCATTCAGCTTTTGAAGCACCATATTCAATTCAATTTAAAAAGCATTCATTATACACTTACTATATATACAGCTCCCAAAGATTTGGTATCCTTAAAGAATAAGCCTGGTCCTTGAACTCATTTTTACCACCTTTGAATTTGGCCCTGTCTCAGAAAATCAATTCGATATTTTAAAGTACGTACTATTTTAGCCAAAAGACATTTTAAAAACCCAGGAAAGGGCCAATTTATGAAAAAATGTATAGCAGCTCTTTTTGTGGTGACTAAGAATTGGAAATCAAAGGGATGCCCATCAATTGGGGAACAGTTAAACAAGCTTTGGTATACAATTAGAATGGAACATAATTGTATCACAAGAAATAACAAGCAGGATGATTTCAGAAAAACCTGGAAAGACTTAAATGAACTGATGCTGAGTAAAGTGAACAGAACCAGGAGAATACTGTACACAGTAAAAGCAATATTATTTGATGAATTGTGAATGACTTAGCTATTCTCAACAAAATAATGATCTAAAACAATCTCAAAGGACAGATGATAAAACATACTATCTACCTCTAAAGCAAAAACTAATATTAATTGTATACAGACTGAAGTATGTTGTTTTTCACTTTCTTTCATTTTTTCTTTTTTCCAGTCTTCTTGTACAAAATGACTAATATGGAAATGTTTTACATAATTGTACATGAATACCTATCTTATTACTTACCAACTCAGGGAGAGGGAGGGTGAGATGAGAGAGAGAATTTGGAGAAAAGACTCTAGCAGATCAAATATATATATATATATATATATATATATATATATATATATATATATATATATATATATATATTTAGGGGTTTTTTTTGTAAGGCAAATGGGGCTAAGTGGCTTGCCCAAGGC
This sequence comes from Macrotis lagotis, assembly GCF_037893015.1. Lineage (NCBI taxonomy): Eukaryota > Metazoa > Chordata > Mammalia > Peramelemorphia > Peramelidae > Macrotis > Macrotis lagotis. The sequence goes on from NC_133660.1 coordinate 194,100,198, forward strand.
CACACAGCTAGGTAATTATTGTCTGAGACCGGATTTGAACCCAGGTACTCCTGACTCCGAGGCCAGTGCTTTATCCACTATGCCACCTAGCCGCCCCCAAATATATTTTTAATAAAAGTTAAGTCTTGAGTAGGCAGCATCTTAAAGGTAGAAACTCTATGAGAAAGAGTTAAGAAGAGAATACATTCTAAATATAAGGAACAACCTGTGCAGAGGCACAGACATGATAGAGAAGAGAGACAAAGCACTAGGTATGAAAAACAAAGAATTCACCAGTTTGACTGGATCATATCTTCATAATAGGTCTGGAAAGAGAGTCCAGTTGTGGAGGGCTTCAAAAACAAAACAGAAGACTTTACATTTCATTCCAGAGGCAATAATCTTATCTATCTTTTCCACATAAAACCTTAGAGATTTGTCTAATCTCTCCCCCACATCACCATCATTTTGGAGGTGGATAAAACAAGAATGCAATCTATTGCCAGCAACAACTTATATACAAGAAACATGAAGAAGGGTACATCCCTGTACAGGGAGAGGGGTCAATTGTATAATTAGAAATAGAGATAACAGAGGCACAATTGGAGTATTATAAAGGTTTACCTAAAATATTTTAAAAATCTAGTTCTAGAAGGCCTCTTAGCTTCTTGGGTAGGTACTTGACAAAGGACTTAGAGGAAGAAAGGAACATGAATCACACAGGCTAAGAAAGCATGAATGATTTTTATTCTGTACCAGAGAAGGGCACATTCACACTAATAAACATCAATGAGATAATGTATTCAATGAATCAATATTTGTACTCACCAACTGGCTACCTCACCAGAGTGTTGAAAGAACTGCTAAAAATAATGTCAATATAGTCTTTCAATCTCTCCACCAGAAACAAGCTATATTAACAGAGTCTATTATGACTATCCTTTATTTTTGCTATTTAATTTTCATTATGCCTATTTCTCTCATGGTAACACATTATGAAAAAAGAAGTATGTTATAATCATTTGCTACTGAAATTAAAAATCTCTTGATTATAGCAGAGGTATGCAGAAGCACGATATTATGAAGAGATATTAACATGCAAAAATGTTTTTCAAAGACAAATTATATTGATATCCTTCATTTTTACATTGCCCAAATTTTCCCATTTCTCTCCTCTTTCCCTTCTGGAATATCATTCCATATAACAAAGAATTGAAAAAAAAGAGGGAAAATGATCAACATAATTGATCAGTTCATTAAAATAAAACAAAACAAAATAAAATTTGACAGTTTATTAAAATAAAAAATATATAAACCCATAGACCTCACACCTCTGTAAAGCAGAGGGATGGGGCTGGTATTTTCTCATATCCCTTAGTGGCATTTCACATAATATGTTGAACTTGGAGTCAAGAAGCCCTGAGTTGGAATCCTGCTCAGACATTTACCAGATGGTGGCCTTGAGCAAGCCACTTAGTCAGTCTCAATTGCCTCATTGGTAAAATGAGGTTAATAATAACACCTGTCTTCTGGGGCTATTAATGAGGATCAGATGAGAATGTAAAGACCTTTGTGACCTTAATAAAACCTGCAAATGTTAGCTGTTATTATTGCTTTTGCTGTAGATTTGGTCCACAGATAAATCAGTCAAAGGGAAATTAATTCCAGATTCATTCAGGCAAACTCCATGAAGCTCATGTTTTGAGTTCACTTAATCAAAGATTACTAAGTGAAGTTGACTGCTGTCTATATGCAGGGGTATGGATGGTGGGTGGCAACACCCTCCCTTAAAATTCTGAATACATGGAAAGAGCCAAGATGACCTTTTAAAATAAGATCCAGTTGCTCCTTGTAAGAGGCCACCTTTCTTGAAGATCACAGTTTCCTTCTTGCAAAGAATAGTCCTTGCAAAGAATAAATAGTACAGAAGTAAAAATAGAGTTCACTTCATGTTGGAGGGAAACTTTGGCATTATAATTGACGAGTCAAGTATATGATCTGATTTTATATACTCTTCTTCATCCTTCCAAAATCTCTCTAAAGTTCTGGAAAATACTGAATGAATCTAAATGAAAAATAAAAAAATCTGAATTTCATGAAATCGTATCGTTAAAGATTGTGGAACTGCAAGGGATTTTTGGGGACAGTGATCCAGTTCCTTTATTTTCTTTACAAAAAAAAAATCATCTGGAGGGGAGGGGAGTGTCTGTATACTCTTGCTCCTGTATACTTCTCTAGATTTATTACACATTATCTGTTCCAGTCAAACTTCTCTGCTTGCTTTTCCCCACAATGGCTATTTACTATTGTACTATCATCTACATAACACTTTTCAGTTTTGGAAAGCATAGTACATAAGTTATTTCATTTACCCTCCCAGCACCCTGGGTTGCAGGTGCTATCATTTCTTCATTTCATAGATGAAGAAACCAAAGCACACAAAATCAAGTGTTTTGTTCAGGTCCACAAAGTGAGTTTCTGAGGCAAAATTTGCACTCAGTCTTTTCTGATTCAAAGTTCAGCTTCCTATGCATTATATCACCTAGTTTCCTAGCAGTTCCCATGACTGAAATTTTCATCTTTGTCTCATAAAATCCTGACTGGGTTTCAACTGAGTCAATAAATTACCCACCCCACCTAATTTAACACTTTTATCATATGAGAACATCTACATTGAATCAATCAGAGGTATTTTAAGTAGGTGTAACAAGAAGTCTATTGGACTATTAAGTCAAGTCCTATGGGGTTTGTATAAAATCATCAATTAGTCTGGAATCAGGATTCAAGTATGTGCCAGAACAAAAGAGAATTATTCCATTTAGAGCCCCTGAAAAGGAATCTTAGCCTTGGATGTCCTTCTCTCCTCTCCTCACTCTTACCCTTCCTCTAAACCCTTGTGAACTTTGGAAGAGAGAAGAATTTTGGACTTGCTGTCTGTGCTCTAATCCTAGAAGAGTGTTTGAAACAGCTGACACAGTTTGTGCATTGGAAGCCAGGGACAAACTAGACACACTAAGGAGAGGCAGCTTCAAGATTCTACAAGGAGTCCAACAAAGAAGCGAGCTCATGACTAAGGGGAACCTCAAGAATATCATATCAGGGAGAAAAAAAAACTTCTAGCAACCAGGATCTGGTGAATTTGCTTTAATGATGAAACTTCCTCTTGCAAAGAGGGTTCCAAAACACTTACTTGACCCAAATATCAACCAAATCTTGTAAAGGAATCTTTTGCCACATATTCTCTGATCTTGTGCCCATTTTCCCCAGGACTCTAGAAGGACTGGAGAAGAAGCATGTCAGACCTTTGGGGAGATGTTTTGTTCCAAGTATTCTTACTATGCTACTTTAGTAAATGTGGCTGTTTAGTCATGTCTGGCTTTTTGTGACCCAGCTTGAGGTTTTCTTCGCAAATATATTGGGAGTGGTTTGCCACTTCCCTCTCCAGTGGTTTAAGGCAAACAGAGGTTAAAGTCACCTTATTCAGTTCACACAGCTTATAAATGACTAATGCATATCTAAACTCAGGTTTTTCCTTACTCCAGGACCAGTGCTCTATCCACTGAGCTATCTAGCTGTCCTCCTCTATTTTAGTAAATACCTCTTAATAAGAACTAATTAAATCTGACTATCTAATTCCTATCAACTGATAATTATTAAGGGAAGTCCAATAGGAGTTTGATTTATAATAGGTTTAGATTAGAAAGATACCCCAATCACTCTGGCCTAGAACCTTGAGGGGAGATTGTGGGGGGATGTAACTTGGGGGGATTTAATGACAGCATAATCTTGAGGGGGGAATTAATAAATAGCTAGAACCTTGGGGGGGATATAATGGACAGCTAGAACTTTGAGGGGAGATGTCATAGACAGGACATTGAGGGGGGATGTAATAGATAGCATAACCTTGAGTGGAGATATACTAGACAGTTAAAACCTTGAGGGAGGATGTAATGGACTGCTAGACTCTTGTGGGGGGTTGTAATAGGACATTGGGGGGTTGTAATAAACAACTAGAACCTTGGGGGGATTTAATAGACTGCATAACCTTGAGGGGAGATGTAATAGACAGCTAGAACCTTGGGGGATATAATAGACAGCTAGAACCTTGAGGGGAGATGTCATAGACCTTAGAACCTTGGGGGGGGATGCAATAGGCAGCTAGAACTTGAGGGAAGATGTAATAGAAAGCTAGAATTTTGAGGGGGGGACATAATAGACACTAGGTTCTTGGAAGGGGATCTAATAGACAACTAGATGATGCAGTGAATAAAGTGCTGGTTCTTGAGCAAGAAAGTCCTGAGTTCAATATCTGATCTCAGCCACTTATTAGCTTTGTGAGCCTGAGCAACACTTATTCTCTCTTTCTGCCTTGATTTTCTTTTCTGCAAAATGGGAATTAAAAATACCACCTGCCTCCCAGGGTTGTAGTGAGGATCAATGAGAAAACACCTACCATAATGCCTATCACAGTAAGTACTATATAAAACATTAACTATTATTATTTACAGTTATTCTCAAGGGATCTGTCTACACTAGGAGTGGAAGTAGGTCAAGTTACTATTTCCTTCAGTTCAATAGTCATCTCCATTAAGAAATCTATCTTAATTCCCTCAGCTGTTGGGAATAGACTTTGTAGATATTTCTTGTTGGTTCCTTTCAATGAATATGTTTCTTCCTGACTCACCTTGAGGGCAGGCTCTATTTGTTTTGTCTTTGTATTCTCTGTGCCTAACATGGGACATGGAACATAGTAAGCACTTAATAAATACTTTTTTTTTAGGCCAACAGTGTTAAGTGGTTTGCCCAAGGCCACACAGCTAGGTAATTATTAAGTGTCTGAGACCGGATTTGAACCCAGGTACTCCTGACTCCAGGGCCGGTGCTTTATCCACTATGCTACCTAGCCACCCCTAGTAAATGCTTTTTCAATGAAAATTCAACACCTTTTAAAAATTTTAAGTGAACTTGAAAGAAAAGTATTATCATAAGTGACTGGAGTATAATTTTATGTTTATTCCTTAATCCCTCATGATGCCTTTTCTAGTTTTCAAATGCTTAAATGCTAAAGGGTTGTTTCAAATTCTTCGAAGTTGTCTTGTGTTTGTTCAAAGAGGTTCAAAGATTATCCAAGAGGAAAAGGAAATTTAGAAGTGTTTGGAGGAGTCATAAGCTTAAGTCCAAAGTTCCCGTTGATAAAGACACTGGAAATATTGCTGGCAAAGTCTAAGAAAAGCTTAACATGGGCTTATAGGCTGGGGCATAAAGGGTTACCGAGGATTACATGCCAGAAACAAACTGTGATCGGTCTCAAAGTCAATCTCAAGGCAATAGAAAGATAAGACAGGAAAGAGTCAGGATAGTAGCAGAATGCTATTGTACAAACCCACAATAATAAGCTATTTAAGAGATTTCAATGTGGCTGAATTAAAGAGGTAAACAAGTTTTCTTTAGAACCATTAATCTGACTCCTTCAAGAAGACATAAAATAAGCTCCAGATTTGAATGAAGACTAGAAACTGACCACATCAAATGATAGGAGACACTGATCACTTAAAAAAAAAATTATAAAATCAAGTTTTTCAATCTGTCTCACTCTACTCTTAATCTTTCTCATTTTCTTAATCTGCCTAAGAGGCAGATTTCTCAGCTTCTTGGATTTAAAATCAAGACCTGGGTTCAAATCCCACTTTAGTCACTTATTAGTTACATGACTATGGGCAAGTCATTTCACCTCTCTAAAACTCAGTTTGTGGGGTCAAAGTAAATAAAAGAAGTTCCAGTTCCATGTAGAATTATCTTTTTTTATTATACTATGTTATAGAATGCTTGTTTGATTCCATAAATTAAAAATAAATTTCATCTTATTTTTAAAATGATAATCACCAAGCATTTAATAAATGCTACTATGTGATAGGCATTGGGGATAAATGTACTTACTTCAAAAGTTGTTGTAAGGCTCAAATAAAATAATTCCTGCAAAGTGCAAAAAATTTTTCTTTTGGATAAGAATTATGATTTCATTAGTTGAGGATAGTGGCCTAAACTTTTTTTCATCACATATTCCCATTGCTGAAAAAGAATTGAGCATGTGATTATATATTTGTTAATAAAAATATGTACATCTACCACTATACACATAATTATGTATATTGGACATTTTTAAAAACCAGTAGACAATTTAAAAGGATACAACATAAAGAGGAAATAATACTTGATTATAAAGACAATAGGGAGTCACTGGAGTTTACTGAGCAAAGAAATGACATGGTAAGACCTATTAGAAAAATCCTTTGGGCAGTAATATGTATAGGCCCCATTTTGGAGACCATTGGTTTAAGGAACTTCCAGGGAAGAAAATCCCTCACCCGATGTGGATCAAAATTGCTCTGTAACTTATATTCTTAGAATTTCCCAGGAACTGAGAGGTTATGAATTGCCCACAATCATATAATTAATTTAGGCCAAAAGTGGGATTTGAACAAAATTTCCTTAATTCCAAAGCTCTTTTTTTATTTTCTTTGGGAGCAATCAGGGTTAAATGACTTGTCCATGTTCACATAGATAGTAAGTAAGTGAGTGAGGCCTGATTTGAACTAGGCTGACTCCAAGGCTGATGCCCTTCATTCTCTAGCTACTACTCAAAACTCTTGGTTATCTTAAAATTTTTCAGGGGTGGGGAACTTTTTGTTTTTTACCAAGATCTATTTGGATATTTATAACATCATTCATGGACTATATTTGATTAAGATTTATTAAATTTATTCTTGCAGCAGCTAAGTGGTACAGTGAATAGAGTACTGGAGTCAGGAAGACCTGAGTTCAAATTTGACCTCAGACACTTAGTAATTGCCTAGCTGTGTGGCCTTGGGCAAGTCATTTAACCCCACTGGCTTGCAAAAAACAAACAACCCCCCCAAAAAAACCCCTAATTTACTCCTAAAAAGCTGCTAGATTTTTTGAATTTTGAGTCCTGCCTGCAGTTGCCTCAGCAATGCTAGACCAATACTACCACTCCTGCTTTAAGGAATATCACTATTAGAAATAACATAATTTAGAGAATTTACAAATGTATAGAAATAGAAAAATTGCAAATACATAGAAATTGAAATTGTGTTCCTGAGAGGGAGAAAAGAAAGAAAAGTCATCATATACTTGGTTAGAGGGTCTGGGATAGTCCTACATCCAAGAGAATCTTAGACAAAATATGAAGCTGAAATAGTTGGAACAGAGGATTGGGCACTAACAAGCCAGAGGCAGTGACACAAGGAAGAACAGGCACCAAGGGGAGAGGAAGCTGGTTAACAGCACAACATAGCTATTGAAGATAAAGGCACAGGAGCCACTAGAAAGCAATGATAGGGCAGAGTTTGGGAGGAGTAGGAGCCAGAGTGGAAGTGGATGGTTGCTAAGTTGCTAGAAACAAAGTAGTTGGGGCAACCTATGTTAGAAGGTAGGATAGGATGAAGCAAGCAGAAAGTGAACAAAACTAGATTGATCTCTGGTGAATGGACAACATACAAGGTTACTGGTTTTCAAAAAATTAATGTGAAGATAATTTTAGAATGAAGGTGTTAGTGGCATTAGAAGACAGTCTGACATCATGCAGAGAGGACTGGCCTTGGAGTCAGGAAGGTGTTTTTTTTTTTTTAATTTATTATTCATTTAAATTTCTTTCTCTGGTTACTCCATCCTTCCCATCCCTTTTAACAGAATTCAAAGTTCACTGTCCCCTAAAACATTTCCTAACTGAGTAGAAAGATAACTCATCTCATTTCCAGGCAAGTTGAAGCAAGGTGGCTTTCTTTGGAGTGAAACATGAAGTATTTAAAAGCCAATATAAAGTTTAAGAAAAAGTATAAAGCAAGCAAGAACAAAGAAACAGGAAATTTCTTGGGAAAAAAATTAGACTTTGCCATATCTTTACCAGGTCAGCCTGTTACTACAAAGGGCATATTCTAGGTGCCATGATAATTTGGCAATTTATACAGCTTTTCTCAATCTTCATCTTCCTTGACTTTTCTGAAACATTTCATGATCTTGGCTACCTCCTATTGAGTAACCTCCTCCTTTGACTTTCATAATTCCTGGTTCCTTCCTATCTAACTGATCCTTCTTAGTCTTTTTTTTTGTTAGATCATTATTCAATTCTCAGCTCCTAAGCATGGATGGTCCCATTAAAAATTCAATCCTGAATTCTTTTTTCCTCTCTACTTTGTTCCTTGAAAATGTCATCTCCCACGTTTATAACTTGGTCAGTAGCATGCTAGATATCTCTACCTGGATGCCTTCTTGGCAACATAAATTTAATATGTCTAAAACATAATATTCTTCCATCCTCTTTCAAATATGTTGATTATATTTTGATAATATCAACCCATATCCAAGTTAACAGCCTCTGAATCTCTTCCCTTTCTTTATTCTTCCTATCCAATTAGTTGCTAAATCTTGTTCATTTTACCCTCTGGTGGGAGCGATACTCTTACCTTCTTCCCCTGTAAGTTAAACTATTTTTCCTTTAAAGATATTGAAACTATTCTCAGAACAAGTTTAGGGGAACTAAACATTAAGAGCACTTCCTAGTCGGTCACCTGAGTATAAAACTGTGGGAGGAGTTCTAGGTGTTCTGTAAAGTTCAATCATGGATCATGATAGGCAATCCCAGCAAGGGAGCATCCTTATGCTGAATCAACTACTTAGACATATCTTTCTTGAATATCTTTCTCTTACTTTGGTTAGATAAATCTTCTTTTGGTAACTGTTGAAGGATCTCATTGGAATGTCTCATTTCTATGTCAAACATGAACTATAGTTCATGACTATGAACTGTTAGGAGATTGTTAGGGCTAGACGTGAATTTCAAACACAGCATCTCACTTTCCAACTTCTTTCTGCACCTTCATTCTAATTCAAACTTTCATCATCTCCTACCTAACTCTTGTTAAGAGTTTCCTAATTGGGGGTGGGGGGGTGGAGCCAAGATGGCAGCATAAAAGTAGGAATTCCCAGAAATTCATTCCCCACCAAACTCCAAATGTCATTAAATTATATCTCTGGTCAAAATTTAGAGGGGCAGAACCCACAGAAAGACTGAGTGATATAATTTTCCAGTCTAAGACAACTTAGAGGTTCCGTAGGAAAGGTCTGTTTCACCAGGACCAGGTGATAGAAAAGCTGCTGGGAGCGCAGCCACAACTGCAGCCATGGCACAGTGCAGCCGGGCCAAGTGCCTAAATTGCTAGGGATACCTGGGTCCATGGCAGAGGAGCTGGTTTCCAGACCTCCTGGTCCAGTGATCACTGGGAACAGCTTGAAGGGGTGGTGAGAGAATTTTGCAGCACCAGAGTAAGTGCTGAGTGAGCGCCAGTCTCTAGAGCAGCCCTGCAGTGAGAACCTGCAGTGGGAATCAGGGAAGCCACCCTGCACCCCCCAGAGTGTAGCCCACAGACAGTAAGCGTGTTGGGGGAGACTGCAGAGGTCTCTCTGCTCTCCCTGGGGCAGAACTCAGCTGTTTTTCCACACCTAAATCCAGGTTGCAGTTTGGGCTCTCACACTACCATAGCAGAGCAGGGAGCCTCCTCACAGCTCCAGGGCAGAGGGGAGGGCCTGTGGTCATCCACAGACCCAAGCACAGGCAAGAGAGCAGTCAGAGCCTCTCATAAGACCTTGGAGGAATTACAGTCCCTTTGAGTTATCCCAAAACCCCCCAAAGCCTTGGAAGTGCAGTAAATCAGAGATAGGCTGAGGAAATGAGAAAACAAAAGAAAAAAAAAGAATCTGACTATAGAAAATTACTTTGATCCCATGGAAGATTCAGAAGATGAAAAAATCAAAGTTCAGTACCCAAAACCTCCAAGAGAAATAGAAAATGGGCTCAAGATATGGATGAGCTAAAAAAAAAAAAGATTTAGAAAAGTAATTAAGGGAGGTAGAGGAAAAATTGGGAGGAGAAATTAGAGCAATGCAGATAAATCATGAAAATCAAATCAGCAGCTTGGTGAAAGAAATACAAAAAACATACTGAAGAAAATATGCTAAAAACCAGTTTGGGGGGTGGCTAGGTGGCACAGTAGATAGAGCACTTGCCCTGGAGTCAGGAGTACCTGAGTTCAAAGCCAGCCTTAGACACTTATTGCCTAGCTGTGTGGCCTTGGGCAAGCCACTTAACCCCATTTGCCTTGCAAAAACCTAAAAAAAAAACAGTTTAAGCCAAACGGAAAAAAGCAACACAAAAGGCAAATGAGGAGAAGAATGCCTTGAAAAGCCCAAGTGGTCAGCTGAAAAAGGAAATAAAAAAGCTCTCTTCAAATGCAGAATGGAACTAAAGGAAGCTGATGACTTTTTGAGAAATCAGAAAGAAATAAACCTATTAAAAAAATAAAAATTAGAAGAAAATGTGAAATATCTCATTGGAAAAACAACCAACCTCGAAAACAGATCCAGAAGAGATAATTTAAAAATTATTGGGCTATCTGAAAGTCACCACTAGGATTTCATTTCTCAAGAAATAATACAGGGGCAGCTAGGTGGTGCAGTGAATAGAGCACTTGCTCTAGAATCAGGAGTGCCTGACTTCAAATCCAGCCTTAGACACTTAATAATTATATAGCTTTGTGACCTTGGGCAAGTCACTTTAACCCATTGCCTTGCAAAAAAAAAAAAGAAACAATACATCAAAATTGCCCTGAGATCCTAGAAACAGAGTATAAAATAGAAATTGAAGGAATTCACTGATCACCTCCTAAAAGAGATCCCAAAAGAAAAACTTCCAGGAATATTATAACCAAATTCCAAAATTCCTGAGTCAAAGAGAAAATACTAAAAGCTGTCAAAAAAAAATAATTCAACCACCGTGGCTCTATAGTCAGGATTACACAGGATCTGTCAGCATCTACATTAAGGACTCATAGGACTTGGAATATGATATTCCAGAAGGCAAACAATCTTGGTTTACAACCAAGAATCAACTACCCAACAAAACTGAACATCTTCTTTCAGGGGAAAAGATGGACTTTCAATGAAACAGGGGACTTTCAGACTTACCTATTGAAACAACCAGAGCTGAACAGAAAGTTTGATCTCTGAGTACAGGACTCAGATGAACCATAAAGAGAACTAATTATGAGAAATTTAATGATGTTGAATTGCTTTATTCCTGCAAAGAAAGATGATACTGATAACTCATATGAACTTTCTCATTTATAAGAACAGGAGCATATGTAGACAAGGCACAGGAAGGAGCTGAATATAATGGTATAATATAGCAAAATTATGGAGTCAATGGGTGATAAAGGAAAGTACTAGGAAGAAGGGGCTAAAATATTTCACATAAGAGTCAAGAAAAAGCTTTTTCAATGGAGTGGAATGGAGGAAGTCAAAGGATAATGAATCTCATCAGAAATGGCTCAGAGAGGAAATAACATACACACTAAATAGGGTAGAAATCTATCTTACCCTAGAGAAAAATGAGAGGAAAAGGATGGGATAAGGGGGGATGGGGAAGGGAAGAAGGGAATAGGTGATAGAAGAGAGGGAAGATCATGGGAGAGGATACTCAGATACAACACACTTTTGAACAGGAATGAGGTGAAAGGAGAGAGAGCAGAATACATGACAGTGGGAAGGAATAAAGTGGAGGGAAATATAGCTAATGATAGCAACTGTGGGGAAAATATTGAAGCAACTTTTTTGATGGACTCATGATAAAGAAGGCAATTCTGACCAGATACAGAACCATTGGAATATGAACACAGATTGAAGTACATTTTTTCCTCTCTCACTATTCTTGAGGTTTCTCATCTTTCTAGGGGGAAGAAGGGGGGGTTATGTTTACTCTCACAACAAGATTATTGCAATAATATAAAATAAACCAAAAAATAAAGTAAAAAATGTTCTCCTTGTGTCCAGTCTCTTCTCTCTCTAATACAACCTCCATAGCCATAAAAATAACCTTCCTAAATTACAGATCTAACAATCTCAACAGTGTAGAAATAGCCAGCATCCCTAGAATGAAATACAAACTCCTCAACCTGCCATTTAAAGTTCTCCACATTCTGATCCCAAGCTAACCATTCTAGACTTTTCATAGTATTCTCTCATATTCCAGTCACACTAGACAATTGGTTTTCCACTGAACTCAGCTTTCTATCTCTTTCATACAGGCTGTCTCCTAGGCTGGGAAGGTTGCCATTTTTTTCCCACACAACTCCTTCCTCCTTCTCTGAAATCTCTATTTTCCTTCAAGACTCAACTTAAATATTCTCATTTATGAACCAATTGCTTATCTTCCCAGTAGTTAATTGGTGCTCAGGATTAAGATAATGATTAAAGAGAGAAGGTCTCTTTGTTTAGTCCAGGAGAACATTTGAGAGGAGAATCAGCTTTGGTATCTACACCTCATCAGTACCCTCTGCCTATCAGTACCCAAATTAAAGAGCTGGAAGTCAAAGAAAGAACTCCCAAAGCCTCCATTTAAAGAGGGCTCTCAGGACCAGCAATTCTTCATTTCCTAAAGTTACACTCCTTGGACTGGATTCCAGCTTCCTCCCTCTCCCTACCCCCATTACAACTTCCTTCTGTGTCCTCTTGTCTTCCCCCATTATTTTTTAGGGTCCTTGAAGGCTTTATTTTTATTTCTATCCCTAGAATTCAGCACAGTGCTCAACTGTAGTAGGTACTTAAGAATTGTTTAATGACTAACTGGTCCAAGAAGGAAGGAAGAGCTGTTATTTTAGTATATTTACTCCAAATTATATTTTAACAAATTAATCTTTTCTTTATTCATTATTCTTATGTGTTACCTCATTGTCTGGGTATAGATATATGTCAGGTCAGAGGCAGGAGAGGACTATGCCAGTTTGGAAATCTCTCCAAACTAAATGCTTGGAAATTAGATTTAATGTAAACTATTTCTGGTAGGGAAAAAATATTTCTGGGGCAGCTAGGTAGCACAGTAGTAGATAGAAAACAGGCCTTAAACTCAGAAAGACTTTTTCTCCCCTCAGTTCAAATCTGACATCAAGCATATTTAATAGCTGTGTGAACTTGGGCAAATCACTTCATCCAATTTGCCTCAGTTTCCTTGTCTGTAAAATGAGCTGGAGAAAGAAAAAACAAACTACTTCAGTAACTTTTCCAAGAAAATCCCAAATGGTCACAAAGAGTCAGAGAAGACTAAAAAACAACTCAACATTTCTGTAGACCTGTGCCTAAAGCACAGAGTAAAGTAGTAATATTTCTCCTTCAAGAGTAGATAAAATTCAAATTTAGATCTCTCCTCATTCCAAGTCCAGTACAGGATGACAGAGTTAGTAGTGTATCCAGAGGCTGGATGCTGTGGGAGTTCAACACCAGGGAATGCATCAGTATATGACCTTTCTGATTGACAGGCATGTATGAAAGACTATGGCTATAAAATCACTATACTGATAATTAGACCATCGTAGATTTGAAAATACCATTGTCCCGATTTGTCTTCAGAAAATCATATAATGGTGTTTTCTCAGCATTGTTGGTATCTCACTGATGTGGGAGGGACCCATATCCGTACAGCCAGGGACTCCCACAGCATTCAGGCCATCATCAGAAGACTTGTTTCCTATTAAACTAGGTCATGGAGTGATAGCTTTCTGGAAAAGGCAGTAAGAAGGATGACTTTACACATTGTTCTCACCATAATAAACATAATGTACAAGTCATGCTGCTGTATGGATGATGCCATGGATCTCTTTGATCATAAAGACAGCAACTGCTATAAAACTAAGTATACCCTTTGACTCAATCAAATACTATTATATCTGTATCCCAAAGAGATTTTTTTTAAAAAGGGAAAATGACTTATGTATAAAAACTATTTCTAAGCAGCACTACTGGTGTTGGCAAAGAATCAAAAACTGAGGGGATGCCCATCAGTTGGGAAAACAAGTTGTACTATATAATTATGATGGAATGGTGAGTCATTTTAGTTATGTGCAATTCTTCATGACCCTATTTAGTGTGTCTTGGCAAAGATACTGGAGTGATTTGTCATTTCCTTTTCCAGCTCATTTCATAGATGAGCAAACTGAAGCAAACAGGGTTAAATGATCTTCCTAGTGTCTGAAGTCAGATTTGAACTCCGGAATCTAATCTTCCCGACTCCTGGTCCAGCACTCTATCCTACTGCTAGCTGCCCAGACATTGAAAACAAAATGAATACAAATATGTGACAAAATTGTAATAATGATCAACTCTGAAAAATTTAGCTACCCTTATCAAGATGGTGATCCAAGACAATTCAAAAGGACCTATGATGAAAAAATGTTATCCACCTCAAAAAAGAGAACTGATGAATACTGAGTACATATTGAAGCATAGTTGGATTTTTTTACTTTATGTTTCTTGGCTGTGTGTGTGTGTGTGTGTGTGTGTGTGTGTGTGTGTGTGTGTGTGTCTGTGTTTCTTATGCAACAACCATTTACTAATATGTTATATTATTATATGCCAGAAATTGTGTTAGATACTGAGGATAAAAAAAAAAGTCAAAAATGAGTCCCTACTCTCCTGAAGCTTACATTCTATACTTATCTCCCTGGCTTTCTTGAAACCTCAAGAAACCAAATCTCATCTTTTACTGGAAACCTTTCCCAATGCTACTTAATTCCATTATCTTCCCTATGCAATTATTTTCTGTGAGAGAACAGAAACAATATCCACTCTTGAAGAGTTCATATTCTGACAGGGGAAAAGAACATGTACAGGAAACTTCAGCTTCAAGTCAAATAGAAAGACTCAGATGCTAATACTGATCAAATAAAATTTGTTTCTAATGTGATTGAACCATTTTACACTTTTGTATCATTGACTTTGGACTTTTAGACTGAGAGTTCTGATATTGAGAGCTTTCTTTTGGAAGTCTTCAGTACTATAACTCCTGAGGAGACAGTTCCCAGGTCATATCTTCACCAGGGTTTTAGATGATGACTGCAAAGGCTGCAGTGGAAGCAAGACCTGTCCGTGGTCTAGGGATCACTGCTATTCTCACAGTCTGGGGGCTCAGGGTTCTATTATGTCTCCATCTGAGGAAAGGAGGTGTTGGTCATAGTCTGATTTGGTGTTTCTTCTCTCTAGTGGTCATGGTTCCCTTTCAATCCAGCCCATCTTGGGTCACAAGGTCTGAAGTCTTTCTACAAGCTCTCTCCATCTCCCTGTATTACTTGCCTACTAAGAGCATGTTTTATGGTTTTATCTTTGAATGCTAGATTTTCTAATTTGGAATCTGCCTCAAAGTTCATCCTAGAATCTATTCCAACTTCAACATAATAAAAACCATCACTCTATGAATGGTCCTGTGGTTCATTTTTAAAAAATGATAGCAGCTTTAGAAAGAGATCCCTGTGTAACACAGAACTCAAAATTTTGTTTACTACTGCCCACACCTGGAAGCTGACCAGTGTGATTCAGGTCCTATCCTAACCAGTGTACAAATTAAACCTTTTCCCATATTTGCCAATAACTTTCTTGGCAAATTATTTCATTACTGCTCAAGGCTAAATGAGCACATCTCAGGAATACCATTGTAGACAGGAGCCCTGTATAGGCACAAGTTGGATGGATGGCATCTGAGATCCTTTTTTACTCTGAGGTTCTGTAAACTCAGAAGTGAGCAGATTGAAGCCTAGGAAGTAGAAGTAGATGTTCAAGAAATTGCCTTGAATTTCCCCACAGCAGAGAAATTATTTGCTTATTTAGTTAAAAGGGTCTCAAGCTTGAGGTCCTCTTAAGAGAGTTCAAAGCCAAAAACAAGTATGTCAACTTATTTAGATATAAAGGGAATGACTCTAAAGGAGAATGAATTTCATACAAATACTTAGTGCTAGTCTTTAAAGCAATAACAATATCTGACCCTTTATATACTTTTATATATGTCATATATATTTATAGCTAATATTTAAATAGTGCTTTAAGATTTGAAAAGCAGTTAATGTACATTTTATCATTTAAGCACCACAACAATCCTTTGAGGGCATTATTATTCCAGTTTTACAGATGAGGAAATTGACTTTCAGAGAGGTTAAATGACTTGTCATAAATGAGAGAGGCAGGTTTTGAGGCAGAGTCTATGGATTTATTTCAATAATTTTAATTCAGTACATGAATTAAGAGTTGTCATCTCTTGGGACTGCATTCAGAACAAGGTCAACAACCATCCAAGAAAACCAGTCTTTTTATTATTTTATAGTCATAACTCATTTTGAATCCCAAATTATATTAATTGGTTAGACTTGACTCCAACTTACTTTTGTCTATTCCCCCAAATCAAATCCATTGTCAATGGAAAAAAACTTGTCACTACTGAGATTACCTAAAAGAATGTCATTTCTAAAGACAATTCCAAAAAAAAACTCCAAAAAATGTTTTGAGTCATCACAGCACCATTCAAATAAATGTATGCTCTTCTTTGAAGAGCAACCATATTTGGCTTTGTAAATACAGATACACTTACACACACACACACACACACACACACACACACACACACACAAGAAATTTCACTACTTCCATGTACTAGAGCCTTCCATTTCCAAATCAATTGCACTAATAGCATACACAAGAAAAATTATTTACAATGGACTTTTAAATTCATAGTATTTTTTTTTATTATACCAGATTTACCTTCCTAATGTTCCTTTGCAAGAATAAAGAGTATGGGATTTGAAATTTGGGTTCCAATTCTGATCTGGGTTCAAGTCATGATTCCAGCATTTTCTATGTGCCTTTGGATAAGTCATTTGTTCTGAGTCTCACTTTTTTTTTATTTATGAGGTCAAGATGCTCACATCTCAAAGATTTCTTAGGTGATTAAATAAGATAACATACAAATCACTTTGCAACTATAAAATGCTATGGGAATAAATTTAATATTTAGGCTTATGTAATTTAGAATCATAGCATTTTAGAGAGAATCCTTCAGTCTAATTCCCTCCTTATTTATAAAAGAAAATAAGAGTAAGATACTAATTAGTAACAGGCAATTATTAACCCAACTAGAATCCAAGTCTTCTGATTTTCAATTGTATTTTTTTTCTGAGTACATGTCAACTGAGGATAAGAAGAGAAAGTCAAAGAAAATACTAGATGACAGGGGGACTTCATCCCAGGAATGAAAATTTATAATCAGATAATCTAGGGTTGGACTATTATCTTTGTTTTATTTTAACTTATGTATACATTTAGCTTATGTCAACTGGATTTCAAATAACACTCAATACACATGGATTGTGCTTTCTCTGTATTTTGTAAGGCATCTTATAAAAGGAATGCAAATAATGGGGACTCTATTTCCTTCAATCATTTGCATGGATGAAATCAATTTCAGAACAGGAGATTCCTGAACTGACTGGAACGAAGTAAAAATTTTCATATCCCTGGGAACCTCTGTATCTAATATTTGAATTTCCTTGTAGTTAGTTTTATTAACCAAGAAAACTCCAAACTAATAGAAAAAATAAGAAGCAAATCATGAATCAAACTTAGCCACAATTGTCATAAGCATATTCTAGTATCTGCTAAATTAGGAAGTAGACTATATCATTTTAGACTTTAAAGAACTAGAAAAAGAAACTGATTTGGGAGCAAAAGAGAAAAGTATTGCATCTTGGGAAGATAATTGCTCTTAGATTCAAAAGAGAACAGGATTTCAAGCCAACCTCTAACACTACTGGTGTTACTTTGGGCAACTCCCTAAATTTCAATTTCCTCATCTGTAATATTGTAAACCATTTCTTACAAGATTGCTATTAAGGCCATTAAAATGTGATATGAATATGTGTGTCTCAATGAGTATTAAGGGAAAACAATCACTAAAGTCCTACTCCAATGCCTCACTGTGGCAAGGAAGTGAACTTGGGTTCTAAAAGGCTATGGCAATAGAGATAAAACTTGGCTAGATCCTACCAACCTGGAAAATGTATTTTTAGGTCCATTAACCAAGAATCAACCTGATTAAGTTCTGAAATGCCTTCACCAGAAGACTAACCTCAAGTCAAGTCAAGTCAGAGAACATTTATTAAGTGCCTACTGTGTCCCAGACATTCTGCTATACACTAGGGAATACAAAGAAAGATAAAAAAAAAAAAATCCTTGGCTTCAAGGAGCCCACAATCTAATGGAGAAGAAAGCAAAACAAATTATGTACAAGATATATAGAGATAATCTCAGTGGAAAGATGCTAAGTCATCAAGACCATCCAAATAAGGCACTAAGTTTGGATACAGTACTTATTTACATCATTAAAATCATAAATATTTTGAGATATTGAAAGTCTTGTCCTCTTTGTTCAAAGATAATCTCCATTTCAGGCTACATACCATGGTATTCATACTATAGGGTAATGGCTAGCTATTGTTTTAAAAAACAAAGTGTTGGGAGGAAAGACTTCACTAAGGTCAGAAGTCGAGAACAAAGGATGGGAACTTTATAATCCTGAACTCCAATACTGGCAGCAAATTTATTTATTTATTTTTAGAAAGATTTTATTTATTTTGAGTTTTACAATTTTCCCCCCATTCTTGTTTCCCTCCCCCACCCCCCAGAGAAGGCATTCTGTGGTCTTTACATTGTTTCTGTGGTATACATTTGGCAGGAATTTATAAATAAACATTTCTACCACTAGAAAGATAATGATAAAGGTGGCACAATAACCTTCAAACTTTCCTTGTTTTTGAAAAGTAATATTCATTTCTATCCTCTGTTCAGATTAATAAAGGATTTTCCTAAAGTATGAGTCTAATCATACACACTTTTCCTACAACTCTTTAAACTCCAGTGATTTCCTATTACTTCCAGGATCAAATATAAAGTCCTCTACGAGGTATTTTGAAACCCTTCACAATTGGAACCCTTCCTATCTTTTCAATATTCTTACACATGATTACCGCCCCCCACACACACATGCTCACCGATAGCAGCTATTGGCCTATTTGTTGTACTTCAGCTAGATGGTGCAGTGAGTAAAGAGTTGACTTTAAAGTCAGAAGGACCTGAGTTCTATATCTGACCTCAGACACTAACTGTGTGAGACCTTAGGCAAGTTACTTAACCCTGATTGCTTCACATCCAGGACCAACCCCAGTCACCCTGATTCATATCTGGTCACTGGACCCAGATGCCGCCAGAGAAGAAAGTGAGACTGGTGACTTAGCACAGCACCCCTTCACTCCAATTCATGTGCATATCATGGCATCACCACCCTGATATCATGACTTCTTT
Organism: Macrotis lagotis; assembly: GCF_037893015.1. NCBI lineage: Eukaryota > Metazoa > Chordata > Mammalia > Peramelemorphia > Peramelidae > Macrotis > Macrotis lagotis. Next base: position 194,119,422 of record NC_133660.1, read on the forward strand.
GAGGATAAAGAACAAACATCACCATCACTTCACACACAACACTACATCTATCAATTCTTTGCCTTTACATTAACTGTCCCCTCCATGACTAGAATGCTCTCCCATCTTCACCTGTCTCCTCATTTCTTTAGTTTTCTTCAAGACTCAGTTCAAATACCACTTTCTACAGGGATCATCTTCTAATTTTACATCTTCCCTGCTAATGCCTTCTCTCTGAGATTATGTCCATCTATTCTATACATCTCTTATGTGGACACATTGATTCTGTAAGTTCTTTAAATGTTGCCTCTTTCATTTAGCTTCTCGAAGTTAGGGTGATATTTTTGTCTTTCTTCATATCTTCACTATACACTTTTAAAAATGCTTATTGACTAACATATAGTGTTCCTAAATTTGTAAAAACATGTCTATAAATTAACTTATTTGAATTTGCCAAAAACCCTCTCAGGAACTGACCGAATAAAGATAAGAAAACAGAAACTCAGAGGTTGAATGAATTGCCTATCATCAAACAGATCATAAATTTCAGAGATTGATTTTAAACCCAGGTCTTCTGGCTTCAAATCCAACACTCTTTGTTTCTATCCTTATTATTGAAAATTGTTCTAGAATGTTTGGTTTACATATTAAATAGAATTGAAGACTCAATTTTTTCATTAATGATAGTGTCTTGCAAATCTAGAAGTCATCATTTTAAGCATCAATTCTTAATCTAAATATCAAACACAGACTAGTCATGCTACTTCAATGAATCCCAGTTTCCTCATTTGTAAAATGGAAATAATACTACTTGCATTCTCTTACTGAAAATGTTTTCTAAAACTTAAAATGGAATTATTACTCCCCAGGGTGTCCTAAAAGTCTTAGTCTGGTTTCAAATTAAGCTTTAATAGCTCTAAGTTACACTATCATTTTTGGAACAGCCTGTATTAACTAATGATAATATAAGACTATATTACAGAAGATCTCAAGATATAAACTGAAAGTTGTTGGGGGAAAGGAGATGATTTTAAAAAGAAAAGAAAAACTTTAATCCTTGATTTGACTTTGCTTGAAAAATACTTTAGGGTCATAGTCATTTCATTCAACAAACATTTATTAAATGTCTACAGTGATAATTATAGTGGGTATACTAGTCATTAGGGATATATTAAGGCACTCACCCTGTTCTTGTGGAATCTACAATCTAATAATGAGGGTAAAGGGAAGAGAAGAAGAAGATGCACAAATAACTATGATATAAAAGAGAGTAAGAAAACTGAGGAATGGATAGTCACTTATTCAGTGCCTACTTAGGGCCAGCCATTGTGCCAAGTGTTGGAGATTGGAAGACAAAAAATGAAACAGTTCTTGTCCTCAAGGAGTTTTGAAGTTGGGCTAAAGTATTATGATAAACTTGGAAGGGGCTTCCTTTTCAGCTGGTGCTGGGGAGGATCCAATAGCTGACCCTCCTGACCATTTCAGTTTTACTACAACCTCATTATCATAACACATTCATGTCCTTTCCAAATGGCAACGTATTTTACATAGATCTCATTTGAATCTTAGAATAACCCTGTGAATTAAGGATGGAAGGTATTATAAATTGTCATTCCTAGAGGAGGAAATAGAGGCTTAAAAAGAAACCTTTGATTTATCCATTCTTGCACAGATATAGGAGATGGTGTTTGGATCTGAACCCTGTCTTCTTGGCTTCAAATTCAATACTCCCTTCACTAGAAGTCACTCTAAACACTGTGTTAGCAACAATTCCATTGAGAATTTATCTTGCCAGTGGGGTTAACATGGAAGAACAGAAACTCCTAGACTTCTAATTCATGAAAGTTAGTGCCAGGAAGAACTAAATGAACTTGATCACTATTTCACCAAGAACTTCAACTTCAGCCAAAAACCTATTACAAAAATATGGGAAGTTGGTAAATTGTGTTTCAGTTGAGAGGTGAGCTATTTGAGACTTAACTCTGCCCACAGAGCACAGAATTACTGCAGGTCATTAAATTCTTTCCCATTTCCCTTTAATTAGCTTTCTTATGGACACAAATTTTCTTTCATCTCCTCTAACTGTCCAAATTAAAGGTGAGATGTGGGACCCACCAAGCTCTAAGTTAACTGGATTCCCTATCTTTATAGATCACCAGAATGGACCTGCCAACTACTATCCCAAGGTTAGTAAGGAAAATGCCTGAAGCTAAAAAAGGATGAAGAAAAATTCATAGGTACGTTAAAACATACAAACACATATAAACACATACATATGTGCACACATACTTATCATGAGCTTACTCCTGCAAGAGTTTTTTTTTATGCTGTGACTCTGAATGGGTGACAGGTGAAATAGCCTTGCTCTACTTGTAGTGTAATTCAGATGAGTGGTTTCAAAAGGAGCAATGACAACTGTGTAAAGAGAAATTAATTCCTTTTTTAAAAAAAAGTTAATTGGAGTTAAGTGACTTTCCCGAAATTGCATAGCCCTTAACATCTGACCCTAGATTTGAACTCAGGTTCTCCTGACTCAGGACCCAGTGCTCTATCCATTGCACTACCTAGCTACCTCAAAAGAAACAAGTTCTTAAGAAAGGTAGTCAGCATTCCAACTGAAAAAAATAATTAACACCCCAAAAAAGGAACTGAAAATATCTGCAAAATAACATGGCACACCGAATGGCATTCCTGGCTTTTGAGGAGATTCCAGGGCAGCAGGTGGTACTGTTAATAGTGCCAGGCCTGGAGTCAGGAAGATCTGAATTCATATCTAATCTCAGACACTTCCTAACTGTGGGACCCTGGGCAAGTCATTTAATATTGTTTGCTTCAGTTTCCTGGAGAAGGAAATGGCAAACTACTCCAGTATCTTTGCCAAGAAAGCCTGCAGTGGAGTCCCAGTTAGACATAATTGACTGACTTTTTTTTTAAAAGAGGGGATTCTAATTAAGTATTGGTTAGACTAAATGAACTAGCACTGTGCTATAGTGATAATCACATCTGATGTGGAATCAAGAAAAACTTGGGTTCAAGTTCTACCTCTGACATTTATTAGTTGTGTGCCCATAGCCACATCACTTGATTCCTCTGACCCTCAGTTTATTCAACTATAAAATAGGAACAATAATCCCCACAGTACTACTTTGCAGAGTTAGGGGGTTTTTTAGGCTTAAAAGAGCTAATATATGCAAAGGGATTGGTCAATTTTAAAGCAATATATAAATTATTTTCCTTATACATATATATGTATACACACACATACACACATATACACATATATATTATACCATCTCAATTTGGAACTCTTTAGTTTTTCTTGGCAGGAATAAATACTCCAAGTCACTATCATCAGGATAATTTAGGGATAAAGATGTGTTTCTTATCACAGAGAGGCAAGTCTCTAAAAGCTCTCCTTAGAGTGGATCAGATTTATTTTACAGGTATGACTTAAAAGGGAAATAAATATTTTATGGCAGCATAGGGGCTAAAGGTGTTGTTTTAAGTGCAGTAAGTGGGCTTTAGGGGTTGGAAGTAGTTTCCAGTTCTACTATTAACTCAGGCAAGATACTAATTTCACTCCACTAAGTCTCAGTTTCCTCATCTGCAAAATGAGAGAGTTGATCTAAAAGATCTCTAATATGCTTTCTGGGTAAAAAACTCTAGGACTATATGGTGTGGTTTGAACTGAAACTGGAAAGGCAAATTTGGGCAGCAACTGAGCCAGAGATAATTAAGGGATTAGAACTGTAAACCAAAATGAGCATCATTTTTATGAGTCTATTTTATTACTTTCATGTTTTATTCACTTGATAAGTTAAAGAGGGAATACGAAAGAAGAAAATCTTCAATTCCCTGGACACCCAAGGGGAGCAGCCACATCTACTTCATCACAGTGTTTGGAGGGCAGATTAAGTATTAAATTATAAACCTAATCTGTTCTGATAACTGGAATAATGTCGACTCTGATAAAACATTGCTGGCAATGAAGACTGCTTTCAGAATGAGCCGATCTGAGCCAATGAATAATTTAACAATTGATTTTCTGGCAAAAAAGGCTAAGGAATGAGCCTTTGAAAAGGAGTCTCACTACACAATGAGGCTTTGAAGAAAGATCTTTTTCTACCCCAGTGCTTCTGTTCTGTTAGAAGATTCCCCAAGATGACCTTGTCCCGGCGCCTGAGTCCTTCTATTTGTCTCTATTACTTCCCCAATGAAGCCAAGAATGGGAGAGGCACCAGCAAGGCCCAGCTTCCCAGACAACACCATTTGTTTTGTTTTGGAAGAGCTGCATCTGATCCCTGTACTGGGAGGGGGTATATCAGAAAAGGCAGAGGAGCAAAGAATCTTTGTACATTAATAATTTTCTCTCAGTAAAGTCCCATCAGTCCCTATTTGCTCAAGTCAGAGCTACAATGTAGGGATTCTAGCTAAAGAAGGATGGGGAGCAGATGCAAGGAAGGGGACTAATAGAATAGTGATTTGTATAACACCCAACCAGGAAAGGGAAAAGCCTCAAGGCTGCTTGGCAGGCCAGTGCAGGACCTATGAACCAGGAGCAATACACTATTCCTGCTTCCATTCAAGTTAGGCTTCTTAAAAAACACTAAAGTTTTAAAAACTTGGTTCAGTGTTGGCATCACTTTGTCATTACCTGAGTACAAAAACATCAACCACAAGGAGTGGCTGGTTGAAAAATGCTGGCCCACTCAGTCAAGGGAGCTATGCTCATTAAAATCAATCCAGTGTGTCCTTAATGCTGATCTTTATTGAATATCTTGGCCAGGTCAGCCTCCTTTTGTAAGCTGATAATGATCTACATATCTCCCTTTGTTTCAGTATTCAAACTCAACTACCAAGACACTGGCCCAGTACAGAACATTGTCCAAGAAGGCCACTGACTTTCTGATCAAAAGTGGCACTGCATCCTCCATTGCCAAGATTCTTTCTTTGGGGGTCTGTGAGGTCCAATACTCAGGGTGTTAACTCCTTTATGAAAAGTAGGTTTTACCAAACAAGTATATTTGTTAGTACCAGGTAACTCTAGGGCTGGAAAAGAGCCCTAGACTTGGAATCAGGAAGATTCGTCTTCATTAACTCTAATTCAGCTTCAGACGCAAGCTGTATAAGTTATTTAACCCTGTCTCAGTTTCCTCATCTGTAAAATGAGCTGGAGAAGGACAAATCATTCCAGTGTCTTGGCCAAGAAAACCCTAAATAGGGTCCCAAAGAGTCAAAAAGAACCTGAAAAGTGACTAATCTGAGTATTTGCTAGTCACTTTACTCTCAAATCGATGAGATTTTATTCACCTTACAAAGGTCTGTACCCCAGACTCTTTCCTAAATCCCAGTTGTACCACCTGTTTGATTCTATCAAACTATCAGTCTCAGCTTCTTCTATTAAATGAGACCTATATAAAGGATCTTCCAGTCTATAAATTCATAGATCATAAAAAGAATGTTTCCTTTTTTGGTAAGGCAATGGGGTTAAGTGACTTGCCCAAGTTCACAAAGCTAGGTAAGTGTCTGGGGGCAGATTTGAACTTAGGTCCTCCTGACTCCAGGGCCAGTGCTCTATCCACCGTGCCACCTAGCTGCCCCCTTAAAAGGAATATTCTAACACCCATCTACCCAACTGCAGATTTAGATATACATATAGATTTATATAATTTAGATTATTCCAGGTACCAGTAGACAGAATATGGAGTGGCAAAGCAGAATCGAGAGCTAAGCATAAAGCCACAATTAAAAAAGGATACATAAAAAAAAGTATTTAAACAATCTGACCTTACCTTATCTGTCCAAATTCATCTTATTCTATCCACTAGTTAGAAGCATTGAGTCTGAATCCCATTTTGCTACTGGGAGCCTGTGGGACTTAAATCACATTTTTGTGGGACTTACATCACATTTATCTCTCCAGACCTCAGATATCTCATTTGTAAACTAAGGAGATTGGATCAGATAGCCTTCCAGCTATAATTCTACAATCTTCTTCCCAATCTTAACATGGCTTCAGCTTGACCAGTTCCCCTCCCTGTCCTCCAATGATCCTTTCCACTCATCCTTTTCCACTCCCTCCCATTCCTCATTCATCCTCCTCCACTCCCTCCCATTCCCCATTCATCCTCCTCTTCTTTAATCTAAAATTCTCAGCATCCTCCTCAGTTCAAATCCTGTTTCTTCCATGAGGTTTTATAAGGAGCACTCCAGTCCACACTGACTTCTCCTTCTTCCGAATCCTTCAGTAATTATTCTTACCATTCAATTTGACATTTACTCACAAGGTATCTTTGCTTTGTCTTGTTTAAGAAGGTTACCTTATCTCCCCAACTAGATTAGTTAAATCCTTTCAAATAGGGACTCCTCTTCTATTTCTTTGATTAGACTTCTTAGGATTTAACTCAGCTACTCAGCATCTAGTCCAACTGAATAATAGAATTTAGAGTCCTCATTTATGGTCTGTTGGATGTCTAACTTGGTTACTTCAAAAAAAAGTTCAGGGAGCAACTACAGCACTGCTCTATGTGCCCGAAGGTTACACAGCATGCACAAGGATCCAGGTAAGAACTAGAAATTCTCATCTTCAGAGAGACTGGCAAAAGCTTTAGAAAAAAAAAAATAATTTTCCATGGTTCTTCTGGTTTCATCCCTCGAAGGGATTTTTTTTTCCACATTTAAGAGAACATTAATCTTTCTAGGAAGCTCCTGTATCTGATGAAACCTGCTGTTAACAAAGCCTCTACTGTTTCAAACATCTTAATGAACATTTGATCAGCAGGAGAGAAAATTACTTCTGCTTTTCCCATATTATATGACCTGCTGTTAGTAAGGATATAAATGTTGTTGATTGACTGCCTGATGGACCATGCAAGTCGCTGAGGTGGCATATTTAATGTGAAAGGTTTTCAAAGGAAACTTCCTCCTTAATTCCTGGACCATTAAAAACAAAGTTCAGAAAGCCTCCCTTCCTTCCCTTCCCCCCATTAAGAAAATTAAATTTAAATTAGATTATTAAAAATCTGAGACACCTAATCCTTTGTGCAAGTACCACTTAGAAATTTTAATTATATCTAAACTCCCCCATGGCAAAAGGATGGTATTGGGAGTCATGAATATTTGCAAAGAAATCTGAATTCCTTAGATGAAAGGAACTTCATTTGTGTATGTAGAAGCAAGCATATTTGGAGAAAGGGGACCCTGATCTAATGGGAGTCCAAAAACCTGGGTTCCACTTCTAGTTCTAACCGGATTGTCTCAATTTACTCTTTTGGTGCCAGGAGAGAATATTAATCAGCTACATTACAGGACTGTTATATGGACATAATTATTACACATTTTGAGAAGTAGAAAGCTCTACACTAATGAATAATGATAATATCCATTAAGTTATCCTGATTGCCATGGAAATCACTTATATCCCAACATAATAAACTACAACTTTCCCAACTTTAAATGAGGAATGATAATTAAACTATCCACTAAGCATGAGAATAATTGAGAAAGACTATGAGAAAAAATTTCATTGGCTGCAAAGATATATGACTATAGCTGTTGTCATACAAGTATTATATAGTATCTATAGGAATAGTGGCATTTTTATAATTTTTCAGCTCAAGTATAATCAATAAATATTATATTTTATTATGTGTTGGGCACTGTACTAAAATGTCAATTTTTCAAAACATGAAATCTCCCTGGCAGACAAAGTTCATGTAGTCCCTCTTTTCTGCCTCTTTTCCTTTTTTTTTCCTTACCTGTGAAGAATTCTTGGTATGGAAATTTCTCCCCCTTATAGAGCACAAGCAGTAGCCTGGAGGACTAAGAGGTTATGTGAATAGCCTCTGGTCACAAAGGCAGTATGTGGCAGAGAAATGACTTAAACTTCTATTTTCCTGATGCCAAATCTAACTATCTACTACACCAAGTTGCCCATTTTCATTTAGCCATTTATTGTCATCTTCCTAGGAAACAGAAATGGCTTTATCTGAATAAAAGAGGCAGAAGAATATCACAAAAGAGAAAAGCCTGGCCTTGGATATAGACTTCCACTTGGAACCTTCCTCAACAGGCAGCCCAGAAACAAGCAGAGGTTTGGCAACTTCTTATTCCTGGATTTGGGGCAGAGTTCACTTTTGATTAAGATCCAGAGCAGACAGAAAAAACTCTCTGCTATAAAGTTAGCTATTGGAGCAATAAACTTAATTGATTATTAATGATATAAAGGGGAACCTTGATTAGCAATTATAAAAATAGAAGTTTGTTGGTGATACTAATAAATACAACCAGCTTTTATCAGTAGGATAGAAACTGAGTTAATATCTACAGATATCTGGAGAGTATGGGTATGGTTTTAAATGGCAGATATGGAGAAAAGTTGTAAATCTGATCATATAGTGTCCAATCCATTATTCTACAAAAACTCATCATTCTTGACCCCACCCTCTCTGAACATGACCTTGAATCAATCACTTCATTCAGTGCTACAATATACTACACCATGTGCTAGTACAGTTATCAGCCATGAGTCACTCTTTCAGGATAACCCACATTCTGGATTAACAGGGACATCCAAGATCATCTGGCCTAACCTATGTCTCATCACGAAACTGGAAAAAAGGAATCATAGGCTTAAAGATCATACTGTCAAACTCTCTTTATAGATTTGGAAACTGTGCCTCAGAAAAGTGAAAGGTAATATCCAAGGACACAGACTTTGACCAGGCAAAATGGAAATTTGAATCTTGGTATCCTGGTATTCCAATGCCCATAAAACTACTGCATAGGGTGGTTATGGGGAAAGTTATTTGCACGCTTTGGGCTATTATTTTTGTTTTACTCCTACAAGAAACATTTAAAAAAGAAACAGAAAGAGGAGAATTTCATGATTAAATATCAGAGATAGTGATACTTGATATACAAGGCAAGGTCTTCCTGCAGCTTCCTGAAAAAAAAAGAGAATTTAGCCTTCTCTTTATCCATAAGGCCAGCCCTAATGCTTCATGAAGACTGAGTGGTTCATCCTGGCGAAACTGCATAATTTATCATGAAATCCTATAGTCCTGAGATGCTGTATCAGAGAATTCCAGGACTGAGAAACAAAAGGGAATTTATCAATCTATGTATCATAATACTTTTCCCTTTGTTGTTGCTTCAGACATATTCAGTTGTTTCAGTCATGTCTGACTCTCTGTGACCCTGTGGACCATAGTATGCCAATAATGTTCATGAGGTTTTCTTGGCAAAGATACTGGAATGGTTTGCCATGTCCTTCTCCAGTAGAAAACTGAGATTAAGTGACTTGTCCAAGTCCCCTAGGTAGGAAGTTTCCAAGGCAGAATTTTAATTCAGGTCTTCCTGACTCCAAGTTCAGTGCTCTATTCACTGTGCCGCCTAACTACCTCAACTTTTATCTATCCTATTTTCAATTGGTAGAGTAAATAGACACAGGACAGTCTAGTTCTCTCATGATAATTCCAACAATCTTAGAAACAATAGAGAATTTCATACAAGAAAGTGACAAGGAGACAAAATACTACCCAAAAAACTAGAAGCATGCAATTAAAGGAGTCTTGAGAGGAAAAATTATATCTCTATTAGACACTTTTATCAATAAAAATAAAAAAACAGTTCATTAAAATGGGCATACAACTAAAAAAAGCTAGGAAAAAAACCAATGAATTTTAAAATCCCAACTGTACACCATAATAAAAATTCTAAAAATCAAAGAGGTTACCAAATTTAAACAGACACAGAGAATTATTAATGAAAAGGCTGCTTTAAAAATTTTTTAAGTGTATATATATACATTAGTTTTAAACAATTAAGCCAGGGTGCCTTTTAAAGAGAGAAAAATCAAATTACTGATATAAAAATGAAAAAAGGAGAATACACAACAAATAAAAAAATTAGAAATTATTTTTCAATTTATATGCGAACAAAATTGGCAATTTAAATGGAATAAATAAATGTTTTATATATATATATAATTAAAAAATAAATATATATATATGGCATCTAATAAACAAAATAAGAAATGTAGAATTTAAATAAATCCAAGCTCATAAGAGGAAATTAAACAAACTTTAAACTTCCAAAGGGGAAAAAAGAAATCTAGGACAGATGGGTTTTTCAAATTAATTCTATCACATATTCAAATGTAAATATAGGAAATATTTACAATAAGGGGATCTTGTCAAATTCCTTCTATGATACAAATATGGTTTTTGATACTAAAATCAGGGAAAGACAAAGTACATTATAAGCCAATATCTCTAATTAATAGAAAAATTTTAATGAAATATTAGTGAAGAGATTATAGCAAGATATCATCATAATATTATATGCTATGAACAAGTCAACTTTATACTAAAAGTGTAACATTGAGAATTATAATATGAAGAAAACTTTCAACATTAATAAAATTGTCAACATAATGGAGCACATTAGTTTAAAAAAACACTAAAAATCATGCAAATAATAAAAGGAGAAAAACTTCCAATAAAATGTAGCACCCATTTTTGTTTTAAAAAAACTAAGGAAGGTCTCCACATTCTTTAGACCTCTGGTCCCATCTAGTCATTCAGATGACATCAACTGGAAATCTCCTGCTCCATTTGAAAATGGTCCGATGAGATTAACTACAGAGTAACTTCCCTACCCCATCTTTGGTAACACCAAGGTTAACAAGTTACAAACCAGACATGAAAATTAAAGTTACAATCCCAAGGTTAAGACTTTCTCCGCCCCGCCACCCCAACAAATAAAGAAAGTCAGTGAGTATTCTCAACCGATGGGTTTATTTCTGTGCCTGTTGTCAGGCTGTATAAAATCTTATGTGTGTGTGTGTGTGTGTGTGTGTGTGTGTGTGTGTGTGTGTGTGTATCTCTCATTCTGCCTAGGTTGCTAGCCACTTGGCAACTTCCCAACAGCTGATACTAATTAAACTTTGTATTTCCTAAAATACATATACACACACATAAATTGTACCTATCTAAAATCAAGAGCCAGCAATATATCTAACAACAATAAACTAGAACTTTTCTAAAAGGTTAGAAATGAAACAAGGATGTCTTGACACAACTACTATAAGGCAATAAAAATAACAGAAAGGAAACAAAATGGTTGTTTTTTGCAAATTTAAAGGTTAAAGCCCTCTGCTGAGTCCCTAAAAAGTAAATGAAATAATAGCTTCAGCAAAATTTCAGGGTATAAAAATAATACCACATAAATCATTAGCATTTTTATTTTTCATAAATTATAGCAGGAAGGTATAAAAAGAAAAATTCAAGTTAAAATAAAATATTTAGGAATACACCTACCAAGACACATAGAAATTATAAGACTTTGAAACTACAAAATACTCTATAGAAATACAAACCTAAATGGTTATAATAAAAATGATATTAATTGATTTGTTTATTCAATGTCATACCAACAAACTAAAAAAATTTACAAAATTCATCTATAGGAACAAAATATTGATATTTTCAAGGGAAATAATGAAAAAAATTGAGAGGCTTGGCGTTATCAGATCTCATATTGTACTACAAAGCAATAAATTTTAAAACTATCCAGTAACTCATTAAAACTAAAAAATTCAACCAATGGAACAAATTAAGTATACTACCTACAGGAGTACTATAGACAAAGTATTCGATAAACCCCAAAATAGCAACTCAACAAAAACTGCTAGGAAAACTGAGAAACTGACAAAAATATACACAGTCATTTCATAAAAAAAAATTATAAGATCAAGGAGGAAAATGTCTATAACAACAATGAAAAGGGGAAAGGGTTTATTACCAGACGGATTCATCCATTTATCACGGAAGATCAAATGGAAATTTTGATTACTTAAACTAAAAACTACTTAAAAAGTTTTTGCACAGTAAAAATAATGCCAAATAAAATAAAGGGAAATATAAATGGGCAGAAGGGGTTCTTTCCAGCAAATTCCTTCTATAAAGGTATGATATTCAAGCTATATAAGAAATTTATTCAAATTTATAAGAATAAGAGTCATTGGTCTTTGTTCAAACTCCACAATTCTTTTTCAGGATACAAATGCCATTCTCCATCACAGATATCCCCAAATTGCCTGATTGTTGCCCTTTTTGTATGAGCAAGTCCATTAAGGTTGATCATCACTCCCATGTTGCTGTTAGGGTATACAATGTTCTTCTGGTTCTGTTCATCTTGCTCAGCATCAATTCATGCAAATCCTTCCAGGCTTCCCTGAATTCCCATCCCTCCTGGTTTCTAATAGAACAATAGTGTTCCATCATATACATATACCACAGTTTGTTTAACCATTCCCCAATTGATAGACATTCCTCAGTTTCCATTTCTTTGCCAACACAAACAGAGCTGCTATGAACATTTTTTTACAGGTGATGTTTTTACCCTTTTTCATAATCTCTTCAGGATATATAGATCCAGTAGTGGTATTGCTAGATCAAAGGGTATGCACATTTTTGTTACCTTTTGGGCATAATTCCAAATTGCTCTTCAGAAAGGCTGGATGAGTTCAAAGCTCCACCAACAATGTATAAGTGTCCCAGATTTCCCATATCCCTTCCAACATTGTCCATTGTCCTTTCTGGTCAATATTGGCCAGTCTGAGAGGTATGAGGTCTTATTATGTAATTCTCCTATATCTCATACTATATGTTTCTTCCTTAAGGATATGATTTCTTTCTCATCACATTCAACTTAGATCAATGCATACTATGGGAATGATATAAAGACTAACAAACTGCCTTCGGTGCAGGACGGGGGGAGGGAAGCAAGATTGGGGGGGAAAATTGTAAAACTCAAAATAAATAAAACCTTTCTAAAATTTTTAAAAAAAGAGTGAGTCATAAATGGTAAAGGATGTTAAAAAGTCCAAACTATTAACAACCATGTGAAAAAAATCAAATCAAAAAAATTCAAGAAAGATCAACCTTATTTATGTTGGCAAAGATGACAAAAAAGAAAAATAGCAGTTGTTGGAGAGGATATAAAAAGAGTAAATACATTGTTGGTGGAGCTGTAAATTAGTCCAGTCATTTTGAAGAGTCATTTTGAATTATATCCAAAATGTCACTAAAACCAATTATAAAGCCTATATCCCAAAGAGATCCAAGAAAGAAAAAACTCAAATGAATAAAAATACTTATAGTAGCTCTTTTTTGTCATAGCAAAGAACTGCGTGGGGGAAGGAGGTGCTGATCAATTAGTAAATGACTGAACAAATTATGGAATAGAGCATTATGGTAGTTTTAAGAAATGATAAAATAAACTAAGAGAAACCTAGGAAGAAGCATATGAACTGATGCAAAGTACTGTGTAACAATAATATTATAAGGAAAAACAACTTGGAAAGATTTAAGAACTTTGATCAAATGTAATAATTAAACATTAAGCCAGAAGATGGATAATGAAGCATACTAGCTACTCCCTGATAGAGGATGATGGACTCAAGGTTCAAAAAAGAGCATACATTTCTGGACATTGTAAATATGTGTATTTGTATTATAATTCCAAAGGACTAATTATGAAATATGCCCACTCCCTCCAGATAAAGAACTGATAAACTCAGAATTCATTTTGGATCATAATTTTCTCCTTTTTTTTTTGAACAGCTAACACAAAATAGTTTGTATAACTATGTGCGTTTATAATGAGTTTTGTTTCTCTTGTCCCATCTCAATGGGTTGAGAAAAGAATTTGGAACTGAAAATAAAACTAATTTTTTTTTTTTAGATTTTTCAAGTCAATGGGGTTAAGTGGCTTGTCCAAGGCCACACGACTAGGTAATTATTAAGTGTCTGTGGCCGAATTTGAACTCAGGTACTCCTGACTCCAGGGCCAGTGCTCTATCCACTGGGCCACCTAGCTATCCCTTAAAACTAAATTTTTAAAGAAGTCTTTTTCTCCTAATATGAGAACTTGAACAAGTTACTTAATCTTTTTGGCCTCAGTTCCTTCATCTGAAAAATGAGTGTAGGTTTAATGACTTCCAGAGGTTTTTCCAGCATTAAATCCTATAATCCTGAATCTCAGACTGTGAATATAGATAGAACAATTGCATTCTGTCAGATGTGGCTGCTGTATTGATTGGTTTGGCTGAAATATTTTTTAAAAATAACTTTGTTAATAGGGATGATTTATTAGGGAGGGGATTTTTAGAAATATGTGATTTTTAAAAAACATACAATGTGGGGGCAGCTAGGTGGCGCAGTAGATAGAACACTGGCCCTGGAGTCAGGAGTACCTGAGTTCAAATCCGGCCTCAGACACTTAAGAATTACCTAGCTGTGTGGCCTTGGGCAAGCCACTTAACCCCATTGCCTTGCAAAAACCTTAAAAAAAAAAGATACAATGTGGTTTTTGTTTTGTTGGACTATGTTTACTTGTCACAAGGGAAGGAAGGGGGGAAGGAAGGAAGGAAGGAAGGGAGGAAGGGAGGGAGGTTCATCAAATCATTTAAAAATATACAGAAAAGACAAGAATTTCCAAAAGAAACAGAACAGCTTAAAAATGTTGAATCTATTATATACTTTTTTCTAAAGATATATATATATATATATATATATATATATATATTTAAAGTTTCACTCATAATCCTCTTTTTCTTGATAATTTTTAAGTGGAAATGTTCATCTTATTGGAGTTTATTAAATTCAGCATAAAAATAAATAAATTCTCTAAAAAAAAAGAGAATAACACACAAAAAGACTATGATAATGTAAATCACCAAAAGTCAACTTTAATTAGTTGCAATGAATAATATTGATTCCAAACTGTCCTATCAGATAGGTGGGGAACTATACGTGCAGAACATTACATATTCACTGGCAGACTTGCTTACTTTTACAGTTTGCTTAATTGTTTCTGTGTTCTAAGTGAGAGATTTAAGTAGAATGAGGGGACATATATCAGAAAATGGCTATGGTTGTTAAAAAGTTATCCATGGAAAAGAGGAAAAAAGAAAAAGTCAATTTCTCAAGGAACTATTATCTCAAACAATAAATATTTCTGGAATATGAGAAAGTAAAAGGTATGGCTGTTGCCCACGAGGAATTTACAATGTTTCTGGGGAGGTAGACACACCTAAAATGATTAAGAAACAAGACAATAATCTATATCAGCATTATCAACAAAGTAAACTGCTAATTGAATGGTACAATTAGAAACAGACTGTCTGTAATAAAGCACTTAACTGAATGATAAATGTCTTAAGTCTAAAAGGCAAACAGAGAAGGAAGAGATTTCTGTGGCCTGAAATAGCCCAAGGAAGCTAAATACAACTGAGGCTGCATAGTTAGGCAAGGAAGTGTTTAGAGCACCAGGCCTGGAGTCAGGAGGACCCAAGTTTGAATCTGGTATCAGATACTTACTGGTTGTGTGACCTTGGGAAAATCACTTTAACTTGTTTGCCTCACTTTCCTTACCTGTAAAATGAACTGGAGAAGGAAATGTGAAACCAGTCCAGGATCTTTGCCAAGAAAATCTCAAAAGGGGTCATAAAGCATCAGATACAACAAAGACCAGAAAGAAAGACTTAATAACAGCTGGGTTTTGAAGGATATCCTTCCAACTGACATTTTCCTTAATAGTAAAGCAGAACCACAAAGAATTTGGATAACCATGGGTCCCAGGACTGTAAGAATCATTCCATCTATACAAGGAAACACAAGGCAGTAAGGGTGAGCTTGACTTCAAAACAAAAAGTTGTTTTGGTTAGGTTTTGCTTTTGTTTTTCTGGCATTTAGAGAAAATGTCCCTTTGATCTTTTCTTCTTTTTCCCCGCTAAAGGTATTCAGAAAGCTCCCCTCCCTCAGGAGACCTGACAGTTTTCTAGTGTCTTTAGCAAATTAAACTCAGTCATCTGTGGCAGACCCAAATAAATAACCCCAATCAGGACAGTGAGCAATCACTACTGTGGGAACAATTTCCTGTTTGTTTCTTTGGGAAAGGAATTCACAATAAGTCAATAGACCCCTTTTGTTTTTAGGTTGGGTTTTTTTTTTTTTGGCAAGGCAATGGGGTTAAGTGGCTTGCCTAAGACCACATAGGTAATTATTAAGTGTCTGAGGCTGGATTTGAACTCAGGTACTCCTGACTCCAGGGCCGGTGCTCTATCCACTGTGCCACTACCTGCCCCTGCCCCCCAAGTCAATAGCCCTTTGAGAATTTTCAACCAACAGAGCTATCCAGCAAACCCTTGTACAAACCCCTCTAGAGGAAGAAGGCATTGAGACATATAGTGAGAGTTGGGCAAAGAGCCAAAAGATCTTGTAACACTTACTAGATTTGATACCTTGGTTAAGTCATAACTTCTCTGAATATGCTTCATTTTCTGTAAAATGGTAATACTAATAAAAGCCACTATCAGAAGCCTTCCTCAGTCCTTCAGTTTCAGTGCCTTCCCTTTGTTAAGTGTTGCCTATCTATCCTGAATATAACTTGCTTTATATATATATGTTTGCATGTTTTCTCCTCCATTAGATTATAAGCTCCTTGAGGACAGGAACTGTCTTTTGCTTCTTTTTTTGTATTCCCAGCACTTTAGTATAGTGTCTGGCATATGGTAAGTGCTTAACAAATATGTAATTGGAGGGGCAAAACCAATATAGTAGGATGAAGGCAGTAAATGCTGGCAGCTCTTTCCCAGACCTCTCCAAATACCTTTAAATATTGATTGTCACCAAATTCTAGAGTGGCAGAACCCACAGAAAGACTGAATGAAACAATTTTCTGACCTAAGGCAACCTAGAAGAAGCTCTGTGGGAAAGGTCTGTTACACTGGGATTGGAAAGGGCTGCAGCACAGCTGGGCAGACAGGAGCAAACCAACTCCAGTCATCCAGAAAGAGTCCTCAGAGTACCTGGTCCCTGGGGGGTACCTAGGTCTGTGGCAGCAGGAGTAGTTTTCAGTCTAAGGATTGCCAAGGACAACTTGGAAGGTCAGCAGGAAAACTCTGCCACACCAGAGAGTGCACAGAGCCCTATACAGTTCCATCCCAGAAACAGGACTGGGGAGCCACTCGAAGAAAACCAGCTGGCAGCTGCTTCTAGGGCATTCAGCCCACAGACAGTAAGAGGGTCAGAGGAGACTGCAGAGGTCTCTCAATCTCTAAGGCAGAACTCTGTTGCTTTGTCCTTACTTAGATCCCAATCTCAGAAAGGGGAGCTTTGGCCCTTCCTTGCAGTTCCAGGGCAGAGGGAAGTGTTTGTGGTCATCCACAGACCAGAGCATAGACCAGGAGAGCAGTCAGAGCCTCTCATTAGATTCTGGAGGAATTGAGATCCCTGAGGGTGCCCTTGAAAACAACTGCAAAATCCCTCAAAGGCTTGGGAAAGTTCATCCTTCACCCTGGAAGCAGAGCCCCATCTTAACAGAGTTAAAATCAAGTCTTAGGTTGGAGAAATAGCAAAGAACAAAAGGAAAAAAAACCCGACCATAGACAATTACTTTGATCCCATGGAGGATCAAAATACATACTCAGAAGATAACAAAAATCAAAGCTTCTGAATTCAAAGCCTCCAAGAAAAATATGAATTAG
Organism: Macrotis lagotis; assembly: GCF_037893015.1. Taxonomy (NCBI): domain Eukaryota; kingdom Metazoa; phylum Chordata; class Mammalia; order Peramelemorphia; family Peramelidae; genus Macrotis; species Macrotis lagotis. The sequence goes on from NC_133660.1 coordinate 194,136,955, forward strand.
TCTCAAGCTATGGAAGAGCTCAAAAAATATTTTGAAAATCAAGTAAAGGAGGTAGAGGTAAAATTGGGAAAAGAACTGAGAGTGATGTGGGAAAATCATAAAAACCAAGTCAGCAACTTGATGGAGCTACAAAAATACTGAATAAAATAACATCCTAAAAACAAGTTTAAGACAAATGTTAAAAGTAGTCCAAAAGGTCAATGAGGAGAAGAAAGACTTAAAAACAGAATCAGTCAGATGGAAAAGAAGATACAAAGTTCTGTGAAGAAAATAATTCCTTCAAATGTAGAATAGAACTAAGGGAAACTAATGACTGTGAGAAATCAAGAAACAATAAAACAAAACCAAAAGAATAAAAAATTAGAAAAGAATGTAAAATATGACATGGAAAAACAACTGACCTGGAAAACAGGTCCAGGTGAGATAATTTTAAAATTATTATACAATGGAGGGGGAGGTTAGGTAGTGCAATGGATAGAGTACCAGCCCTGGTGTCAGGAGGACCTAAGTTCAAATTTGACCACAGACATTTAATAATTACCTAGCTGTGTGACCTTGGGCAATTCATTTAACTCCATTGCCTTGCAAAAAACAAAGAAAAAAATTATTGGTCTATCTTAAAGTCATGACCAGGAAAAGAACTTAGACTTCATTTTTCAAGAAATTCTCCAGGAAAATTGCCCTGATATCCTAGAAGCAAAGGGAAAATAGAAATTGAGGGAATGTACCAATCTCTTCCTGAAAGAGATCCCAAAATAAAAACCCCCTGGAATATTATAGCCAAATTCCAGAACTCCCAAGTCAAGGAGAAAATATTACAAGCAGCCAGAAAGAAACAATTCAAATATCACAAAGCTAGTCAGGATTACATAGGATTTAGCAGTTTCTACATTAAGGGTTTGTAGGGCTTGGAATATGATATTCTGGAAGGCAAAAGAGCTTTGCAACTGAGGACCAACTGCCCAGCAAACCTGAACAAATTCTTTCAGAGGAAAATATGAACATTCAGTGAAATAAAGGACCTTCAAACTCTTTTGAAACAACCAGAGCAGAGCAGAAAGTTTGAGTACAGGACCTCAGGTGAAGCATAGAGAGGGTAGATGAGAAGGTCAAATTATGAGAGATTTAATGATGTTGAACTGCTTGTATTCCTGCGTAGGAAGATACTGATAAGAGAACCTTCTCATTTATTAGGGCAATTAGAAGGATCATATATAGACAAGGCATATGAAAGTATAGTATATTATAATGATGGAGTTAATGGGCAAGAAATAAATGTACTGGGAGAAAGGGAAAGGAGAATTGGAATGGGATAAGTTATTTCATTTGAGGCAAGAAAAAGCTTTTGCAATGGAGTGGAAAAGGGAAAGTAAGGGGGAATGAGTGAGCCTTCACTCTCATCAGAAGTGGCTCAGAAGGAAATAATATACACACTCAACTGGATATAGAACTCTATCGGAAAATAGGAGAGGAAAGGCATGGGAGAAAGGGGACAGGGAAGGGAAGGGAGGAAGGGTGTAGGTGACAGGAAAGGGAAGATCATGGTGATGATAGATACAATACACTTTTGAGGAGGGACAGGGTGAAATGAGAGAATAAAATAAATGGGGTAGGAAGAAATAGGATGGAGGGAAATACAACTACCAATAACAACTGTGATGAAAAAATATTGAAGCAATTTCTCTAATGGAATTATAATAAAGAATTCTAGCCATCCCAAAGACAGAGCTGATGGTAGCTGGATACAAACTGAAGCACATTTTCTCTTTTCTCTAACTTTATTTTTCTTGAGATTTCTCTTTTTTGGAGGAGTGGGGAGTATCTTTGCAACAAAACTATTGTAATAATGTGAAAAAAATTTAAAAATAAGAAAAAAAGAAAACAAATGATGAGCAGAAATTCAGAAAAAAAAAAACGGGGAAGACATATATAAGCTTAGTGAAGTGAAATGAATAGAATCAGGAGAACTTTTTTTTATTTTTAGGTTTTTGCAAGGCAATGGGGTTAAGTGGCTTGCCCAAGGCCACACAGTTAGGTCATTATTAAGCATCTAAGGTTGTTTTTAAACTCAGGGCCGGTGCTCTATCCACTGTGCCACCTAGCCACCCCCAGGAGAACATTTTTTGCAGTAACAGCAATACTGTAAAACATGATAAACTATGAAAGCTCAAGACAATGATCCAAGACAGTTCCAATGAACTGATGATTAAAAATTTTCTCCACCTCCAGAGAGAGAGAGTTAGTGGTGTCTAAATTCAAATTAAAACTTTTTTTTATTTTATTTTTCTTAGGATTTTTTTTGGTTCTCTTGCAACATGACTAATACAGAAAAATATCATGGCTTGTATAACTAAAATCAAATTGTTTGCCTTCACAAGAAGAGGGAAGGACTGTGAGGGAGGGAGAGAATTTGAAACTCAAAATTTTTAAAAAATGAATGTTAAAAATTTTTACATATAATTGGGAAATATATAACAAAAGAAACAAATGTGTAATCAATCAATAAGCATTACTGATTTAGTGTATCATAGAAGTTTTACCCCACTGCAAGAAACTTAGAAAGTACAAACTTTTAACACTTCAATACAAATGAATTGAATTCAGCATTAAACAAATACTTCAGCAGAGCTGAAAGAATTCAGAAGAGTAGGGGATCAGACTGTAATTCTACTTAGATGGTATTAAAGAGAAGAGGAGGGTCAGATTTTGCAACAGCATCATCGTTCTCTCTCTCTCTCTCTCCCTCTTTATCTTTTTGTAGTTATTGTTATTCATGTTTTCCAAAAGAACCAATGCTTTGTTTTGCCTGTGAATTGAGTGAAGCAGAGATTCACAAAGTGATCCATCTTTTTCTGAGCCATCGAAATCCAATGGCAGGACAAAAGTCAAGAAGACTTTTTATAGCCCCATGATGCAGTGGATGACCTTGTCATCTTTGATGGCTATTCAAGCTCTAAGCCCTCTGCAGCACTTGCTTCAGCTGCCTACAAGGTCAATTTATTCTCATCTACCCATTCCCCTGAGGAAAATCTTCACATGCTTTGTAATACATAGCTTTGGGCTCACTCTCAATCCACAAAATAAAATCTCAATCAGTCCACACATCCCATTTTCTTCCAGGGCTTCTCACCTTTCTGCTTTACTGGGATACTAGCCTTGCTTCTGCCTGTCCGCCCTCTATATAAGGATACTTGTACACTATTTAAGGATACTGAAGCCAAGCAATAATCCTACTACTTACTACCTTCCCACCTTTAAGCATATAGGAAGGAGCCTCACTTGGGTGACTCTGGTACAGAAGAATGAGCACGGATTGTAAATGACTTCCAAGGTTCTTTTTAGCACCAGGATACAATATTCATAGACTTCTTCAAGAATGAAGGACAAGAGGGCAGCTAGGTGGTACAGTGGATAGAGCACCAGCCCTGGAGTCAGGAGTACCTGAGTTCAAATCCCACCCCAGACACTTGACCTTGGGCAAACCACTTAATCCCATTGCCTTGCAAAAAAAAAAAATGAAGGACAAACATTGCATTCCCTAAGCAACTAAGTAAAAGATTCTCCTTCTCATACAACTAAATTTACATTAATTACTTCTCAAATTACTTTCACATTATGAATTCCAAAATTGACTTGTGGCTATATTTGGTGTTAATTCCCCAGTTGGTGTTGCTTGCCCAGTGCACAGAAATTGCTAGTGATAGCACTGATACCAAACTTACGTTACCTACCTCACAGCATTGCTGCAAGGGCACAACTATACAGACTATAAAACACAGTACAACAGAATCCTTTTTAAGAAAACATCTTGAACAAAGCATCTCAAAATGTCCTCTGCCTCCCTTCTTACAAAATTTCCTAGTATTATTGTTCCCATAGGAAACCTGAACAGAAAGGATCTGTCCAGAAGCCAAACACCTCTTAGGACTTTGGAAAACAATTCAAAGTATCAATATACTTTGAAAGAATACAATGAGTAATACAAATGTCATATCATTTCTGACTTTAAGGAAAATAAGACATTTTTGGGTTGAGAACTTTGAAAGCCAGTTGTACAATATATTTACCTAAAAGAAGTATTTCGTTCATCTGCCTTAATTTAAATGAGCTCTAATAGTAAATATCAAAGAACTTTATTAATCCACAAACATTTTTAGGCACCTTATTAAGTTGCCCGTAGACTCATAAGCCACGATAAACCTTACATATTATTAAATCCACCCACTCAAATGTTAGAGGCTTTTCTATAACATCACCAAAAGCCTTCTCCACAAATTTTTCTTGTTCAATTGAGCAAACATTTATTAAGGACCTACTACTACTAAGTGTCAATGACAGTTCTAAGACTGGAGGATACAAAGACAAAACCTAAAACACTCTCTACTCTCAAAGAGCTTCTATTCTAGGGAAACAAGGGAGGGGACTCTTGAACTGAGCCTTGAAAGAAATTAGGATGTTCAAGAGCTAGAGGTGTGGGATTGAGAGAAAGCCTGTGCAGAGGCATGGTGTAAGAAACCCTGAACTTTAGAAATATTACTTTGGCAACTTCATGGAGGATGGATTGGAAGTGAGAGACACTTGAGGAAACATCTAGCAGGTTATTGCTATGGAGACAAGGCTTAGAACTAGGGCTGGTTGTAGTATGAATAAAGTTCAAAGATAGTAGGGATGATATAAAAAGAAACTTATCATGTCATGAAGCAGCCTATTGATTATTAATCCTATATAGAAAGGTCTTAAATATAGAGAATCAAAAACTCCTTTTTATTCTTATAATTTCTTCCCATTTATACTTATATATATATACTACTATACTACCAAGGCCATGTTACAGTATTGCAGATAATTATCAGACTTTCCACATCTATCCTTCTCCAATGTCTTTAATTCTTTCAAGCAATTCTAAAAAGACAACCCCCCAAAAAGGAGTTTGAGGACCTATCCTCATCCTAATCACCCTTCTCTTGTAGCTATTGTTTATAAATGAATGAAAAGAAAAACCTGCTAGAGTGAGACAAAATTGTATATTTTATTCGCTAACCTAGCAAGATACATCTTACAAGATATGGTACCTCACCTAGGTGTGAAGCACGAATTAGTCTTCAAAGTCAGGTAATTTATGGTCTTCAGAAACTCTTTCCCCTCTCTCTTGGATGTTCATAGGCTCTCAGAGTTTGAGTTACAATCTAAGAGGTCCACCCATTCCATGACATGCCCCTAATTTGATCCTCACCCCACATCATCCGAGGCATGATATGCTAATGAACCCCAATCATGATGGGGGTGTGCGGGTTAATATTCAATTACCTAATTGCCCAAACTCAGTAGCATTAGATCAAGATTTCTAGGTCACTCTTGACCCACTGAGAACCAGTTTGGGGTTTGGTATCCCTGGAATGGAATTAGGAAAACTCTTCCAGTCTTTTGATTGGCTGGGTTATTCCCACTTTGTAATGGATTCCCTAAGGGTTTCCCTCCATACCCTGTGAAGACCAACACCCTACATTTTTCACACTATGCTTCAAGCTGACCTTGTAACTCCTAAAATTTAAGAGTATAGGTATGCTGGAGCCAGTGCTAACAAATTCATCTGGAGAACTGATTATTAAATTTTTGTGATAATTGACACCTCTAAAATCATCAAAAAATTAGCTTGATTTATTGTTTTGTTGATTTGTCTAGAGTTAAGAAAATGCTAATAATACAGATTTAACTTAAAAGTGTGTCAGTCCTGTTTTCCTCAAGTGATCGTTGTTAAATATTTACTAGGATAACCCTGGTGGGACATCAAAAATAATCAGTAATTTTTTTTAATATATACATAAGTGAGGAGAATTGACTTGATGATATCTAACATCTCTTAAAACTCCAAAATCCTCTGGTACTTTAATATTTTTAACCAATGAAACAAAAACAATGCTCTTCAGGTTAATAATTCACTTTATCTTTAATGAACTCATTTACTTCTCATAGTAAGAGGTACTGGAAAATCCCATACCCAACTAGAAAGAAAAAGAAGAGGGCATATTTGTATATTTGCTACATGAGATTTTTATTTTTATTTTTATTTTTATCTGAGGCAATGGGATTAAGGGACTTGCCCAAGATCACACAGCTAGGTAATTGTTAAGTGTCTGAATTTGGATTTAAACTCAGGTCCTCCTGACTCCAGGCCAGTGCTCTATCCACTGTGCCATCTAGCTGTCCTAACTACATGGAGATTTGATGAAGATTGTGGTTGTTAAGAATGGATTTGAAGGTGATAAAAATGTTGGTTTCACTTTCATGAAATAAATTTATGTCTATGTAAACATGGAAAAGGATCAATCAGATGAGATGATTAGAAACAATGAAAGAAGGTGAACTCTGAGAAGCTGCTCATGGTAGACAGGGAAGAGATTTAATGTTAACATATAAAAAGTCAGAATTATATGAGGAAGAGGAAAGGAAGCCAGTCAATTTATGATCAGCATTAAAACTTAAACAAAGGAGCGGCTAGGTGGCACAGTGGATAGAGCACTGGCCCTGGAGTCAGGAGGACCTGAGTTCAAACCTGGCCTCAGACTCTTAATAATTACCTAGCTGTGTGGCCTTGGGCAAGCCACTTAAACCCATTTGCCTTGCAAAAGAACCTAAGGGAAAAAAAAGAAAACAAAAACAAACAAAAAAGTAGTGCAGGGTTAAAAAAATAATATGGAAAGAAGATAGAAAATCAGAAATATGACCAGAAGTAGGGAAGCAGGTACTATGAGTAAATTAAATTAAATTTTTAAAGGTACTCCCTTCTAACAGATACTCTATCCATTTTCTAACTAATCAGGATTGGTTCTAGAAGTTTTCCCAGCTTTATCAGACCATGAGAAATACTGATGAGGAAAAAGAGACATTTTATAGATGTAGATAAATCTATCAGGGAACATGAACATCTGACCTATTTCCCATTGTAAGGGATTTAAATGTCACATACTAACAGAGATTCTGACATGCAATAATCAGGCCTTGTGGAGCTGAAGTTGAAAAGCAAGATCCATCATCAATCAAACACCTAACCAACCAGCAATTATTTGTTGGGCCTCTAGTCACTCTTTCCTCCTTCCAATTCATCCTTCACACATCTACCAAATTAGCCTTCCTTATGCATAGATCCAATCATGTCACCCTAATGTCTGAACTCTGTCAATAACTAACTCTTCATGGTGTACTCAAAAGGTTCAGCTAAGGTCCTTTATGACCTGACATTTTCCTATTTTTTAGGCAGCGAGGTAATATAGTGGATAGACTTCTACACAGACCTAGAGACAAGAAGATCTGAGGTCACATTTGTTTATAAACCTTTATTTACTTCTGGACAAGTCACTTCATCTCATTCTGCCTTACTCATCTGTCAAATTGGGGTAATAACAGTGAGGATAAATGAGTTAATAGTTATAAAGTGCTTAACAAATCAAAATGCTATATAAATGCTAGCTATTATTTCAATTTAATTCAATTCAACATATTTATAAGCAACTCTGTATAATGTAAAGTGTCCACCAAAGTTGGAGTCAGAAAACTTTGGTTCCAAATCCAGAAGGAAGAAAAGGAAGGAAAGAAATGAGCATCTACTGTTGTGCTAAGTACTTTACAAATGGGGATCAGGCTTCAAATCTGGCTTCAGATACTAACTAGCTATGTGCTAGTTTGCCTCAGTTTCCTCATCTATAAAATGACCTTGAGAAGGAAATGGCAAACCATTCCAATATCTCTGTCAAGAAAACCCCAATGGAGTCACAAAGAGTTGGACACAACTGAAACAACTGAATAACAGCTTTACAAGTATTATCACATTTAATCTTCACGATAACTCTGAGAAGTAGATGATATTATTATGACCATGTTATAGTTGAAGAAACTGAGGTATAGATAGGTTAAGGAACTCTATCCATTGCTATCGATTCACCTTGCTGCACTTTACCAATAAGTATTAATACTTTTGACAGTAATTATGTGACCACAGACAAATCACTTCTCTGAGTTTCAGTTAGAAAATGAAGATAACAACATTTCCCTATTGATCTCACAGGGTCACTGTGAATTAAGAAAGTACTTTGTGAATCTTGGGAATTTAAAAGGTTTAATTTGGGATAATAGGAATTTATAAAGCAAGGGAAGAGAAATATTAAAACTAATATTTCCAAGTCAAGCTCTACCATTCTACACACAAAATCTCCAAAAAACATCTAAATGTCCAATAGGTAGTTGGAGAAATGGGATTGTAGGTCAGGAGAGTGATCAGGGCTGGATAAATAGATCTGATAGTCTTCTGTCCAATCATTTATACAATTGCATTTATGGAAGCTGATGAAATCACAAAGCAAAATAATTTAGAAAAAGAAGGCAGAGCCTTGAGGGACATATGAACTGAGCAGGTGTGATATATCAAAGGAGACTAAAAAAGAGGTCAAGAAGGGTAAGGATTGAGGAAAGGCCATTTCATTTGGCAATTAAGAGATCATTAGTAACTTTGAAGAGAGCGATTTCAGTTGAATGATGAAGCTAAAAGGTTTAGAATTGAGTAAAAGGAGAGGAAGGGAAGGAACAATATGTAGACAGATTCTTCAAAAATAGACAAAGATAACTAGAGGCGACATGGTAAGATCAAATGAGAATTTTTTTAGGAGGCAGGGAAAGAATCAGTACATGGGAAGTGACAAAAGATGACATGGGATGAGACAGGATCAAGAGTGACTGTAGAAGGGTGTATATTGGTAAGGAAACTGGTGAAGGAAGAGATAGTGAAAGATGTGACATAAGAAGGGGATTAAGGGAATCCTCAGTAAATGGACTCAATATTTTCAGTGAATTATGAAGGCAAGGTCCTCATTTAAGAAAGGTTGGGTCAAGGGTTACATAGAAGGCATAAAAAGGATGAAAAGATCCGCAATGTCTGATCTTATAAGAGAGATAGTAAATTGTTTGGTCATTTTTTTCAGTTATGTCCAACTTTTTTGTGATCCCTTTTTGGGGGGGTTTCTTGGCAAAGATACTGGAACTGTTTGCCATTTCCATTTCCAGCTCATTTTATAGATGAAGGAACTGAGGCAAACAGAGTTAAATGACTTGTCTAGTATTACACAGCTAGTAAATGTCCAACGACTGATTTGAATTCAGGTTTTCCTAATGCCAGACCTGACATTCTATCCATTGTGCTATCTAGCTGTTCCAATAAAATTGATTATTAAAATATTACCTTACTGCAATGAGGGCCCAATTGAGATTGAGTAACATCAGTTTGTAGTAGGTTTAGTGAATTTCATGACTTTCTCCAACTCTGTTCAGCAGTTCATGAATAGAAGCAAAGGCAGTGGATGGTTGGGGTGATCTAAGGTTGGGGTTTGGCTATGCAAGATAGGTTGACACCTACTGGTTGTGCAGCCTTGGGCTAATCATAACTTCTCATCATCCCCAAACTGTTCTCTAAGGCTCTAAGCTATAGAGCAGATGAAGATATTGCAACAGTAGAGGGAAGACTTTTCCTGAGTGTCTTCACAATGAGATCACTGGTACTTTTTTGAAAACTGCACAGCGTAGGCACTTACAAAATGTGTGTTGGATTGGAATCAGAGGCTAACACCATGAGACAGGATCAGCTGATCAAAAAAAGAATGTGTAGAAAAGAACAAAAGAGAAAAAATAAAGTCTACTGTTAGAAGGCAGAATAAAGAAGAGCCAGCAAAGAAGAGTAGACACAATTAAAAGAGGTAGAAGGAAAACCATGTGAAGTTAGTATCATGGAATCCAAGGGGGGATTTTTTTTTACTAGAGTGTGATGCTTCATGATATAAAGATGTAGAGGAGGGAAGGAATGGGAAAAGACCATTCAATTTAGAAAGTAGAATGTCAGTAAGTACTTTTGACAAAATAGCTCAAATGGCAGGGAATTGAGGCCATGTTTTATTTCTTCTTTATCTTTCTCATTGCCCAACACAACCATTCATCTCACCTGTGGAATGAATCTTGTCAAAACAACAGGTACCATAATCCTTGCTTGCCAGACCCAAGAGGAAGTAGATGAATTGGCTCAATGCCATCTCTAAAACAATGAGAATTATTATGCCTCAAGTGACTTCCAAGAAAATGCCTCAGGTCCAATGGTAATAAACCAAAAAATCAGCTTCAAATAAGCCAAAGTTCAAATCAGGACAATACCAGTATTCTTACCTTGTAATAGTTACTGGTGACCTTCATGTATAAGAAGATTTGCTGTTCCCTGTATAGAACACAAACACATTAAATCTGCTTCAAATGAATACCTGTGGGAGTTGATGGCAATGGGTACCCAGAAATGGAGGAAGAGAAATGAGCAATACCAATATATCCAAGGTTCTATCCCTACAGTATTATTTTCTCCAGTTTACAATTTCTGTTCCATTCCCCTCAGATCTCATTGTTTTATATACCTTTTTTTAAAAGGTTTTTGCAAGGCAGAGGGGTTAAGTGGCTTGCCCAAGGCCACACAGCTGGGTAAATATTAAGTGTCTGGGGCCAGATTTCAACTCAAGTACTCCTGACTCCAGGGCCGGTGCTCTCTCCACTGCACCAGCTAGCTGCCCTTGTTTTATACCTTCTTAATGAACTTCTAATGTAATATGTTATTCATAATAGCTCATTCAAATAGCTTATATAGCACTTAAACATTTAGAAAGTGATTTGCATTTATCATCCAATATGATCCCCACAATGACCCTTTGAGGTAGGTGCTATTATTATGGAGATGGAGAAACTGAGTCTGAGAGCAGTTTAGGCGACTCCCTCAAAATCACACAGCTTGTGTCTGAGGCAAAATTCAAATCCAACTTTCTGTCTTCAGACTCATAGCTCTATTTACCAAAACAAGCTATGTTTGGGCCTTAGCTGCTCCTAGGCAGTACTGGTTTTCCTTTAAACTTTGTATCTCTTCCATTCCCTGACTTGATGCTCTAAATATGATGGCCTTGAGTTTAATCAATTGTACAACAACAAAATGAAATTGAACCCTCCTTGTCTAATTAGAAAAACTAAATTTGTCCCTGAAAAAAGATGAGAAATGAGGGGCAGCTAGGTGTCATAGTGGATAAAGCACCTGCCCTGGAGTCAGGAGTATCTGGGTTCAAATCCAGTCTCAGACACTTAATAATTACCCAGCTGTGTGGCCTTGGGCAAGCCACTTAACCCCGTTTGCCTTGCAAAAACCTAAAAAAAAAGACGAGAAATGAAGCTGTAGTTAATAAATGTTTGTTGAATAATATAAGTAAACAAAATTCATTTACTTCACACTTTTCCCCACCAAATTTGTTTTAAACATTTGACAGATAGTTTACTAAAGAAAAAGGTAATTGTATGTTTTCAGGGGCATCCCTCAAAGCCTCCTTTTTTAATGTTGGGGCATTTTTAAGGTCATAAAAAGCACACCTTGAATCCTTTGCTAAGCTGTGCAAGATCTTTATCTCTTCTGAGTACTAATGCTATATCTCCTCCCCAAATAGAAAACAGTTTCCTACAAGGGTGAACCTGACATGAACAAAATAAAAATATGTTAAAGCTTAAAGTGCTCCTTAAGTTTAGTTCCTAAAACTATTTGTTTCCAGGTGTTCTTTAAGGAAAGATGGCATTATCCAATTTAGGTATTTATTCACAAATATTATAGTCACAAAGTCCTAGGACTATTTAGGTGGTTTATACCTTCACAAGAAGAATACTACCATTATATAATTGAATGAGAAGTGTGGTTACAGGGTTCTCATATAAGAGAACAGGAAAATAATTTATCAATCAGTCTATCTCTCAGCTAGAAGTTTTGAAATATATGCCACCATGTTCTATACCTGAGTATAAGTCACCCCTCAAATAAGCTATAGCCTTAAAATAATTTTTGAAAGAATATAAAAACATTTATAAATATATACATATATTAATACATACCTTTTATATAAATAATCTTTCAAAAACTTATCTTAAGGATATGTCTCATATTTATGAATACACATACAAATATGTACATGTATTGGAAAAACAAATTGAATTTTTCATATAAAAACCATTGACTTAATCTAGGAGAAACCTGAGATTCTTTTCCTAAAAGGAAATAAATAAACTTTTGCCATAGGAAAAAAAATAGTTAATAAGTCAAAAGAAACTTAAGAGAGAAAATTAGCCTGAATAGAAATAGGTGCAAACTTTTTACCTCTTCACAAACCTCATCCAGTTTAGGCATGACCATTCTCTCATGGGATTCTACACTCCCTTTCATATCTCTACCAAATTAAAGACTCCCTGCCATGACCCCTTTTGGTAGACAATCCTAGAACTGTGCTGGGGGATGAGGAGGCTGCTAACTCACGTGGGTTATTGTTTCTCACTCTATCTGCACCTCTCCTCCCTTCTAATGTATTTCTAGATCAGAGGCTTGCTCATTTGCAGAGCTTAGAAACTGGAAACCTAACTATTTCTAGAGATCTTCCCATACCTCCCCCTTTCCCCTCTCTCCAGTTGTGTCTGGCACTGATTTCCACAGATTCTTTTTGTGAATTTCTGTGCAGCAGTCCCTAAGGGTTATCTCTTTGCAAATGAGAATAGAGTCAGTCATTGTTCAAAGTGCAAACTCTTTGGAGAAGAGGAATCCCAGAGGTCCCCTTTTACCTGATACCATAGGATAAGAGGTAGGAGAGACTTGTCTTTTGCTGAGAGAACTCTTATCTTTTGAGAGATGGCAAACTGAAGGGGAGGAGATGGGAGAAGGACAGAATCACAGCCTATATTTAACCCGTTATTGTATCCTCACTGGCCTTGTACAGGAAAAATAAAGACTTTCCTTATAATTTATTTGTCTCAGTACTAATACTTCCCCAACAGTCAAGACTCTTTTTCTTCACACTGAAGATCATCATAGCTTTGATAGAGGTCAGAATGACTGTAAAAACTATAAACACCTACTTACAGACATGGAATAGATAACTTCCCAGAAGTATCCATCCAGAGTCAGGGGAAAACCCCAAAGAGAACATTGTCTAGAAAATATTGTAATGTTTTAGTTTTGTTCTAGTTCAATAGCTTAAAATATACAGACTTAGTTTGAAATGAACTGCTTTATGGTTATTTTGCTTTTAAAGTCCCACCTTTATTCAGTTTGTAGTTTCATATATTTTAATAATATAATAATAAAAAGTTGGTTTTGGTTTATGGTGTGGTAAAGCAGCAAATGGTCTTCCAGGTTGGAGTTCATAAAATCCCCAAATCGTCAAAGTGCTTTAAATCCCTCACCACAACAGAGAACAAGTGATGAGAAGGATTTCCTAAAAATCATTTTTAAAAGTAGCTGTTCATCCCACCAAAAAGTCTAAAGTAAGTCATCATGAGTGGTTTAGAGGTCAAGAAGTATAGTCATATATCAAGAATTATCACTGAAATTCTAAGACACTTTTTTTCTCAAGTTTCTGAAACTGATTAACTAATATCAATAGGCTACTCCTAATACTACTGGGCTAGTTAAATACCATTATTCCAATTAATAAATATGAAGAGGTAATGTTATCTACCCATATTAGGGAAACTTTCAACTTAACTAAGTTCTAAGTCTTATTTCTAAATTTATTGCTCTGATCATGGAACCATGTCAGGAAGAATAGAATAATGGGCTAGAGAGCTTTAAGATACTGATGCTCATTACCCATATTTCCTACACCAGTGTTCTAACTTTTTCCCTGCAAGACTGAAAACTTCTAGAGTTTATGTTCTAGGACTCCTAAAGATGAAAGTGACCACCTAGGAGTCTGCTATGGACCTGGTTCAAATCACAGTCTTTATATATTTGACTAGTGTTATGTCTCTGGTCCTCAGTTTCTTCAGCAATAAAATGAGAATGTTTGTAATCTCAGAGTCAGCCTTGATACTTCATCCTTCATATCCAATCATGTGCCCAGTCTTGTGTACAAGTTTAGAATTTGCTCTTTCCTCTCCACTTATCTTAATTAGCCTATCTTCACCTAGACTACTACAAAAGCAAACTAATTGGTCCTCCAGCCTCAACTCTCTCCCCCTACCCATCCATCCTCTGCACAGTTGACAAAATGATATTCCTAAAACATAGGTCTAACATGTGACTTCCCTATTCAGTAAACTTCAGTTACTCCCTTTTGCTTTTGCTTTTTTTTAGGTTTTTTTTTTTGCAAGGCAAACGGGGTTAAGTGGCTTGCCCAAGGCCACACACAGCTAGGTAATTATTAAGTGTCTGAGACCTGATTTGAACCCAGGTACTCCTGACTCCAAGGCTGGTGCTTTATCCACTGTGCCACCTAGCCACCCCTCCCTTTTGCTTTTGGGATCAGATACAATCTCCTCTGCTCTGTATTTAAAACTCTTATAGCTCCAACCTGCCTTCCCAGATTTATTACCTAAATTTCACATATTCTTCATGTACTTCATGGTCTAGCCAAAATGATCTTACTGTTACACTTGAAATTCTAGCTCTAACCTACATTTGGCTTTCCCCTATACCTTGAAAGCATTCCCTCTTCACCTTTCCTTTTAGCATCCCAAGCTTCCTGCAAAGCTCATCAAGCCCACCTCCTACAGGAGAACTTTCCCATTCCTCTTATTACTAATGCTTCCACTCTATCCCTGCAACCATACTCCCAAATTATAGTTACTATGCATATATTTTGCATACTGTAACTCAAATTTCTAGTAAAACCTGGAACATTTTGCATGAGATTCTCTTAATTAGTATAGAGAATATTGATTCAATGAAGTATGTTTATGTGAAGAAAGGATTTGATGCCAGTGTCTTGGATAGAAAAAAAATTCTTATTTTTCTTCTTGGACACACATGATTCTAATTTCTTCTTGAGACCAACACCAGAAATAAGGGGGGAAGGGAGTAGGAGAAGGGAGGGGAGAGAGGCTTTGGAAGCTAAAGACAAATTTGTCTATGTTTTTGTATCATAGAAATTTTATATACTTGAATAAATACTTGTGCCCCTTTGAGACTCTGGGGAATTTTCCCATAAGTGAGATTGAGGGATTTCTTAGTTTGAGTTGAGAAGTTTCACTCCCAGTGGGAGATCTCATTTATTACATTGTTTTCTGTAATATGTTGATTTGAATGATTTCTATTTTCTATTTGTTTGGATAAGAAAGTTTACTTGCTATTCATTATTTCTGATAGTTTTTCATGTAACTAGTATTTGAGAAGAAGGAAGCAAAATAGTAAATGTAAAGACTACTGTTCCCCCTTTAAGAGACATCAATGAGTTTTTTTGAAACTATTGTATCCCTAGACCAGCAATTTATTAAGGTGGCATAAAGCTATGATTCTAGTATGTTAGCCATCTCAAAGACTGGGGAACATCCTCCTCTTCCTCATGGCTATGTGGACCTCAGATTATATCTATCTATTTAAATGATCCATACATAACCTAAGGGGCACACATATTCCTTGCATATATGTGTAATTTTTTTCCTCCAACAGAATATAAGCTCCTTTATCTTTGCATCCTGAGTACTTAACATAGTGCCTATTACACTGAATAGTTCATTGGCTGATTGACTAAATGGTTTTCAAAATGACTTTTAGTTCCAGATCCTACATTTCTTTTTCTGGTTGCCTTTGGAAAAGTGTTTCTTTTTTCTTTTCTTCTGAGGAAACTTTTCAAAATTGTCTTCCTATAACAATATTCTACCTTGGAATCAAATATGCTACCCACAAGGATTGTATCTTCCAGGAAAAATTACAAACTTTCTGTTGATCATCTTCATTTATTGAGCATATTCATTCTCAGCATCTAGTTTTTATACCACATACTACATAATTCATGCATTAGATGGACAAAAATGTAATTACTTTCCACCTGATGAAAGAAACTGGCTGTGTTTAGTCTGAGGGAAAAAAGTCCTGGGGAGAGAAGAGGGATTTGATAGCTTAAAATATTTGACTTAAAATATTTGAAGGATTGATTCTATTTGTTACTAAAAGAATTAGGAGCAATGGGTGAACACAGGAAAGGGGCAGATTTTAGCTTCATGGAAAGAAAATATTTCCAAATAATTAGAATTGTTCAATTGAGATTATAGAGTTGAAGTGATTTGTGAACCTCAAAATGCCAAAGAAATATTAGGAATTACAACAGATTCACAATTCAAAAAAAAAATCTTTATGGGTTAAACAATGAGCCTACACTATTTTAATTTAAGAGTGATAAATATAAAGTCTTATACTTATACCTACCAAGTTGGTTGATGGAGGAGATTTAAATAGATAGAAATTTTGGAGTGAGGAGATTTTAGCAAGCTTCAGGCTTAATCTGAATAAACAATATGATAGTCTAAAAAGCTCTTATGACCCTAGCCTGCATCAAAAGATTTCACTATACCCTACAATAATCAGACCATATTTGGAGTATTGTGTTCAGTTCTGGGCACCATATTTTGAAAGGATGTTGATAAGCTAGAGAGCATTCAGAGGAGGGTGACCAAAGGTGGTGAAGGACCTCAAGTTCATAGCATATGAAGAAAAATTGAAAGAATTGAGGATATTCATCCTGGAAAAGAAAATTTTGGAAGAAATAGAAGATATAATAGTTGTCTTATAGTATCTGAAGGACTGCACAAGGAGTGGAATTAACCTTATTTTATATAGCCTAGGAAGGCAGAATTGGGAATAATAGATATTGCAAAGAGTCAATTTTTTCCTTCATTTCAGGAAAAACTTCCTAAAAATTGGAGCAATATATTCAAATGGGAAATGAGCTGCTTAAATCTGGACTTCCCCATACAAATACAACTTGTATCAGGGATGATGCCATGACAAGCATGATTGGGATTTGAATGAGGGGATCCTGTGCTAAATCACCAGTCTCACTATCTCCTCCAGAGCCATATGCATCCAATGACCAGATATGAATCAGGATGACTGGAGAAGGCTCTGGATGTGAGGGAATCAGGATTAAGTGACTTGCCCAAGGTCACTCAGTGTCAGTTGTCTGAGGCCAGATTTGCCAGCTAGGTGGTACAGTGAATAGAGCACTGATCTTAGAGTCAGGAGAATGAGAATTCTAATCCAGTCTCAGATAACTGACACTTTCTAGCTGTGTCACTGAACCCAGATGAGTCTGTAGGAGAAAGTGAGACTGGTGACTTAGAACAGCACCCCTTCATACAAATTCAATTTATGTGCTTTCCATAGGATTACCTCCCTGATGTAGTGGTCTTCTTCAACAATGAAGGACAACCTGTAAGACCCCTTGCTCATGGATATGTTCTCTGAGACCATTTACAACATGGAGGATTATATATGGTGTATTTCTACATCGTTTAATTGTCTTTTTCAATGTCAGTCCATTTGAGTAGATTCATTGTGTTGGTGTTGATGTTTTCAGTACTCCCCTTCCTCCACCATCTCACTGACACAAAGGTCTTCAAAGACTGGAGCTACCTAATCACTCTTATCCAGCCAGTTGTAATGCTATCAATTCTCAGTGACCATGAAGCCAAGAACAGCTGACTTAGTAGAGACATACACTCTTTATGTTGACCTCAGCTCAGAAGAGGTATCAGTTGGTGAGGGGGGGAAGTGAGAAAGAATCAGGGTCATCTGTTTTCAGATACTAGCACACTAAAGCAGAACCATCATCATGCATGATTAAGATGATTGCTAGTTTCAATGAAAAGAATAATATTCAATCATCCCTTTGGGCCATATGCTCACCTGGCACTAAGCTCTGGGATGAGTCACTTCAAAGTTGTTCAGGGTGAAACTCAGGCCCTTGATGTCTGCAAAAGGAGCAAGGAATTAGTCAGGTACTGCTCTATCTTGAATAATAACCATGTGGAACTAGCTATCCTGCCAAAAAGTCACTTAGTTCTGTCTTTAATTTCATCTGATCACTATTTACAGAACAGAGAAATGAGTATCTTTGTGTAGAAATGCCACCTTTTGTGATAACTGGCTTGTGTGACAACCTACTAAACTACCAAAATAAATATTTCCTAAGAAGTTTTTAAATACATATATATATATATATATACACATTCATAATATATATCATATCACATATATTTATTATGTATTATGCATGTTCAATATGTTTAGCTACCTTATAATACCTTATAATTTATATATGTGTATATGTATAAATACATAATTTTTAATCAAACTGCTTTCAGTAATAGTGAACTAACCCACAATAAAAGGAGTCAGTTGCTATTAAAAGTCTCACAAAAATTCACATGGCCCATCAAGTTTGTCCTTTGTCCCATGTGATGGGGATGTAACTATGACCTGGAGTTATCTTTCTTATGAGTAAAAGGTGTGGGTAATTCAGCAGGCTATGATCTTTTTAAAGCTATTTAAAAAAATTAAATAATGAGTATCTTTGTGGGAAAAAGAGATTACCCTGAAACCTCCTGAAGGACTGAACTGAGAAACTGTCTTGTTACTATTATAATTCCCCCCTCTGCTTACCAAGGCACTCTCTTGGCTTTCAGCAATTCATTAAATTCAGAGAATTGACTTCAGATGAGGCCTCTGCACTAAAGCCACCAATGGGAACCAGTCAATGTCTTACATACTAGTTGAGAGAGAGAGGCTGGAAGCATAGGATGTGGAAAGTTTTCACTCCTATTCAGATAAAGTCACCATTCACAAAGTTACATATGGAAAATAGAATAAAGAGAAAGGGAAAGTCAAACCAAAAAACCTAAATGAGTTCTTGGCTATACAAATTCGTGACATGATATCTTAAAAGGCTTAGTTTTTCCAGTATGGCCCTAAACAATTTTTAATTTGGAAAAACATCAGTATATTTATTCTTCATTCATTTATTCAACAAGGATTTACTGAGGGCCTGCTATGTCCCAGACATCATAGAAATACTGAGAAGGGATACAAAAGAAGTATGAGAAAAATCCCTGTCTTCCAGAGACTTAGCTGGGGAGAGATAAGACACCTTGTACCCCCCAATAGATGGTAAATTTCAAAAAGGGAAGGGACAAAGTTATATAGTTCCTCCTACTCTATTTTATCAAGAGTCTAGTCCAGTGCCTTGCAACAAGTGGTTACAAAATGAATGAATGAAGGAATGAATGATAAAGCAAAGAATTTCAGAGATTATTCAATTTTCTTTTTTTTTTTACAAATGAAGAAAATAAAACTCAGAAAAGTTTTGTGAATTGTCCAAAATTGAAAAGATAACAGGACTAAATTCAAATCCAATTCCTCTGACCCAAAATTCAGAGCTTTCTCTATGAAACATATACTAATTAATACTTTGAGTAAAGAAATACTATAATCAGTCATATAGATAATAAACTCTATAGGAATTTGAAAAATGGATATATATATGCTTTTGTACTAGAAAAGTTGGGAAGGTCTTTTAGAGGAAATAGGAATTATAAGCTTCCACTGGAAGGGATCTAGGAGGTCATTTAGTGTGATACCTACATTTTATAAGGAAAGTGAAATGTCCAGGGAGAAGTCATCCATCCAAAGTAATTAAACTGGCCCAAGTCTTCTGAAACCAAATCCAGTGCTCATTCCACTATAACACTGATTTGGATAGAAGGATGTAAGGACAGGAAGGAGGGCAGGCAGGTGCAGCATGAGCAAAAATCAGGAGTTAGAAATGAATATGGTTGGAGAAATATGACTCTGGTAATAGTCACTATTATTCACTGTAAGCACATGCTAGGACTTCAGGTTTCATGAGGGTGACTTTTATGCAAATATGAAAACTATCCCCAAAATAGAAATTCATGGAGGGAAAACATTTAACTGGAAAATAAGTAAACGTCTCTGAAGAGCTGGCACTTGAGCCAAGATTTTGTAGGGAGCTAGGGATTAAGAGAAGACAAGGGCCTGGAGTGTCAACAATGAGAAGGAAAGTTGGGTCCCTTGCTAATAACAATTGAATATACTTTCTGCTACACCCATCATTATAAATCTTTAACAATAGCAATACCTGTGTGAAGCCACAGAACAGGTCACACCCATGGGGAATAGGAAAAGAAGGAGAGAATTAAAGGCAAGAGGTAGAAGAGAAATAGAAGAAAGCAGGCTGGACTTGTCAAACAGGAAAACTGGGACTACTCTTCTTCAAAGCTCTATCAGATAAATTCAAAATGGGCTCAACCCAGCTGTTTTTCTTCCTGACATGGGTAACCAACAGAGGCATGATTATTGGCACCAAAGGCCCTGCCCTTCTAGGATTAGAAGGTGAGACAGTCACTGATAATTAAGTCTTAGAGAAACTCATAAGCCAAGGAAGAATGTACACTTTTGTTTATCCTGTCTGATGTAGACAGTATGAAAATACACTCAGTAAAATGATTGCCTATTTCCATACTTGCCTTATCATGCCCACATGCAAAAGAACATTATGGGTAACTTGGCCAAGGCCTGAAAAAAAATAATCTTGAGTAATTGTTTTTCAAAGTCAGATGCCCTGAATTAACATTCCCAGTACTGCTACTCCCTAGCCATGTGACTCAAGACAAGTCATTTCATTTCTAAGTGCCTCAGTTCTCTCCCCTGTAAAATAAATAGGTTGGACAAGGTGATCTTTAAGGTCCTTTCAAGCTCCAAATATTTTCGATAAGCAAATAGGGATTGTTTCACTCTTCCTACTTATACCAGGACGAATTGGCACGGTATGGGACTCGTTGTTGTTGAGTCATTTCAATCATGTCCAACTCTCTGTGACTCAAAGTAAGGGCTTAATACTACTTGTGTGATGATCCACTACAGTTGACTTAGATCTTTTCAGCAATATAATGATCCAAGACAATTCGAAAAGAACACCTGATGGAAAAGGCTAACCACATTCAGAGAAAGAAGGGTAGATCAAAACATACCATTTTCATTTGCTTTCCTTTTTTCCACTTTTGTTTCTTCTTTCATAATATGACTAATGTAGTAATATGTTTTACATTATTGTGTGTGTGTATATAGATAGATAGATAGATAGATAGATAAATGATACAGATACAGATATAGATATAGATATAGATATATAAACTATATCAAATGGCTTACTATCTTAGGGAAGAGACAAAAAGAAGGGAGGAAAGGAGAAAAATTTGAAACTCAAAATCATACCTAAAATGAGTGTTGAAACTGAGACCTGTTAAAGACCCTAGTTTTAAAAAGTTAAGGTCTCCCACTGCATTGAGGGCTATCTCCAGTCATCCTGATCTATATCTTACCACTGGACTCTGATGACTGGAGGACAAGGTGAAGCTGGTGACTTTGCAATCCTGCCTCACTTAAATTCAGTTCACTTAAATCCAATTCATTTTTCTAATGTCATTTATCCTCTTTGAGAACAAAGGACAATGACAAACAACCACAATTGATTAATAAATACAGAGATGTTTAGAAAAATCTTTATGATCTGATTCAGAGTAAAGTAAGCAGAACCAAGAAAATAATATCCTGCCTACTTGTGGTCCATATTTTAGTCATTCAGCAGAAAAACAACAGACACCCATTGAGGAGGAGATATCAGCAGGTGATTTGGCAGCATTTGTGGGCCCTGATGAGCTCCTCTTCATCAATCCCCCTTTTTCTACCAAATGCAGAACAGGACTTTAGATGGTCTGTGTCCTTAAAAACTGGTTAAAACAAGACAACTGATCATTCAATTCTGTAGTCAAATCAGAGAAGAGATTAAAGATTTTGGAGACCAAAACACTCTGAAGCTATTCAGGATACCAGTCAACTGAAGAGATTCAAGGTTCACAATACAAAAACCACAGAATAAAGAACTTCACACCAAAAAAATCAAAAGTAAATATGATTAAAATCTAGCAGAAAGCCCAACCTACTCCCACTTCAGAGAAATGGGAAGTCCACAAGTATTACATGTTGCACATGTTTTAGATTTTACCAAGGTATTGATCAGTTGTGTTGATTTTTTTCCCTAAATAAAAAAATACTATTTCTCATATGGGATGGCTCTCTGGGGGGGGGGGGGGGGGGGCGGATAACTAAGGTGATGCAAGAAATAGCAATAAAGAAGGCAGAGCCAAGATGGTGGTGAGAAGGCAGCATTTCCCAGGAACTCCTTCCCCCCCCAACTCCAAAAAACAAACAAATGATGACTCTAGCAAACATTTAGAGGGGCAGAACCCACAGAAAGACTGAGTGATAATACATTTTTCCCAGTCCAAGATAATTTAGAAGTTCTGCAGGAAAGGTGCATTTCACCAGGACCAGGGGTTGTGAAAAAAAAAAAAAAAACATGCCACAGCACAGTCCAGCCCAGAGATTACCAGCAACAGCATGAAGGGGTGGTGAGAGAACTCTGCTCCACCAGAATGAGTGTGGAATGAGGAGCACAGGCCACAGACTCTGCAGCGAGAATCTGGAGAAAGCAGCCTGCACCCCTCAGAGACGGTGAGGGGTTAGGGAAGACTGTAGAGATTTCTCTGCTCTCCCTTGGGGTAGGACTCTGATGTTTCCCTATACTCAGATCCAGGTTGCAGTTTGGGTTTCCATACTAAGATAGCAGGATCCTCCTTATAGCTCCAGGGCAGAGGGAAAGGGGGGGGCATCTACAAATCAAAGCACAAGCTAGAGAGCATAAGACCTTGGAGGGATCAAGGTCCCAATGGGGTGTCCCCCCCCCCAAAAAAAAACCCAAAGTCTTGGAAGTGCTGTGTTGGGCTGAGGTAATGAGTAAACAACAGAAAACAAAGAATCTGACCATAAAGAATTACTTTAGTCCCATGGAAGATCAAAACCATACTCAGATGATGATAAAATTGAAGCTTCCATATCCAAAACCTCCAAGAGAAATAGAAAATGGGCTCAGACTATGGATGAGTTAAAAAAAGACTTTGAAAAGCAATTAAGGGAGATGGAGGAAAAATTGGGAGGAGAAATGAGAGTGATGCAGAAAAAAATCATGAAAACCAAATCAAAAGCTGGGTGAAAGATATACAAAAAAATACTGAAGCAATGTTAAAAACCAGTTTAGGCCTAATGGAAAAAGCAAAGCAAAAAAAAGCAAATGAGGAGAAGAATGCCTTAAAAAGCAGAATTGACCAGCTGGAAAAGGAGATAAAAAAGCTCTCTGAAGAAAATAACTCCTTCAAATGCAGAATGGAACTAAAGGAAGCTGATGACTTTGCAAGAAATCAGGAAGAAGTAAAAATCTTCCAAAAAAATCAAAAATTAGAAGAAAATGTGATATATCTCATTGGAAAAACAACCGACCTCAAAAACAGATCCAGAAGGAATAATTTAAAAATTATTGGGCTATCTGAAAGCCATGATCAGGAGAAGAGCCTAGACTTTCATTTTTCAGCAGAACTGCCCTGAGATCCTAGAAGCATAGGGTAAAATGGAACCTCCTGAAAGAGATCCCAAAAGAAAAATTTCCAGGAATATTATAGCCAAATTCCAAAACTCCCAAATCAAAGAGAAAATTCTAAAAGCTGCCAGAAACAAACAATTAAACTACCAAGGCTCCATAGTCAGGATTATACAGAATCTTGCAGCATCTTCATTAAGGGCTCATAGGGACTGGAATATAATATTCCAGAAGGCAAAAGATCTTGGTTTACAACTGAAAATCAACTACCCGGCAAAACTGAACATCCACTTTCAGGGGAAAAGATGGACTTTCAATGAAACAGGGGACCTTCAAACTTTCCTATTGAAACAACCAGAGATGAACAGAAAGTTTGATCTTCAAGTACAGGACTCTGGTGAACCATAGAGGGGATGGACGAGAAGGACTAACTATGAGGAACTTAATATAGATAGATAGATAGATAGATAGATAGATAGATAGATAGATAGATAGATAGATATACAGGACATAGGAAGGAGTGGAATATAATGGTATAATATAGTAAAAAAGATGGAGTCAATGGGTGATAAAAGAAAGTACAGGGAGGAAGGAAAAAGAGATGAAGAAGAAGCAGCTAAGAAATTTCACATACGAGTCAAGGAAAAAGCTTTTTCAATGGAGTAGAAAGGGGCAAGGCAAGGAGGAATGAGTAAACCTTCATTCTCATCAGAAATGGTTCAGAGAGGAAATAACATACACTAACATACACACTTAATAGGGTGAGGAAATCTATCTTAACCTAGAGAAAAATAAGAAGAAAGGGACAGGACAAGGGGGATGGAGGGAGGGAAGGGGAGGAATAGGTGATAGAAGAGAGGGAATATCAAAGGAGAGGGTACGCAGATTCAACATACTTTTGGACAGGGCCAGGATGAAAGGGAGAGGAGAGAGAATAGAATAAATGAGAGTGGGGAGAAATAGAGTGGAGGTACAGTTAGTAATAGCAATTGTGGGAAAAATATTGAAGCAACTTCACTGGTGGACCTATGATAAAGAAAGCAACTCAGCCCAGAGACAGAACCATTGGAATCTGAACACAGGCTGAAGTACAATTTTTTTTCTTTTTCTCTATTCTTGACGTTTCTCACGGGGGGGGGGTATGTTTACTCTTATAACACATTCAATTTACATCAATGTATAGCATGGAAACAATGTAGAGACTATCAGACAGCCTTCTGTGGTGAGGGGAGGGAAGGAGGGAATTGCAAAATTCAAAACCTTACAAAAATGATAGGTAAATATTACTATTGTATAACTGGAAAACAAATAAAATGTTAAAGGGCAAAAAAAAAGAAATAGCAATAAAAACTTTTAAAAATGGATGTTGAAAAAATCTTAATAGTACTGCCAAGAATACTTGTTGATTGGGGGCAGCTAGGTGGCACAGTAGATAGAGCACCGGCCCTGGAGTCAGGAGTACCTGGGTTCAAATTCAGCCTCAGACACTTAATAATTACCTAACTGTGCGGCCTTGAGCAAGCCACTTAACCCCATTGCCTTTCAAAATCCTAAAAAAAAATACTTGTTGATTAATTGATTGAAAATATGTTTATTCTGAAATGAAAAAACTAAAATTTTTTAAAATTAAATTTTTAAAATTAAAAAACCATCCTTCTTTCCCACAAGTATTCTCTCCCCCATTATTTAAAAAGTTGTTTCCTGCAGAAAGAAACTTTTCTATAAACACAAATTTATTTTTCCCTTTTAAAGCAAATGGTTAACAAAAGGAGGAACAGGTGCTGGTTTGTTATTATTAGCTAGGCTTAGTGGAGTCAAGAGTTTACTCCTCTACCAGGAGTCAATTGTCTCTCATTCTCTTCCCTTTTAATCTTTGTCCTTTTCCTGTCCATTCTGAGCCAGGAGTGTTTGGGAGATCCCAATGTCAATTCAACTCTGAGGGGAATCTAGCCATGTCATAGGGACTGACTTTGAGCTAGGAGTGTTTGGGAGATCCCAATGTCAATGCAACTCTGAGGGGAAATCTAGCCATGTCATAGGGACTGACTTTGCTGATTAGACTTCAGGAGTATACTGGAGCCAGTTTTTACCAGTTCACAAGGATGAGCTTTTACACTTTGGACAGCAGGACACCCTCTAAATCAGGATTTGATCTATTATTTTATTAATTATTGAAAGTAATAAAGAAAATTTTAATAAGGCAGATTAAACTTAAAAGAGTATCATGTACATTTTTTTCCCCAGGAAATGATTGTTAAAAATTTATCAGCATTATTCTTTAATTCTGAAATTAAAGGCCTGTAAAGCTCAAACATCAAGTTACAGGCTTCTAACCTATGAGGTAAGAATTCATTGGGGCTGCAAAGCTTTTGTAAGGGTTATTTAAGCAAAGTATAAGGAAAGGAGACAATGAATTTTGACAACTGAAGCACTTCACAAATTAATTTATTGTTCTCTATTTTTTTTTTGTGGGAGAGGGTCCCAAAACACATATGCAAGCATCCTAATTCAATCTGGTACTTTAGATGACATTCCTGAGAAACTTAGAGAATTGTAAAAAGAGGAAAATATTAGCTACCTAAAATCCAATTAATTTTGCCATTGTTTTCTATATAACTGTTCTTCAGTAAATAGTCTAGAAATCTTAAGGATTGATGTAGATTACTGTGGGTTGAGGACAAGGACATATATCCAAGTTTTCATGTTATTTTCATCTACCCTGACCCTTTAAAAAGGCAGTGTGCCATTAGAGAAGCAACTGAACTTGGAGTCAAGAAAATCTATACTTTAGACACTTACTAGTTATGTAGCCCTGGGCAAGTCACTTAACTTCTCAACTTCAGTTTTCCCATCTGTAAAATAGGGAACAACATTTCTCATCAAATGAGATTATATTTGTAAAGAACTTGGAAAACTTTAAATGGATATATAAATTTTAGCTATTATCATGATCATCATCATCAACACTGTTGTAGGATTTTTTCTAGCTTCTGGTTTGTCAAAGGCAATGCAAAGCATTTCAAAATGTGAACTACTGAACAAAAAGTCCTGAATGAATGTGACTGCAAGATAGAATGCAGTTTTGAATCTAGAAAATAACTCAGAAAAGTTAACTTAAATCAGAAATTCAAAAAATGAAAGACTGTAATGAAACTTTTGTTCTTAAAGAGTTCAGCCAAAGGCCATGAGACAAATTCCCTGTCTTGGTGAGATATACTTCTTCCTTCCTTTTCTCTTCTTGTTTTATTTCCTGCCTGACTCTGAACTGCTTTGGGAATTCTTTAGACTTCTCCCCATCATGCCCCTATCTCCTTGAGAAATCTCATCATCCTGCAAGATTCAACTGGTCTTGGTACTCCAACGTCATCAGTACTCTCTGCTCTTCTGATTAAAGGGCATTATACATCCCCAGTCCCTTTGGGTTAGTCCTGTATACTTGTGGGCCATATTTCAGTCATTCAGCAGGAAAACGAAAGGACCCTAATAAGATGAGGTGATAGCAAATGATTCAGCAGCATTTGTGGGACCTGAACTCCTCCTCACCCATCTCCCTTTTACCAAATGCAAAACAGGTACCTTTAGATGGCCTATGGTTTTCAAAACTGTTTAAAACAAAACATCTGATTACACAATTCTGCAGTTAAAGCAGAGATTAGTTAAGGTTTTTTTGGAGTCCAGAACACTCTGAAGCTATTCAACCACCAGTCAACTGAAGAGAGATTCAAGGTTCACACTACAAATGCCAGGCAGAATAAATCTATCCTAACTGTTGCTGCTGTTTACTGTTGCTACTGCTACTGCTCCTTCTCCTCATTTTTTTTCTTCCAAACAAGATTTTGAACTAGGTCCTCTAACTCCAACTTAAGCACTCTTTCCACTTGCATAAGTATGGGTCCCATAAACATGAGGGCTTTGCCAATGGAAATGCCTTGGTTTTAAAATAGAGATATTGTCTCATAAAAGGCAAAAATCTGAAGTTTTTGGTTTTTGCAAAACCAGTCCCTTTCAGTATGGATATCAATGCAAGATAATGACCTTGGAAGAATCTTAACATTAACCCTAGATGTTATAAAGCATTCAAAAATACCAGAAGATAAAAAGAATGATATGTTATTGGAGACTGCCACATTTTGCCAGAAAAGGGCTGAGGCTCACAGTATGATGAGTTCTCAAATCCCATCAGCTTCTGCCTAGACCAAGCAGCACTAAACACACACACACACATACACACACACACACACACACACACACACACACACACACAGAGAGACCTTTAAGAATTTGTTAAGCAGTTAGATTTTTCTCTAAGGTCACACAGCAAGTTTAAGGCAAAGATGGTACTTAAACCTAGATCTTTCTGCCTCAAAGGCCATCTCTGTTCACTATCTTATGATGCCTTCTTTTCAAATAGCTAGATACAAAGCTAAAAATCACACAAAATAGTTTACTCTCAGGACATTCCCACTGTGAGGAAACAACTCACTCAAACACTTAGAAAAATAATTGGAATTACAAAGGAACATAGGTGAAAAGGTCCACCAAAGAAAAATTCAATTAATAAAATGACTTGGTTAAATGGCAAGAGTAAGAGATGCCTAATAAAAATTTAAGAAAGGCACTTCTTAAATGAAACTCTTACAGCAAACTCATAAGATATAAAATAACCCTAAGAATTTATGCACCATTTTTAAGTTTTGCAAGGAGCTATACCTATATATTATCTCACTTGATCCTCATAACAGTCCTGTGAGATAGGTGTTTCTCATCTTATAGAAGAGGTTGAGAGAAATTAAGTGACCTGCCTAGAGTAACACAACTAGAAAGTATCTGAGGTGGGATTTGAACACAGGTCTTCATGATTCCAAAGTCAGCATTCTCAATCACTAAACTGCCAAAAACTATACAGGATAGGTAGCAGGTAAGTATGGATTACAAATTTCTGTCATAAGAGAGAAGACTGCATTGATAAGATCACAAAGTTACTTTGGAATGGCCAGCAACGATTTAATTCCTACTGTGATATCTAGCTTGGGGCAGTTATGACACTTTTCATACTTATAAGAACATTTATTTAAAATATTTGTAAATGCAAGTGCCATTCTTCCTCTTTGAATGCAAATGAATTGATTTTTTTTACTAGAATGCATAGGTGTACATGCATACATATTAATAATTGCTTAGAAACCTATCTTATGTATGCAGGATGAGTCAATATTAAGAACTAGATAAAATATTTTAAATGTGTTAACTTTTTCCATGCATCTCCAGCATGTTTTAGAGCTTGAAGATTAGTTGGGGGGTGAGGGAAGAAATGAAGAGTTAATCAGAAACTCAAGGTATGAAGTACTTAATGGCACCTCTGTTTCTTTGCTTTTTCATTAAGCCCATTATGAACTAATGAATATTTGAGCCCCTGAGTTCTGGGAATGTTTCATAGAGTTTAGCTAAGGCCATGAGAATAGGTCCTATTTCTAGGAGAACAGATCCAATAAGTTTACCAAATGAGCTGTGGTGTAGATCAAATTCTCTTTCACCCTTTCTCCATCCCCATCCTTTCTTCTTTTTCTTCCCCTTCTTTAGTTGCCCCAACAAATTAAAATGGTCCAAGTTCCCAAAGGAACTTTCTAGACGAATTATCTATAGGAGCACTGAAACACTTCCTTAGCTGAGAAGTGAGAAACACTACCTGACAGACCTCAGAAATAAGACCTTTCCTGTATAAAGAGGAGTAATTAGCCAGCTATATTTATGCCGCTGCCTAAGTCCCTCCACCCCCCCCCAAAAATGGTCTGATATAGACTTGAAAATTTGCAGCATTCCAGTCTCCAGCCCTCCTGACGCCTCAGCTGGCTGTGAAGAATATCATCCGATAAATCTTGTTCAACTATAGATTTTCTATTTGTTCATGAGCTCTCTCCCTTCCCTCAAGTGGATGCTAATTTACCACAAAAATCACTCATTTAAAAAAAGCACTAGCCACCAGCAATTGTAGGATTAAAATGTAGGAGAATGTGATCGATTTTCCTCTCCATTTTAAGAACAAAAAATCCTACCGGCTCACAAAACAGCCCTAATTTATCCATTTGAGAATTTGAAACATTTCTCATATGAGGCCCTCAAAGCAAGTAAGAAGACAAAATGATCATTATTGATGTTATGCTTAAAAGTAATATTATATAAGAGGAACAGTAATAGATCTGGCTCTTGATAAGTTCAAAGCACCTAGTCCTGATGAATTAATTCTCACATTACTGAAAGAAATGGCAGATGTGGTTGCTGAAAAAGTCAGTGATCTTTGAGAATTCACAAAAGGATAAGGCAGCGTGGAATTGTAGGCAATCAAATGTTGTTAACCTAGTTTTCAAAAAGGGGAAGCAATCCTTTAAACTACAGCCTACCTGACTTGATGTTGATTCCCTGAAGATTTCTAGAATCTATTATTAAAGGGATGGTTTTCAAATCTCTGGAAAGAGAACTGGTCATTACTGAGAGGCACATGTGTTACTTTAAAGGTTAAAAAAAGTCTTAACAGCCTTGTTCTGTATTAGATTTTCCTTCATTTTCATTTTCTTTCATTTCTTTACTTCCTTTATTTTCCTTCCTTCCTTTCCTCTTTCCCTTCCTTTTTTCTCTTTCCTTCCTTCCTTCCCTCTGTCTCTGTCTCTCTGTCTTTCTGTTTCTTTGTTCCCCCCCACCCCTATTTCTAAGACTATTAACTTGGTAGATCAGAAGAATTCTACTGGATTTTAGCAAGACATTTGAAAAGTCAAATGTCAAATTTGAAATGGAAAATGGAAAATATGAAAAAAAGATAATGAACTATGAGTTCAGTAACTGTGCAATAAGGTGAATTTGGAACATTTTTGAATGACTAGATCTAGAAATTAATAGATCGCTGTCAAGATGATTGTCTCTGAAAGAGCATGGCAGACAATTCTTTGACTTGTTTTAGCAGCCTTGTTTTTGCAAACATTCCTTCTCTTCTACCTCTGGTTTCTCTTTTGATACTGGCTCTTCCCATCTGTACATGCATGTTCAGATTTTCCATTTTTAAAATAAGGTTCACTTGATTATACTATTCCAGCCAGCTAAAATTGTATCATTCACTTCTCTCTCACTGCTTCTTGAAAAAAGTTGTCTATGGAAAGGCAGCATATAGGATAATGGATTGAGAAGTGGTCTCAATGTCAGGAAGAACCAGCCTGAAGCCCAGTCTCCATTGAAAACTGGGTGTGTGATCATGAACAACTGATTATTCCTCTCCATTCCCCAAATAATTCTCTAGGATAACAAGTTATAAATTAGGTGCCCATAAGAATTGGTAAAGGAAAAGAAATGCTGCCATCTCTCAATACCTCCCATTTCTCCACCACCTTGGCTACTAACTCACTAAGGTCACCAAAGTTGCTTTCCAATTGTCAAATACAATACTTTTCTTCAGTCTTAATTCTCCTAGACCTTGTTCAGTTTATGACACTGCTAACCATTTTCTTTTCTTTTCTTTTCCTTCATTAGCTTTTGAAATACCAAAATCTCCTACCTCTATCTAGTCATTTTGTATCTCTTTCAGGGACTTCTAAGCTTGATCCTTATCTCTAAATGAGTGTTCCTCAAGGAATTGTCTTTGGTTGGCCTTCTTTTCTCACTGGTTAATCTCATTTACTCTCAAGGTTTCAACTCTCACTATCAATTATCTGTGTTTATAATTTACAAATCCATAATCTAAAATCCTGGTCTCTCTGTACCATATTCCCTAACATTATTTTCCCCCTTTTCTTGGAGATATATTCCATAATCATCCTTGGTCAATTTCCCCCTCTTCTTTTTTTTTTTATGTACTTCCTAAATTTCCTAAGTGTCAATGTTTTCCATTCATTTTTAAAAGGATTCAAACAAGAACAATAATCGGAGAAAGGCAGCTATCACCATATCTATCTCTGTCAGAGCTAATTATTCTCTGCCACAAATGATTGCATTCATTACAGCTGAGTGGCAGGAAGCCTTCCCTTCCCTTCATTCCTTCCTAGGTGCCTGGGTCACCCAGAATCTATCTGGGCTGATTGACTGCTCACATAGCTTGAATGAAATAGGAATCACTAACTCCATCACATCTGGTGAGATAGAAGACCATCTGGCTTTACTGTGTTCCAAGTGGTTGCCTTCCGAAGTCCTCTGTCTTTACCATTTCCCTATTTCTATGTTCTGCAGAACCCATTCTATTCCCACAGACATTAACATCTGACCTACTGGCTTAACCTAAGGTAGCTGCACCTTCACTGAGCCCTTAGGACTTATGGGGCTTTCCACCTGTCCTGCAGCTAAACTTTCTTCTATGGGCGGTCTCTTTCAACAAGAATATAAACTCCTTGAGAGTAAGGACTATCTTGCTTGATCTATTTGTATCCCTAGAGTCCTATTCTTCCTTTCTTTCTATTTCTTTCTTCCTCCCTCCTTTCCTTCTTTCTTTCTCTCTTTTCCTTCCTTCTTTTCTGAGCTCTAGAACTGCTTATCTAACTCTCTACAGGAGTTCTGTGTCAAAATGGAGCCTCAAACCAAACATGTCTGAAACTAAGCATATCACCTATTTCCTAAAACTTCTTATTTCCTCCTTCTGACTTCACCATTTCTTTCTGTGTCACAATCATTTACTTGGTCACTCCTATTCATCATCCTCATCATCATCACTTCCCTCTTTTCCCTCATGGTCAACATTTGGTTACTCAATCTTGTCATTTTTATCTCTATAACACCTCAAATCCATTCTCACAGCAACCTGCCTAGACAATCTTCCCCCTTCTACCCAGCAACCCCTTTCTCCATCTTCTGACTGAGGACTTCCAGTGAGAACACACCACCTCTCAAGAAGTCATTAGAGAATCGCAGAATTACAGAAATTTGAGAGTTGAAAGAGATTTCATTATTGTTGTTGTTGTTGTTGAGTCATGTCGAATTCAAAGTGACCCCAAAGTCCATGGAGTTTTCTTACCAGAGATACTGGGGATACTGGACAGCCAGTATGTTCCCATTATAGAGATAAGAGGCACTTAGCTAACACTCAAGAAGGACCTTGATGGTCACCTAATCCAGTCCATAGACAAAAAGAATCTCCATTATAACTAGCCTCTTCTTAAAGACTTCTAAAGAGCCCACCTCTAAGAAACCTATTCCACTTTTAGACAGCCTCAGATACATTAGCAACATGACCCTAGGCAAGTCTTTTAGCCATGTTTGCTTCAGTTTCCTCATCTGTAAAATGAGCTGGAGAAGAAATGACAAACCACTCCAGCGTCTTTGCAAAGAAAACTGCAAATAGGGACAACAAAGAGTCAAACGTGACAACAACAACAAAAACAAATTTTTGTGAGGATCTAATAAAATAATTCAGGGTATCTTGCATTATCTTATTTGTATTAGAATATTCAGACTACTCTTCTCAGGGTTAAATCTAGTCTTTCTTCTATAGAACAATCTTTTGAATGCTTGAAGGCAGCTTTCATGTCTCCCCTGGCTTTTCTTCAAGCTAAATATATTCAGTTCCTTCAACAAATTCTCATATGAAATGGACCCTTCCCCACTATGGTTGTCCTCCTCCAGATACTTTCCTGTTTTCCATGTGCTTCTTAGTGGGTGTCAGAACTAGCTCTCTTTGCAGTTTTCATCCATCACTCATAGTTCTGCCTTCTATATCAAAGAGAATTCATTTAATTTCTTGGATAAGAAAAATAAAAACCTAGTCATGTCACTATTTTGCTTAAAAGAGAACAAATAAACCAAACAAACATAAAAAAAAAAAAATAGAGTGCTGCCCTATTGTCTCCTGAAGAAAGTGCAGGTTTCTTTGTTTACTGACACATTCAAAGTTCTCAACAGTGATATACTCCCTACCTTTCTAGTTTTTCCTCCCAACACCCTACCACCCTCATTCATTATGTCCTCCAAACAAATTGGCCTAGTTATTCCCTTCAACGTCCACCACACTTTCATACCTATTGCCATTCCTTTTCTCTGATTCTTTTGCTTTGCCCAGAATGGTCTCCCTAGTCATCTCTACCCTGTTGACCAGGTCCCATTTAACTTTTGAAGCCCAAGTCAAACATTACTTCCTTCAGGAAACCTTCCCTGCTCCCTCTGGCTAGCAACTATCTCACTTAATTTTCTTATTATTAAATAACATATTAAGTAATGTCCTATGACATAATTTTAAATTCCTGAAAGACTGAAAGACAGGAGACGAGAGAGAGAGAGAGAGAGAGAGAGAGAGAGAGAGAGTTATTCATGTGCATGTATGGGGCATTAGGGGTAGATTAACACTTCTGGTGTGAGGACTTGCTGAGTCCTTTTCAGGGCTGCTCATCTTTACATCTAACAGGTCATCTAACTCTCATCTATGGCTCCAAGAAGTTGTAGCCTGTGTAGCAGCCACACCCCAGTAAAACCACCTGAACAGACAGGTCAGGTTGAGGGTAATCAACAGATTCTAAACCTGTCAGTGAATTTAAGGGAATGTCTACCCCAAATATATGAAGATTTCCCCCCAGTAGAATGGACAGATGAGGACAAATTATTCCAATGATCATGAAGATGCCTAGAAACAGGTGCTAGAGCTTGGCAAACATGGAAGACACCAAGGGCATCCAATGCATTCAAGCCATCACCAGTTGAATTGATTTTGGTCTTGTGTATGGACTTCAATGACTCTGGAAGAGAGCAGCTGATGCCTTTGTGCAAATCTGCCTCACTTACATCCAATTCATAGACAAGTCAAGATATCACCCATGAATCGGTCTCCTTCAAAAAAATATCACACGCGCGCGCACACACACACACACACACATATAATGTACATATTGCCTAATCTGATATTCTTTAATTATATATTTCTGATTAAAAGTTGTTCTATCAACCTCTAATTGAGTTCTGTATGTTTGGAATGTTCACATGCCCCTCCACAAAGGTCTGTGTCTCTAGTTATAAATCTGAAGGCAGGTTCTTTCTGTGTGAAACAGCCTAATGCTCCTCTAATTGCATCTGCAAGTTTTACTGCAAAAACTGTGTAAACAATTAATTAAAGACCATCCTGAAAAGGCAGGAATCTGCTCTGGTTATCTAAATGAGAACCTGAATAAATTCTTGTACTTAGGACATTTTAGAAAGGAAGAAACTCCAATGTTTTATATGTCCATCTCATATCTAATAACATTTTTAGATTTTTTTCATGTCATATCAGGAGACAGTAGTCCTGGGTTAATTGGATCTTTGTCAGTTCTGACATGGAATAGACCTCATGGATAGGTTAGAGAATCATCAAGTAATCAATGACATCTTTATATACAAATGTGTAACCTGATTGGTTGGCTGCCAAAAATTTTATGATTCTTTGTTCATTTTGTATAAAATACCCCCAAAATTTTGTTGGCATTTGCAAGGATGCCATCCACCCATGGGTTTTTGTAAGATCCTAGAGAATTAAACTTTATTTATAAAATTAACTTTGTTATTTCATTTTTTGCCTAAGGAAATTATGGTTAATAATATGTGTGTACATATACTTACATAACACATATATTCTCTTAATTTTGTATTTCTTCCAATGCTTAATATAATATTCTACACACAAAAAGCATGTAAAAATGCTTATTGAGTGATTATTGACTGAATACAAGCTCTCTGCTTCTCCATAAAATAATTTAGTATCCCCTACCTATTAACCTCTACTCCAACTGTCTTCTTCACATTTTCTTCTATTTTAAGGGCTTCATCATGTGGGAATGTTAAAGAAAAGTTAACAACAAAAAACAAAAACCTTTTTCTAGAGTTGTTTACACTTTTCTTTGGTAGAGCCTTGGAGAGTTTCACCTTTATCCTCTTTGATTCTCTCTTCCACCACAACTAAGCCTCAAGGCTACTCAGACAAAATTGGCCTTAATGAACAAACACATTCCCTCTTAAAAACAAAAGCTCCCCTCAGGTTATGAAAACCTATCCTCACAGTACCTTTTATCATTCCTAGGGTGAGAAAAAGGATACGATTCTGCTTCCTTCCACCTCCACCATAAGTATGTATCTGGAAGGGAGTTACTTTGTTCTGTAAGTTAAAAGGCAAATATATTGGGGAAAAATAAAACTAAACCTATGAACCACTCCTCACCATTTCATTATTATAATTAAAAGATTCTTCTTTGAGCCAAGAATAACACTGATCAGTAGCCTTTAATTAATACTTTGAAAGATGGGGGACTGGGGATGGGTGGGGAAAAGACCAAGAAACAGGACAACTGGAAGCTCTAAAGACAAAACTACTTATACCTTTTGTCAAGCTTCTGATATCAAAGAATTTGTCTTAGATTTTAAGTTTCTCAGAAACTCCATTTTATATGTACAGAACCATGTGCAATCAAGCATTTGATCAATAAATACATTTGGAAGACAATATCAATATAAACATACATCTTTCTATTGCTGAAGAGACAACTGTGGTTTGTTTGGTTAACAACATCACCAAACTCTCTGACTCAGGGAGGTAAAAAAGACTTAGACATTAATTCACAGGTTTCACAGAGTTTACAAACTATTACAAAAGTGTACAAGTTCTTTGGAGAAGCAGAAAGTCTTAGTTTTGCTGTGAGCTAAAGGGAAAGAGAGAGACTTTAAAAGACAGGCTGATTACCAGAAGCTGAGGGAAAGAAGGGTTAAAATGAAGGTAGGAAACCACTGATCCCTAATGAGGAAGAGGAATCATGCAGGAATCAAGTTCAGGTAATTTAATGAGATGAAGAAGGTAAGTAGAAGGTAATAGGGTTAAGCAAAAAAGAGATAATTTCAATCTGGGAAAGAAGTTGAGTTTCTAAGAAGATAGTCAGGTTAAACAAGGAGAGATAGCTAAAGGAAGAGAGGCAAAGACAGTTAAGAATGGAAATCAAGGGACTGCTATGGATCCAGTCACATAGAGCTGGAACCACATGGACCAGCAGCATGGAGCTGGGGCACCTGGATCCTGTTTAAAGGAAGGAAGGGGAGAAGTAACCAGGTGGCCGCTGTCTGGCAGAGTCAGTAGGAAAAAGGGGCCAGTCCAGGCAGAACCTTGCTTATATACATTTCTGTGGTGGGTGGTATTTAATGGCAGAGTCCACTGCATACTCCAAGGGTGGGGCTTAATTAACACTTGGTGTAAAGCAGCATTTTACTTCTTTCCTAGCCCCAGGGCATGACCAAAATTAGGCATGGCCAGCCACCAAGTCCAAATATAGGGATACTCAGAGGGGATTTCTAAAAAGTCAATTTAAAGTACAGGAAAATTACAAGATTTGTTTCTAATACAAAAGGGTTATAACATTTTTCTATACCCAGATTTCCCCTACTTCATTTCCTCTTGATTTTTTTCAACCTGACTCGACTCTTAAAAGGTCAGCAGTAAACCTCGGGAATATATTCTATGATGCCATATATATTATCTTCTCAATAAATATATCTTCATGAAAATGTCCAAGATGGGAACCAAAGGCTCAAGTATAGGCATACCTCATAAAATAATTTCCCTTAAAGTAGTTATTAATGTGTGTGTGTGTGGGGGGGAACAACACCCTCCATCAGTTAATGTCTCCTCCAGTTCAACCAATAAAATCACTGTTAGGGTAGAGAAGAGAAATACCAAAATTTTCCTATTTTAATAGAAGGAATATTTTGTAGCATACTGTTCTTGCCATTTCTTAATAAATGTGTCTGCTATTGGCTAACTAATAAAGATAAAAGCACTGGTGGGGGTTTATAGGCTATAGTTGTGGGAGTATAAACCTGCAGATGAATTAAACCTGGAGGAGTAGTATTCCTTCCCAGGGACTCAATCTGTAAATTCAATTACATATCTATATCTATATCTATATCTATCTATCTATCTATCTATCCAGATATATACATATATATATATAGATTTATATTTTATTAATTTTAGTAAATATTTCTCAATTACATGTAAAAAATGTTTTTAACATTCATTTCTTAAAATTTTGAGTTCTAAATTCTCTTCCTCCTTCCTGGCCCAGACAATATATAATATTATGTGATATCATGCAAAAGCTATTTCCATATTAGCTATATTGCAAAAGAAAACACATACATAAGCAAAAAAAAAGCAAAGTGAAAAAATATTCTTCAGTCTGCACTCAGAATTCATCATTCTCTCTTTGAGGTAGATAGCATTTTTCCTCATAAATCCTTTAGAATAATCTTGAATTATTGTCTTGATCAGAATAGCTGTCTTTTACAATTGATTATCATTACAATACTTATGTTACTGTGTATAATGTTTTCCTGGTTCTGCTCAATTCCCTTTGTGTCAGTTCATTTAAGTCTTCCCAGGTTTTTTTTTAATCATCTTTCTCATCTTTTTAATAGCATAATAGTATTCCATCAAAATCATATACTCCATCAAAATCATATGCTCCAATTGATGAGCATTCCCTGAAATTCCAATTCTTTTTCACCACAAAAGGAACTTCTATGAATATATTTGTACAAATAAATAAGTCTTTTTCCCTTTTCATTGATTTTTTTGGGGGGGAGATAACAGTTCTAGTAATGGTATTACTAGATCTCAGAGTTGACGCAGTTTTGATAGCCCTTTGGTCATAGTTCCTATTTGGTTTACAGAACACTTGGTGGTTGTTTTCAGCCATTTATTTCAGAATAGTTGAAGCAGTACACAATTCCACCAACAGGGCAATGCTATTCATCTTTCCACATCTTTTCCAGCATTTCATTTTCCTTTTCTATAATGTTAGCCAATCTGAACCATGTGATGTGATATCTCAGATTTGTTTTAATTTGTATTTTTTTGTGATTATTGATAGCTTTGATATCTTCTTCTGAAAACTGCCTCTTAATATTAATTGACCATTGGGCAACTGGGGAATGGCTTTGTTTTTATAAATTTAGCTCAGTTCACTATTTTATGAGAAATAAGATCTTTAGCCTTTACCAGAGAACTTGCTGAAATTTCCCCACCTCCATTTTCCCATTTTCATTCTACTTTTGGCTACTTGGCTTTTGTTTGTGCAAAAACTTTTTATTTCATGTAATCAAAATTATTCATTTAAATTCCCATGACACCTTTATCTCTTGCTTGGTCATAAACTCTTCCTTATCAATAGGTCTGACAAGCGTATTTTTCCATGCTCCCCTAATTTACCTTAGATATTGTTCTTTATGTCTAAATCATTTCTCCATTTTGACCCTATCTTGGTCTAATACCAGCAAACTTCAAATTCCAATTTGGGGATATTCCAGAAAGAATACAATAAATAAATAATAGCCAAATCATATTTGACATCAACTAGTAGAGAGAACCAAACAGTCAGCAAAAGTAGAAGACTAGCTTGGTAAATTAGAAAAAGTGCCAAATTGATAGCTAAATCCTAACTGAAAATAATTCTCTGTATGACTTCTGATAAACTGATTTACTTCTCTGGCTCTAAATTTCCTTATTTATAAGATAAGGGGACTGAACAAGAGTACTTTTAAGGTCCCTTCCAGCTCTAAATCTATGCCACTTTCTGCATAAATATAAGTGTATGCTACTCTTTCAGATTTCAGTAAATCTGCTCAAAAGGGAAAAATTACAATGATCTTGAGATGAAAGAAATATCTACTCAGAACACTTTTGTATTGATTTAGTAGGGTCCTTTCACAAGTACATGGATCATTCTACACTTTGTAAAAGGTGCAAATCTTTGAGTGAGGTCATATGTATAAGAAAAGACCAGTCATAGATTACTTTTGTATCTTTTCCCCAGCTACTTATTTGCAAAGATCAATAGAAAAACTTTAAAACAGTGATTAACCAACTATTGCTAAGGGCTATATATTCCAAAATGAGATTGATTTTTGCATTTTTATTCAATAAAATATTATTTTAAAATGTAAAACCAATTTTTAGTTTTTACCACCAAAAAAAAAAAAAAGCAGGAGGATTTGGTCTAGAGGTCAGATCCCTGCCTTTTAAAAAAAAAATCTGGGTGAATGCCCATTTTCTGTTTGTGGCCTTGCCTACAAAAATGAATGTTTGAAAGTTATATAAAATAATTATCATACTTGAGAATGAAGTCTCCCATCAAGGGAACCAGTCCTGAGACTATTGAAAGGAAAGAATATATCTTTTCTCTCTCACTTCTTTAGAGCAGAGGGTAAGAATCGAAAAGTCTTTTTACCATTTCTAGGCTACTGGATTTTTTTTCTCTCCTTTCTAAAAGAGCACATTTATGATATACCTTAGGATTATAGCTAAACCTTTTGCCCAACAAGGAGCAAGCTCAAGAAGTCAGTATGATCTATGTGCCTAAAAGAAATAATATCGTGTGAGAAGCAAGCCCAACCTAGCAGCAAGCTGAGTTGGGCATTCAAACTGGATGTCCCAGAGGTCTCTCAATTCATCATGTTCAAAATAAAAAAAACTCTTTATCTTTCCCCCAAATTCATTCCTCTTTCAAACTTCTCTATTTCTTTTAATACCAACTATCTAGATTTGAAATCTCAGTTCTATCCTTGACTATTCATTCTTTCTCATCCCATCTATCTAATTAGTTGCCAAATCTTATCATTTTTACCTCTATAATATCTGTCATATCTATCTCCCTTTCTCAACTCACATAGCCACCATCCTGGTTCAGGTCATCATTGGGTCTCACCTGGGCTAGTACTAATCAATCTCCTTTCCTCAAGTCTCATAACTCAAAACCATCCTCCCTACAGCTGGCAAAATGGTTTTTCTTTTAAAAAAGTATTTTTCTAATAACATGGAAAAGCAATTTTTAACATTTTTTCTACAAAGTGTTTTTTTCCTAAAGCATAGATTTGACCATGTCATTCCCTTACTCAATAAACTTTAGAGACTCCTTATTACTTCTAGGAGCAAAAACATTCCTCTGTTTTTTGAATTCCATCACAACCTGAGCCCAATTAATTTTTCCAGCCTTATAAAACATTAGTCTTCTTCACAAATATCACAATCCAGCTTACTACTCCTCATATTTCCCCTTATTTCCAGTATCTTTGTCTTTGTATTAAGTAGTCCTCCCACATGAGGATTAAAATTGTCCAACCTACAATAAAAGAGATTGAGGCAGAACTCTGAGTTAATGTACTTTATTTAAGGATCCATGGCTCCCTCTACTGAAAAGGATATCAGTATTCCTTATGATCTGAGATACCCCTCCCTTCCAGTATCTTTTATAGGATTTAATACCCAAATATGCAAAAGAGGTCTGGTAAAATGCAAAATTTAATTGATTGATAGACCTTGCTCTTGAGGGTCAAAAAAATGATTTATCAGCAGAAGATTCACAGATTAGGTGAAGCACAGGTCAACCACACTAAGTAGTATCTGCTTGGTAGGACAAAAGAGCTACAAAAATAATTTGGGGGACTTTCCAAAGCAGCAAGGCATCCCATGCATGCTGGGTTTGGACATGGACTTTTCATTCCCATGAGTGCAAAAGTGAGTCTCATAACTTGGTAAACAGGGAGTGAACATTAAAGGTTGATGCCCCCAATAAAAACCTATCCATCCCTATTATGATTTATGTAGAATATCAATCTGATTAATATTGATTGGAATGGAGTAAGGATCCAAATGAATTATTTCTCCTATCTGAAATCTGAAATACACTTTTTTTACCTCCATTTCTGGGAAATCAGTGGATTTTGAGGAATTCACTTATTGATGTATGGTTTTTGGGCACGTCACTTGACCATTTTGGGTCTCAGGTTTTTTTCCATCTATAAAATGGGGGAGGGGAAGGTTGGACTAGATGATCTCTAAGATT
Organism: Macrotis lagotis; assembly: GCF_037893015.1. NCBI lineage: Eukaryota > Metazoa > Chordata > Mammalia > Peramelemorphia > Peramelidae > Macrotis > Macrotis lagotis. The sequence goes on from NC_133660.1 coordinate 194,178,095, forward strand.
CCTTCTACTTTTAAATTTACAATTCTTTGATCTTTGGAGGCTTCATCTTAAGTGCCACTTTCTACAAGAAGTCTTTCCTAATAATTTCTCCCAATTCCTCAGTTTCCCACTTGGGAAAAAATAACCAAAAATAAAACAAAACCCCACCATTTTGTCTATCTTGTAGATTCTTTTTTCCTCTCAGCTAGATGGTTAGCTCCTATGGGGATGGAAGTGTCTCACTTTTGTCTTTGTAACCCAGGGGTAACACATAAGAAGATGTTTAATAAATGCCTATCCTAAAAGATAATGCTTTTATCAGAGCTTTAAATAGGAAGTTTAAAGTATTGTAATGAGGTTCCAGATCTTTCTGTAGATGTATAAATGTAACTGGAGATTGGGAGGAGCCTGAGCATCTTCCAGTGAGGCAACTGCACCCTCAAGCATTTACAACCCTCCTACTGTCTGGGCTCTGGATCTTCTTTCCCAACAACTACCAAAAGATTACTTCTCTAATTGTTTCCGACTGTATTGTCCTTAAGGGTAGGGATCTGGCAGACATTTTTCTTCAATTCCAGCACAATGCCAAGAAGGTAAAAATGACTCAGTGAAATATTCACAGAACTAACAAATTCATATCTTGCAAGTGAAGGCCTCTCTTCTCTTAAGACACTTTCTGAGTCACACACTGATGAAAGGGTAAACAGCTAAATAAAGCAATGAGGAGGAGTAACAGGAGCCACTGATACTGTCATAAAGAGGAGACTAGACTTACCCCTCCCCACTTACACAGGAATCAAAGTGAAGGTTGTTGAAGTCTGGTTTGGGGGTCTAAATGATTGCACTGGTAGAAAATATGCCTGTCAATTGCCCTATGACCTCCATTTCAATTCTGTAGATAGGGAATTTTCACTATAGCTAAAACTCATTTGCACATGTCAACTTTCTGCTAAATAAATTTACTCCAAGGCTGACCTACATCTTTCTAGACTCCACTTCCTTGCAGGCAGCAGGCATTACCCTTGTCTTCCCTCACCAAACACCAAACATCACACACATTCTCAGAAAAGCAATTCCATCCCAAGACCTTGGTCAAGAGCTGGATTCCCAGTTTTATCAGCTAAGTCCAGATCCCCTTGTTAGCTGCCTGAAGACACTGACTGTAGCCAATGCAAGCAACCAACAGCTTGTCCTCTTTAGATAAGGTCCTTCACAAACAAGGTTGCCATGTTCCCCTAAGACATAACAATAATAAGGATGAAATAGGCTTAAAGTATAAAATAATAAACAAGGGTAGGTGGATCTTGAAGGGGTTTCCCCACCCATCCCTACTTACAGAAAACTGTGAAGAAGTTGTAGGGGATTGTGAATGACAAGGGGAAATGGGGAGAATTCAATTAGCCAGTTAACAGGCACTTGTTTTGTTCCAGGCCTGTACACTGGTGTAATACAAAGAAAAACAAGAGAAGAAGCCGGAGGAATTCTTATATTTACTTTGGAATATGAGAGACCCATTTTTTGGAGGAAAGAAGAGGGCTTTTAGTGGAGTATTACTGAAAAATCAGACTTATTCCTCACATCCCAATAAAGAAGACAGCAAAGGAGTTATAGGTCATGAGAGAATCCCAGAATGGAATACTAGAGAATTATGTCTGAACTAGATATAAAGAGAATAGGAATCCTGGGATCCTGGCTGGACCAGACCAAAGAGAACTAGGCATGTTCCCATCCACATGCCTTTGAGGGATAGTAGGGCCTTTGGGACAAATGAACTGGAACGTGAGCAGTATAGAACACAATAAGAGTTTTTTTGGGGGGGGTTGTTTTTGGGATGGAGAAGCCTTTAGGTACCATCTATAGGGAGCTATTATTAGCTATTATGAGCTATTATTTTCATATAGAAAAGCAAGGAATATGGTACCCAGGCAGAAAAGAAACTAAGAAAAATATATTGATGCAACTCACCAAGAGCTGAAAGTGGTTGAAGTTATAACCTCTGAAAAAGGGGCTTGCTCCATGATAGATAATATTTCTAATGGGCTCTGATAAGAATTCCATTTGTTAAATAAACTTGTCTATATTTTGAGCCTTGTGAATCCGTGTGCTAGTAAGCTGATAACTACATACCATATTTGAGAATGGAAGAAAATGTGAGATAAAAGTACCAGATTATCTAGATGGGCACAATTTCAATCAGAGGTTCCCCTCATGCTCTTGATGGCAGAAGAGAGTCTCATGATAGAAATATTACAGAAGTATTAAGAAATGCTATAATGTAGACTCAGAGAATTGTAAAGCTATAAGTGATTCTAGAAATTATTTATCTCAACTCTATTGTTCAGGACAACTGAAACCTAGAGAAGTAAAATGTCTAAAATGACTTGCTCAGATAGATCAGATAGGGTCAGAGAGCTTATTAGTAACTGAGCAGGACCCAGAGATAACATTGCCTGTCAAAGGAGAGGTTAGACATTATCTAAAACTGGGGTTCTTAAATTGGGATGTAAGAACTTCTCTTTTCAAATATTTTGATAGCTGTTATTTCAATATCATTGGTTTCCTTTATTATCCTATATATTTTCTTTAAAAAGGTTATTTTTGAAAAGGGATAAGTTTTATCAGATGGTCAAAAAAGTCCATGATACAAAAAATTTTAAAACCTTTGATCCAATCCAAACCCCTTATTTTAACAGATGAGGAAACTGAGGCTTAGAGAGGTTAGAGTGACTGGTTCTAGGTCCCCTGACCTTCAGTTCAGAATTTTCCATTATGTCATACTGTCTCCTACCATAGTAAAAGAAAGCTGGAGTTAACAATTAGAAGAAAACGGGATTCAAATCCTCTCTCTCTTTTTTTCTTTTTCTTTTTTTTTTTTTTTTTTGAGTTTTTGCAAGGCAATGGGGTTAAGTGGCTTGCCCAAGGCCACACGGCTAGGTAATTATTAGGTGTCTGAGGCTGGATTTGAACTCTGACTCCAAGGCCAGTGCTCTATCCACTGCACCACCTAGCCGCCCCATTAAATCCTCTCTCTTACCCTCACTAGTTTAGTATAACCTTGAACAAGTCATTTAAACCTTCTGAGGCTCAGCTATCTCATCATCAAAATGGGGATGATGATAATACCTGTAATGCCTATTGCAAAAGGTAGGGATGAGCATAATATGAAATAATGTATGCATTCCATTTTGCAAAGCTTGTTAAAGTCAAAAGAACTATCAGATATTTAGACACGGCAGTGGAGTCTGGAAAATCAAGTCACTGTCTATCTCAATTTCCTCATCTGTAAAGTAGGGGTCATAATAATATCTACCTCCCAGGGAGGTTGTGGGGATCAAATGAAGTAATATTTGTCAAGTGCTTATTCCTTGGGGCATTTGACACATAGTAGGTGCTTAAGAAATGCTCATATTGGGGCAGCACTAGCCCTGGAGTCAGAAGTACCTGAGTTCAAATCCGACCTCAGACACCTAATAATTACCTAGCCGTGTGGCCTTGGGCAAGCCACTTAACCCCATTGCCTTGTAAAAAACAAAAAACAAAAAACAAAAAAAAAGAAATGCTCATATTCATCCTTCTTTCATCTTTATAAAGATAATTGAATCCACTGGAACTGATGAGATTAGTGAGAAGGGTTAATCAAAGAGAAGTATTAATCAAACAGGGAAGGAATAGAATGCTTTCAAGCAGTGAATGAAATTAAATGATGATCCACAGGAAACATTAGGGATTCGCTGAAAGACTCCATCCTGCCCTGGGAGTTCTCAATAGAGTAAACAAGTTTGGTATTTGGGAAGTCTGATCAGCCAAGAAGAGAAAACAGTTCTAACCAAGTCCATGAGAAGGAAGAATTTAGGGGTTAGAAGACTGAGTCTCTTTAACAAATAATCCATATATAGCAAGGAAGCACAGCCAATAGAGCCCTGGACTTGGAATCAGGAAGATCAATCCGGTCTGCTTTGCCTCAGTTTTCTCAACTGATTGAATATTAATGAGCATTGTTCATCTGCAGTCATCCCATGTTCTACAAAGCTTTCCTAAGAAAAGAACAGACTTAATCTCTCTATCTCAGTTTCCTTCTTTGCCAAGTTAGGATAATGATAACAATAATGATACTAAAATTTAACATTTATACTGGCCAGCTAGGTGGCACAGTGGATAGAGTGCTGAGCCTGGAGTCAAAAAAAGATCTGAATTTAAATCCAGTCTCAGACACTTACCAGCTGTGTGACCCTGGGCAAGTCACTTAACTCTGTCTCAGTTTCTGCATCTGTAAAATGAACTGGAGAAGAAAATAGCAAACCACTTCAGTGTCTCTACAACAAACAAAAAAACCAAATGGAGTCAGGAAAATTCAGACATGATTTAAACAAGTGAACAACAAAAATATTTATATAGGGTTTTAAGGTTTGCTAAGTGCTATATATGTATTATCTCATCTACTGAATGAGCTTATTGTTAGATTCAAATAAGATAATGTACATAAAGATTTGCTATCTAAATATCAAGTATTATTATTATTATTATTAATATCAGAATTATTTCATGTAAGGAACTTCCCTCATCAAAATTCCATCCACCAATGCAGATTATAGTTATCTATATGAAAGCATTTTAGAATCATGTGTTTAATTCAACTAAAATGCTTTCATTAGAGCTTCCTCCAGAGGAAAACCTTAGTACTTAATTAAATTTCTCTGAAATCAATGCTTTCCATTAAAATTCCCTCCTATTCCCAAGTCTACCTCCTTTCTTTTAGGAAAGCATGTAAAAGGGAAAAAATAAAGTTAAAGTTCTAAACATCAACAAGTCAGTCAACAAAACACATATGAAATATTTACTCTAGGCCAGGCCCTGTACTAAGCATTGGGTATACACAGAAAGACAAAACACTCCTACTGAAGGAGATAACAAGTAAATAACTTAAGTAAACAAGTAACAAGTAAATAACTTATATACTAGGTATACATTTTTGTTTCCATGATGTTTTTTGTCCTTCTTCTTGAAGACCATGACATTAGGGAGGTAATGCCATGACAAGCACATGAATTGGATTTGAGTGAGGAATTTAAGTTGTCACCAGTCTCACTTTCTCCTCCATCTAGGTCCAGTGGCCAGATATGAATCAGGACGACTGGAGATGACCCTTGATGCAAGGCAATCAGGGTTAAGTGACTTTCCCAAGATCACACAGCGAGTGTCAAGTGTCTGAGATTAGATTTGAACTCCTATCCTCCTGACTCCAAGGCCAGTGCTCTATCCACTGCACCATCTAGCTGCCCTTTCTTTATATCTTAAGAGCATTGCTTTCTCCTTACTATGAAGTCAGCTAGTTGCTGCAGTGACAGAGAGGTGGGTTGGGCCTGGAGTCAAAAAAGATTGCTCTTCTTGAGTTCAAACCTGACTTAGACACCAGCTGTGTGACCCTGAGCAAATCATTTAACCCTATCTGCCTCAGTTTCCTCATCTGTAAAATGACATAGAGAAGGAAAAGGCAAACCCCTCTAGTATCTCTGCCAAGAAGGTCCCAAATAGGGTCACAAAAATTTGCACATGACTAAAAACCAACTCAACCACAAAAAAGGAAAGAAGTCTTTAGATTTCTTCAGTTCTGAAAAGAGCCCTTGAGGAGAGTACAGGAACAAAAAAGGAACTAAGTGATTTTAGGAAAATGATTCTCTAGGAGTGCTCTCAAAAGATTAAGTAATTATTATTCTACTGGATGAAGTAAAATGGTAACCTAGAGCTGTATAACTATATTTTATTACATTGTGAAATTTTTCTTGTTTGAGATTCCTATAAATGTTACTTCAAATCATCTCATGTGACATGCCTGAAAGCATGAGAGGACTTAGTCAATTTGAAAATTTCTCTCTTAAGCTAGACAATGTCAATTAAATAGACAATTAAATAAAATTTGTTTCTTGAAATCTGGTGTCTAAAATATGTAGCCACAAAAGAGTAGCCTACTCTTCAGAGAAAGAAAGTAGCTAAGCCCTGAAGGCCAGTGAAAGCCTGGGCTAAAACCCAGAGGCCCAGGATAAAAAGCTTAGGACAGTGCTGGATCAGCCTCCACTCCTACATAAAAACACCAAGACACAAAAAAAAAGAGCAATAAATAAAAAATACTTGATTATAAAAAGTTATTATGGTAAAGGATAAATAAACTTAGAGAACAATAGTATCAAAATGGCTACATGTGAAACCTCAAAAAAAAATGTAATTTGTTTCAAGACCAAAGAAAAATGGGAAAAGAAATGAGAATAAGGCAAGAGAATCATGAAAAAAAAAAGTCAACAACATGGGAAAATTTATAAAACATTTACTGAGGAAAATATCTCCCTAAAAAATAGAATTGGGGGAACAGCTAGGTGGTGCAGTGGATAGAGCACCAGCCCTGGAGTCAGGAGTACCTGGGTTCAAATCCAGCCTTAGACACTTAATAATTACCTGTCTGGCTTTGGGCAAGCCACTTAACCCTATTGCCTTGCAAAAAAACTAAAAAAAAAAATAGAGTTGGACAAGAGGAAAAGGAAGTACAAAAGCTCACTGAAGAAAATAATTCCTTAAAAATTAGAATTGAACAAGTGGAAACTAATAATTCTATGAGACATCAAGATATAATAAAATAAAATTTTAAAAAAATTTAAAAAATAGAAGAAAATGTAAAATTCCTTAATGGAAAAACAACTGGTCTAGAAAACAGATTCAGAAGAGTTACTATAAGAATTGCTTTACTACTTTAAAATCATGATTAAAAAAATAAACCTGGACAACATCTTTCAAAAAAGTATCAAGGAAAACTGCCCTGATATTCTAGAACCAGAGAAGAAAACAGAAATTTAAAGAATCTATCAATAACCTCCTGAAAAAGATCCCAAATAGAAAATTCCCAGGAACATCATTGCCAAATTAAAGAGCTCACAGATCAAGGAGAAAGGATTACAAGCAGTCAAAAAGAATTCAAATACCATGGAACTGTAGTCAAGATTACACAGAATTTGGCAGTTTTTGTATTAAAGAACTGGAGGGCTTATATATTGGAAGACAAAGGAGTTAAAAATACAACCAAAAATCACCTCCCCAACAAAACTGAATATAATCTTTCAGGGGAGAAATAAGGTATATTTAATGAAATAGAGGATTTTCAAGTATTTCTAATTAAAAGACTAGAATAGAATAAAAAAACCTGACTTAGTGTGGCTGGGTGGTACAGTGGATAGAGCACTGGCCCTGGAGTCAGGAGTGCCTGAGTTCAAATCCGGCCTCAGACACTTAATAATTACCTAGCTGTGTGGCTTTGAACAAGCCACTTAACCCCATTGCCTTGCAAAAAAAAATAAAAAGGCCTAAAACTGACCTCCAACTACAAGAGCCAAGGAAACATAAAAAGTAAAATAGAAACAAGAGAAAGCATAAGAAATTCAATAAAGTTAAGTTGTTTATATTTCTATATGGCAAGATAATATTTGCAACTCATTTAATAACTTTACTACTATAAGAGCAATTAGAAAGAGTATATGTAGATAGTGAGATAGAAGGTGAGTGATAAGATGATACTCAAAAATAAATAGATAAAGAGGTGAGAAAGAAAATTGCGCTGGAAGGATGGTTGGGGGAGGGGGGCCAGGTTAGTTGGAGATTGTATGGGATAAATTATCCCACACAAAAGAAGTATGAAAAAGCTATTACATTGAAGGAGAAGATGAGGGGGTGGGGGGGGTGGGGCAAAGTTTAAGCCTTGTTCCCATCAAAACTGGCTCAAAAGAGAGAGTAACATACTCAGATTTAGAAATCTGTCTTACTCTGTTAGAAAGTAAAAAAGAACAAGGATAATAGAAGAGATGGGGGAGACAGATAAAAGGGAAGGTATGTTGGGGAAGATGGGGATCAGAAGCTAAGCAGTTTTGAGGAGGGAAAGGATGGGGTATAAATGAAGGCAGGACATAAATAAGAAAAAATAGCATTGAGGAAATACACAATTATCATAACTATAAATGTGAATGGGATGAACTCACCCATAAAACAGAAGTGGATAACAGAATGGATTAAAAAACAAGATCCTACAATATGTTTTTTTAAAAGAAATACATTTGAAGCAGAGATACAATAAAGGTGGAGCAGAATCTATTATGTTTTAGCTAAAGTTAAAAAAATAAGGGGGGAGCAATTGATTTCAGATAAAGAAAAAGCAAAATTAGATTTGTTAACAGAGATAAAGAAGGAAACCGGGGGTAGCTAGGTGGCGCAGTGGATAGAACACTGGCCCTGGAGTCAGGAGCACCAGACACTTAATAATTACCTAGCTGTGTGGCCTTGGGCAATTCACTTAACCCCATTGCCTAGTAAAAAAAATAAGGAAACCATATTTTGCTGAAAGATACTATAGACAATAAGATTGTATCATTACTAAACATATATATAAAATCTAAATTTTTGAAGGAGAAGTTGAATGGGTTACAAGAGGAAATAGATAATTAAATTATACCAGAGGGGGACCTCGGTTTTCTCCTTTCAGAATAGATAAATATAACTAAAAACTAAACAAGGAAAAAGTTATGGAAGTAATTACAATTCTGGAAAAATTAGATATGATAGATTTCTGGAGAAAATTGAATGGGAATAGAAAGGAAAGAAATTTTTCTCAGCAATACATGACACCTACAAAATACTGAATTTGTATTAGGATATAAAAATCTCACAACCAAATACAAAAAGTAAAAATAGTGAATGCATTATTTTCAGATCATAATGCAATAAAAAATACATTCAATAATGGACAATGGAAAGAGAGATTAAAAATTAATTGAAAATTAAATAAACGAATCCTAAAAAATCATAGAAACAATGCTTTAATTAAAGAAAATAACAACAAGACAACATATCAAAATTCATGATACTTAAGGGAAACTTTATATCTCTAATTGCCTTCATCAATAAAATAGAAAAAAGAGAGATCAATAAATTGGGCATTCAACTAGAATAATGAGAATAAGAACAAATTAAAAATCCCCAATTAAACACCAAATTAGAAATTCTGAAAATCAAGGGAGAAATTAATAAAATTGAAAGTAAGAAAATCATTGAATCAATAAATAAAATTAGCTTTTATGAAAAAATAAAATAGATAAACCATTGCTTAATTTGATTTTAAAAAAGGGAAAGAAGAAAACCAAATTGCTATTATCAAAAACAAAAGGGATGGATTCACCACGAGTGAAGGGGAAATTAAGACAATTGTTAGGAGCTATTTTGCACAGTTAAATGCCAATAACTTTGACAATATAGATGAAATGGGATGGATATCTACAAAAAATATAAAGTATTTAAATAACCATAACCAATCTTGGGAAAAGAAACTGAACAAACCATCAGTAAACTTCCTAGGAAAAAAATTGCCAGGACAAGATGTACTCACAAGCAAATTCTACCTAACATTTAAAGAGCAATTAATTCTAATACTATATCGAGTATTTAAAAACTAGATGATGGAGCACTACCAAATTCTTTATAATATACAAATATGGTGCTAATACCCAAATCAGAAAGTCGAAACCTTTAGCCTAATGAATATTAATATAAAAATTTTAAGTAAAATACTAGCAAAGAGACAGCAGGTCATACATTATGAACAAATAGGATTTATACCAGGAAGGCAAGGCTGGTTCAATATTAGGGAAACTATCAGCATAACTGATCACATTATAACAACAAATTCAACAGAAATCATATGATTACTTTAATTAATGTAGATAAATTTGACAAAAATCCATCACACATTCCTATTAAAAAACACTAGAGAGCTTAGGAATAAATAGAGTTTACTTTAAAATTATAATATTTATCTAAAATCATCAAGCATTATCTGTAATGGGGATTAGCTTGAAACCTTCCCAAATACAAGCAGGGGTAAAGCAAGGTTGCCTATTATCACCTCTATCATTTAATGTTATACTAGAAATGTTAGCTATAGCATTAAGAAAAGAAAAAGAAATGAAAGGAATTAGAACAGGCAATGAGGAAACAAAACTCACTCTTTGATATGATGTTATAAAAAATCCTATACAATCAATTAAAAAACTATTTGAAATTTTTTAATCTAATTGATATTTTATTTTATTATTCCAGTTACATATTATGAAAGTTTTTCAACATTCATTCATATGTATATGTTTGTTACATAATTTTCTAATGCCTTTCCTTCCCACCCCCATCCTGAGCAGTAAACAGTCTAGTGAATATTATACTTGTACATTTCTGTTTAACATGTTTACATATTACATTTACATTTTCTATATGAGGAATTAGGACCAAGGGAAAAGAAAGAAAACCATGAGATAGGAAGGAAAAATATAAGAGAAATTTTTAAAAAATGAACATATTGTTCATTCAGATTCTGTAACTTGTTTTTTATTTTTGTTTTGGCTGTTTTGCTTTTGTTTTTTGTTTTTTTCAAGCTGGATGTGGACAGTATTGTCCATAATGGATCTTCCAGGTTTGTCCTAGCTCTCTGAACTGCATTCATTCATCAAAGTTGATCACTTCACACTATGGCTGTCAGTGTTGTACAATATTCTGGTTCTGTACCCTTCACTCAGCATCAGTTCCAGTAATTCTTTCCATACTTCTCTAGTCTGACCATGAATGATTTCTTGTAGAATAATAGTATTACATAATATATTCATACACTATAACTTGTTCAGCCATTCCCCAATTGATGGACATCCTCTTAATTTCCAATTCTTTGCCATTACAAAAAGCAGCTATGAATATTTTAGGACATGTAGAACTTCTGCCATTTTTTTTATTTCTTCCTTCTGGATATAGGCCTAGTATTGGTATTGCTGGATCAAAGGGTATGATCAGTTTTATTGCTCTTTGGGCATCCATATTGCTCTCCAGAATGGTTGGATAAGTTCACAACTCCACCTAATGTCCTAATCATCCCACAAACTCTCCAATATTGTTTTCCCTTTTTGACATTTTAGCTAATCTGATAGGTTGTTTTAATTCACATTACTCTAATCAGTAATGATTTGGAGCATTTTTTCATATGATTATATATATATAGCTTTAATTTCATTTGAAAACTGCCTGTTCATATCCTTTGAACATTTATCAACTAGGGAATGACTTATAACCTTGTAAATTTGATTGAATTCTCTATATATTTTATAGAAATGAGGCCTTTATCAGAACCTCTAGCTATGAAAATTGTTTGCAAGCTTTCTGTTTTCCTTCTAATCTTGGCTTTATTAATGTAAAAAGTTTTTAATTTGATATAGTCAAAATCATCCATTTTGCAATTTATAATGTGCTCTATTTCTTGTTTGGTCATAAATTTCTCCCTTTTCCATAGATCTCATAGATAATAGTATTTCTTTATCTGTTAATTGGTCTATGTCCTTGCCATATTTTCTAATTTTTCCCTAAAATTTTTGTTGAATAGTGAGTTCTTACTCCAGAAGCTAATGTCTTTAGGCTGGTCAAACTATGGATTATTATAGTCATTTGCTACTGTTTCTTTTAAACCTTTCCTATTCCACTGGTCCATATTACCAGGTGGGTTTTTTTTTTAGGTTTTTGCAAGGCAAATGGGGTTAAGTGGCTTGCCCAAGGCCACACAGCTAGATAATTATTGTTTGAGATCAGATTTGAACCCAGGTACTCCTGACTCCAAGGCCAGTGCTTTATCCACTGAGCCACCTAGCCACCCTAACAGGCGGTTCTGATGACTGCCGCTTTATAGTATAGTATATAGCATATTTTTTTTCCATCATTTCCTTTGATATTCTTCTGTTTCTCTTTTTTGTTACAATTTGTTACTATTTTTTTTCCTAGCTTGGTAAAAGTTATTTGGTAGCTTGATTGGCATGGCACTGAATAATTTAATTTGGGTAGAATTGGAATTTTCATTACATTAGTTCAACCCAGGATTGACATTTTTCCAATTGCTTAGATCTGACTTTTTGGTGTTTTATAATTGTGTTCATTCAGTTTTTTGGTTTGATTTGGAAGGTAAATTCCCAAGCATTTTATGTTGTCTGCAGTTACTTTAAATGAAATTTCTTTATCACTTGCCCTTGGACTTTGTTGTTCATATATGGAAATGCTGATGATTTATATGTGGGATTTATCCTTCTACTTTGCTGAAGTTGTTAATTGTTTCAAGTAGTTTTAAAAATGATTTTCTAGAGTTATCTAATTATACCATATATCAACTAGAAAGAGTGAAAGTTTTGTTTCTCATTGCCAATTCTAATTTCTTCAATTTCTTTTTCTACTCTTATTGCTAAAGCTATTATTTTGAATACTATATTCAGTAGTAATGGTGATAATGGGCATCCCTAATTTTATTAGAAATGCCCCTAGTTTATCCCCATTACATAACTATTTGTTGATGGTTTTTAAATAGATGCTGCTTATTATTTTATTTTATTTTATTTTTAGGGATTTTTTGCAAGGCAATGGGGTTAAGTGGCTTGCCCAAGGCCACACAGCTAGGTGATTATTAAGTGTTTGAGGCCAGATTTGAACTCAGGTACTCCTGACTCCAGGGCCAGTGCTCTATTCACTCTGCCACCCTAGCCACTCCTGCCCCTAGATTTTTCCTTCTTTGGGTCAAATCTATGGAATAGGATTTACTCAGTGTTCACACTCTCCCTTCTTTCCCTCTATTATAAAAGATCCTTTTGCCTCTTACCTGGTGTTATTTATCCACTAATGTCTAGTTTTCTCCTAGTATGGTCCTTTTTATGTTTTTATTATTTTATGTTCTTATTATTTTAACCCTTATACTTACATCCCTTTTGTCAAAATATAATCCTTTTATCTGACCAGATAGAAGTACTATTCTCAAAGTCTGATTGCTTGATTGCTTGATAAGCAGTATTGCCTCTTAGTTAGTATATATATCCTCCCCTCTTCTGTCTCATTAGAAAAACACTTCTCAAGAGTCATGAATCACATCAAATTATAATCTCTTTCTACCTTACCCCCTCTTTAAGAGTACCCTCCATGGTTACACAATTCTCAAAAGCCAAAGTATCATACAAAGCCCAAATCAGTTCATAAACCATTTCTACTCTCCTCCCCCAAGCATACTCCTTCCAGTTGTAGCCAAAGTGTCACACAAAACATATCTCTTCATGATGTTTTCACATCCAATCCCTCTAAGTATACTCTTTCCTTAGGTCTCTATAGTACTCCAACCCTACAGCCCTCCTCAAAATATCAGGAACATCTCTCCCATTGTCCCTTTAGTACCCCAATCATGGTACTAAAACTCTTATTAACCAAACTATGGATTAAGATAAAATCACTTCCTAATAATCTCTTTATGTCCAACCCTTCTAAGTATCTTCCCACCCTCTGCCCCTGTGGTATTACAAACCTCTAAGTATCTAGTAATGTAAAATTATTTCTGATTTAATTATATGTAGAGCCTCTACATACTCTAAATACTGGAAAGCCTTAAAGGTCTCTCTTAAGAACTTTATCAATGATTGTAAAGCATGGACCATGCAGCTTCAGACACCCTCATCAGAGAAAGTGCTGAGCTCTATGAGCAAGGCAGAATTAAAGTAGTTCAAAGGAAACATGAGATATATAAGTTTAAACACCCCAGGTGCTCACTTGGACTAATTCTTCTATGGTAGAGCATTCTGAATTCATATTGATCTGATCAGTCACGGTCAAATGCATTATAATTTGTCTCAACCACAGTGATGTTATTTTAGTGGTCTTCAGTAGTGAAGGATAAAAACCAAACATACCCATTATCCTCTAAGTACAATCTCTTCAACCCAATCCTTTAACTATCCTAAGAGAAATGCAATTCTCAAGAGTTATAATTATTTTCCCTCATAGGGTTGTAAATAATTTAAAATTCTTGACTAACATTTGGTCTTTCTTGCCCATTCCATTTACTTTTTATTCATCTCTTGAGTCTTGTATTCAAAGATCAAATTCTCTGTTCAGTTCTGGTCTTTTTATCAGGAAACTTTGGAAGTCCTCTATTTCTTTAAAATCCATCCTTTCCCCAGATAGAATATCCTGAATTTTTCAGTGTAGTAAATTCTTGGTTGTAATTCAAAGTCCTTTGCCCTCTGAAATATCATATTCCAGGCCTTCCCATCCTTTAATATTGAAGCTGTTAAGTCCTGTGTAATTCTGATTGTGTTTTCTATGTCTTTAAATTGCTTCTTTTTGATTGCTTATAGTATTTTCTCTTTTATTTGAGAATTCTGGAATTTGGCTATGATAGTTCTTTGAGGTTTTATCCCAGTTTCTTTGTGGAGGTGTTCTGTTGTGTGTGTGTGTGTGTGTGTGTGTGTGGTGTGTGTATTCCTTCAAAGGCTATTTGTCTTTGGACAGTTTTCACTGATAATTTCCTGAAAGATATTTTCAGGGTCTTTTTTTGATCTAGGCTTTCTGGTAGGCAATAATTCATAAATTATTTCTCCTGGATCTATTTTTCAGATTGTTTGTTTTCCCTTAAAGATATTTTACATTTTCTTCAATTTTTTCATTCTTTGATGGAATCTTGGTGTCTCAGAAATTCATTAGTTTCTATTTGTCCAATTCTAATTTTAAGAATTTTATTTTCTTCAGTCAGCTTATGTGTTTCCTTTTCTGGTTGGTTAATTTTACTTTGTGCTGAGTTGCATTCCCTTTCCAGTTGGTTGATTTTATCTTTTCAAGAGTTAAATTCTTTTACCAATTGGTTATTTTTACTTTTATAGGAATTAATTTCTTTGGTCAATTTTTCATAATTTTCCTGCATGGCTCTCATTTCTTTTTTCCATTTTTCTTCTTTGGTTTTTAAATTCTTTTTTTTTAATCTCTTCTATGATGTTTTGGATTTGAGTCTAATTCACAGACTCCTTTGAGACTTCCCATGTAGATAATTTGTCATTGTTTTTTCCTTCTGAGGAGGCATTTTGATCATCTCTATCTGCATAGTGGCTTTCTAGGATTACTGCTCTTTTAGTTTTTTGCTCATTTGATAATTGATCTCTGTTCCTGGGGTATAGAGAGTATAGTCCTGAGCTTTTTGTGCTGGGGTTGGGATCTGATCCCTGGCTTATCGCTGGCCAAGATGTTGCCTATGTAGCCTAGGCGTTGCTTATGCAAAAGTTTGTTTCCTCCTTTAAATCCAGGCTCTGCCTATACAGTGGTCTTTTGCCCAGTATCCTAGGATTCAGACTTTATCTGGGGTTGGAACTCTTCCTGCTGGCTTGCTATCTGGCTGCTGGGATCTGTGCTGTTGTCTAGCTGCTGGGAACTGGGTTGCACTGTGGCTAAAAGCCTCCTACTACCTTTCATGCTCTTCTACCTAGCTGAGCTTTACTTCCCCTTTTCCCCCAAGAGAGACCCTTCACTGAAGATCATCCATAATGTCTTCAATTTTTTTTTTGGTGGGATATGTAGTTTTAATGTCTATATAGAGGCTTCATTTAGCATTATGTAGGGAAAAGCTCCAGGAACATGCTAGCTTCACACTGCTGTCTTGGCTCCACCCCAGAACTATCTGTTTGAAATTATTAACAACTTTGGCAATATATAATAAATCCACATAAATTGATCAGCATTTCTATATATTTACTCAAAAAAGTCCAGCAGCAAGAGAGAGAAAATTCATTTAAAATCCCTGTAGACATATAAAATACTTGGGAGTCTATCTACCAAGGCAAATGCAGGACCTATAAGAACACTTTTCACACAAGTCAGATTTAAACAACTGGAGAACCTTCTACACAGTAACAACAATATTTTTTGATGAAGAATTATAAATGACTTAGCTATTATCCATGACACTCCCAAAGGAGTAATTGTTGTAAAGCATACCATCTGACCCCAAAGAAAGAACTGATATTGACTGACTGAATATAGTTTGAAGCATGTCATTTTTCATTTTCTTTCATTTTTTCTTTTATTCAAGTCTAGTACAAAATCACTAATAAGGAAATGTTTTACATAATTGCATATGCATAACCTATATTTGTTTATCAACTAAGGAAGCAGGCAGGAGTGGAAAGAAGTAAGAGATAGAATTTGTAACTCAAAACTTTAAATAAAAGTGTTTGAAAAATTGGAAAAAAAAGTAGCCACATAGGTGCTTTTTACTCCTATAATTTATAGTGTTAGAGATATATCTGGGGGGGGCACTGAAGTTTAAGTGGTTTGCCCATAGTCACATCTCTAATATGTGGCCAAGGGACAATTGTCGGTCAATAAGCACTGTGCTGAGCACTGGGATGCTGTTGTTTGTCCTTTGTTCTCAGAGGACCATGACTTCAGGGAGGTATTCCCTGACAAACAAGTGAATTGGATTTAAGTGGGGTGGGAGAAGACCCTCAGAGTTTCTGGCCAAAACAGAAACAACTGCTATTTACATATAGTCAATCAGGATCCAAGCAATGCCCAAGTGGGGCTTGGCCTGGGATCTAAAGTTGGCCAATCTATGAAAGCTGGAAATGATTTGGGACTTTTAAACCCTAAGATATCTAATCAGGTTTCATTGATCAAACTTTCTTTTGGGAAGAGTACCAAAGAAAGACAAAAGACAGTCCCTGCCTTTTTTGGAGTTCACAATCTAATAAGCTAATGATAATTATTATTACTCAAAATTATTGTTAGCAATAAAGGCAGCCCAACTCAGTGAATAGACTTCAAGTTAGACTTGAATTAATCTCTTGCTTCTGACATTTATTTACTGATGACTTTGAATAAAGCCAAAACTTTATATACCTCAGACCCTAGGATTATCTATTAAGGAGAAAGGTTGATGGAGAATATGTCCCCACTCTCACAGTTCCTGAATATTTTATTAAGTAGCTAAAAATCAGAAAGCTGGTCTCCCCTGGGAAAAAAATGCAGACCCCCAAAAGGATATTTCAAAGGTTTTGTGAACAATTGAATCTGTCAATGGGATAATGCACCTGAAGGATTAGGTGCTGACATTAGGAATGTCAGACATCTCCTATTCTTTATATCTTACAACTTCAGTTCCTTGCATACACTAGGCCCCTGATACTAATTTATTGACATGATTCACTGTAAACAGAAGGTTTCAAGATCTAATACCTGACCACAAATATACACACAAATACACAGGGTGTCAAATTAGCATATTGTGCAGTGTTTTAAAGCCAGCATCTCCTTGCTCATTTAATTAAAAAGTTGAACCAAGAAACAAGCCAAAGGCAATTTCATCCCAACTGGGGTGGGCCACAGACTGGGCTGGGTACACTGCTAAGACATCATAGCACCATTTCCTAAGAAACATTGAGCTTCATACTAGGAATGTGCTTCTGGGTAGGAAGCAGTCAACAAGGCCCCTCATTTTCCACCAGCTGTCTCTGACCAGTGTACAATGAAGTTGTTCATCAGCTCCTTTCCTTCTCTGTTCTCTAGCTTCAAGCAAGAAGAGCTGAAATGAAATCTCATCAAAGGAAAAAAAGGGAGCAGTGACACTTCCCCCACAGATGTTTAAATCAATTTTTACTTTGGAAATGACACAATGGCCAAAAAACATCCTAGAGGGATAATCAGTTTCTTTAAAAGAAGGAAAAAAACTGAAAAGAAAAACATTCAAAAATGAAAATAGCCCAGGACAGTCTAAACATTTATGATCTGAGAAAAGTTTAAGAATTGTTGACATAATCCATTCTACAGAGTTCTAGAAATGTTTCTATTAATGCACTAATGTGATAAGTATCAAAATGTGACTAACATTCCCTTTCCAAGTAAATCGAGCTTCAGAAGAGACAGAAAAGTACCAAAGTACTACACCAAGAAGAGTGTAGGGTAGTAAGGGCAAGGAGTTGAAATACAAAGGAATTTCCAGTAATTTGTTTTGGTTTTTTTGGCAAGGCAGTGGGGTTCAGAGGCTTGCCCAAGGCCACACTAGGTAATTATTAAGTATCTGAGGCCAGATTTGAACTCAGGTACTCCTGACTCCAGGGCCAGCGCTCTATCCACTGGGCTACCTAGCCACCCCTCCAATGAGTTTTAATTCTGCTTTGCCAGGAATGCTTGACACACTCTGTTCTAAGGACATTGTTATCCCACTTGAGCCTTCATTTATCCAAGTATGGAGGAAAACTTCCAGAGTTGCCTCTGGCTATTGCTCAAAGCAGAAACCATGTCTGAAGTTTCAAGAATTGCACAAGGGTGCAAAAAGCAATCTCCTCTACTAAGCTTCCCAGGAATTGATACTATAAAGAGCATTTTTAAAAAGTTAGTAGGCTTGACCCTGTGATAAGAGAAGTGGGAAAATATTCTCATTTTTCCTTTACCAGAAGGCCTTCCCTATTCTCTTTTGCCTTCCCATCTCTCAACTAAGTCACCCCATTTTCTTCACCTAAAATTAAAAAAAAAAGAAAATCCTTAACACTATAGGGAATTAGAAATTGCACAGATGTCTCCTTAGTTTCAAAGTCCTGACACTGCACAAAGAAAACTGGGGAAAAATGGGTGCCCAAAGTTATATGACAACTGACATTTATAAAAAAATGTTCTATACAAAGCTTTACATATATTCCATCTTACAACATCAATGAAAGATAAGCGCTAGAGATATTATTACCCCATTTTATAGAAAAAGAAAATGAAGTTAAAGGACCCATTCATGCATGGGTCAGAGGCAGGATTTGAATCTAGGTCTTCCTTACTATAGGGCATATTTCTCCAATACCATTGCTCACCGTTGATCAGATTTAAGAATATAGTGGTGAAATATACATTCAAAATGCTTCAATGTATAGGCAATGGGAACGATATGCAGGGAAATGAGTTGTTCAGTAATTAGCAGATTTACTCCAGATTTTGCCACTGACTGGAGGTGAGTGTAGCCAAAGCAATGTATGTTTGCTGTCTCAATTTCCCATTTGACCAATGGAGACAATAACAAAATATATGGGCAAGCAATGGGTGACAGATTCCTGGGGCAAATTCTACATCTGTGCCAGGTCAGGGGGGGAAGCAACTATACTTACATCTTTCTTTTTATTTATCTATCTACATACAATTTACATATTATATATACATATATAATATGTAAAATGTGTGTAATATGGTAGATGCATATACACACATACACATGCACATGAACACTGCTACAAGTTTATCTTCTCTACAGCAGCAATCTTGACAATGCTTATGTCCCTTGCAATTCTGGAACCATGATCAAATCAACTCTGTTTTTGATCCTCAGAGGGATATATATTAATCTACTCTTCCATGGCTTCCCAGTACAGATGAGAATAGTGTATGGCAGTGTATAGAATGCTGGGCCTGAAGTCAGGAAGACTCTTCTTCCTGAGTTCAAATCTGGCCTCAAGACCCTTACCAGCTAACCTAGACAAGTCATTTAACCTTCTTGCCTCAGTCTGCTGATCTATAAAATAACCTGGAGAAGTAAATAACAAACCACTCCATTATCTTTGCCAAGAAAACCCCCAAAAGGGGTCATATAAGAGTCTGACATAGCTGAAAAGGACTGAACATTCTTGTGTGTTGTCTCTCTTTATTAGAATATAAGCTCTTTGTGGACAAGTTTTTATTTTTGTATTTGTTTCCCCAGTAGTTAATATAGTAATTAGCATATATTAAGCATTAATAAAGGCATTTTTCATTCATTTCCTCTGCCTTTGTTCTTTCAAAGCCCAAACTGTGGGAAAAGGTAAGAGGAGGAAATAAACTTGAGTGAAACTGGTTCAAAGTCCTTCTTGACTACTTTCCAATCCCTGATAAACTATTTTGATCTCCATCATCATATTTTAAATAAAAATCAACTGAAAGAGAGCATTAACACCCTAACATTTTGATTCACATAGCTTATTAGTTTCACAGAATTATTGAATCACAGAGATCGAAAACAATTCTAAGGTCATCTAGTCTGATCTACACCTGAGCAGGAATCCCCTCTACAGTACTTCTGACAAGCATCTAACCTCAATTTGAAGATTTTCATCACTTGAAGACAAAAGATGAAAAACTATCCTCTGAGGCAGCTTATTCTACTTTAGGGACAGCTCTGATTGTCTTGGATTTAGGGTCAAACAAAATATTTGTTAGTCCTTGTAGAGTGAAGACTCAAATGTAGGGTCTGCAGTTGTCTCAGTTAGGTGGTGCCATGGATATAGCACTGGCCTTGGAGTCAGGTGGACAGGAGTTTGAATCCAACCTCAGACACTTGACACTTACTTGCTTTGTGACCTTGGGCAAGTCACTTAACCCTGATTCCTCACATCCAGGGCCATCTCCAACCATCCTGATTCATATCTGGCCACTGGATCCAGATGGCTCTGGAGAAGAAAATGAGGCTGGTGACTTAGTCCCCTTAGTCCCCTTCATTCAAATCCAATTCAAGTATATTGTCATGGCATCACCTCCCTGATGTCATAGTCTTCTTCAAGAATAAAGGACAAAAAAAAATCACAATGGTGCCTAAGATATGGGCCAAAAAAACTTGGTTCCCCTTGGTATACATGCAAGGTAGATATTCTCTAGGAAAATTCTTGTTGTTAATGGATAAAAAGACCCTCAATACTTGAGAACCTGTGGTATTAGCATTTCTCTCAAGAGAATTCTTCAGGAAAGCCTAACCACAGCTCCCTTCAGACAGGAAGGGATGCTTAGCCCTTCCATAAAGTCATGATCCTGGTGCTAAAATTTATTATAAGAAAGATGGAGAACTGACCACAGAGTAAAATTAAGTTAACTAGGTTTTAAAAAACCCCAACAACCTGGAATTCAAATCCCACCACTGAAATATAAAGGTTCTATAACTGCACAATTAACTTAACCTCTAAGAACCTGAAGAAACTCTCTAATGTGTTGCAGATCTGCCTTGGTAGAAGGGATTTCCAAATCAATATTTTTTTTCCTGATAAAATCACATAATAGTAGGGGAAAAGGAGATATCAGCTCACCTCTTTTTCCATGGTTTCCCAAATAACTCCTGCTGTTTGATGATGCCCCAAGATCCTTGATACTGTATGCATGTAGTTTAGAAAGAGTTAGGATGTATTGTTCCAGCTCAACTTTGTTTCTTGTCTCTTGTGAAGAGGGAGTAATCCCAAGTAAATTTTATACTCTCTTATCAGGCTACTATGATGCTAAACTGAGACACTTGGGCTCTTTTAGCTCTAGAATTCTGTACACTGGTTGGATACAAAAGCATGGCTTAAGGTCAATATGGCCTTTCATTGGGCTTTACCAAATGATCTGATATTCCCTGTGTATTCCTTGAGAAATTCTTA
Organism: Macrotis lagotis; assembly: GCF_037893015.1. Lineage (NCBI taxonomy): Eukaryota > Metazoa > Chordata > Mammalia > Peramelemorphia > Peramelidae > Macrotis > Macrotis lagotis. The sequence continues at coordinate 194,199,340 of NC_133660.1, forward strand.
GAAAGGAAAGAAGGGTGAGCTCCAATGGAGGTAGGGCTATGATTTTATTTTCATATATATATATATATATATATATATATATATATATATATATATTATACATATGCAGATTAGATCCTACAGGATTCATCTCCCTAGTAGCCTAATGATCGGAACTCTTTACTATTGACCCTAATTAAACTACTCTTGGCTAATCTGTGCATGTTTTACTAAAAACTCTGTATTTTGCCAATGACTTCTTTGGCCTTCCTCAACCTATCTGGCAACCCAACAAGTATTTATTAAACATTTACTATATTCTAGGCCCTGTGTCAAACATTGAAGACACAAAGAAAAGTAATAACAGTTCCAGACCTCAGGAAATCCATGTTTTAATGGTGGAGACAATATGCAAATAATTATGTTAATACAAGATATGTACAATGGGATGGGAAAAATGAGTCATGAAGATCAGCTAGAAAGTCATGGTAATAGTTCAAGTTGGGGGTGATAAGAGGCAAGGTGAGGCAAGAGAAGCGGACATAAGAAATGTTGGGAAGGTAAAATGACAACATCTGACAATACTTGACAACAGATTAGATATGTAGGATGACTATAAGTGAGGAGTTAGAAAATAACACAAAGGTTGTAAGCCTAGGTATCTGGGATGATTATAGTGACCTCCATAGTAATCATAAATTTGGAAAGAGGTGAAGGTTTTAAGGAAAGAAAATAAATTCTGTTTGGGGTATGTTGAATGTGAGATGACTATGGAACATCCAAAAAGCAATTGGTAAAGTGGAATTTATGAGAGAGATTAGTGCAGGATGTATAGATCTGAAAATCATCTTCATAGAGATGATAACTGAACTCATTCATGGGAGCTGATGAAATGGCCAAGATATATATTAGTAGTAGTAGTAGTATTAGTATTATAGTCTAGACTAATATATATTAGTTTTATTATTAGTATTAACACATATATATATATATATAGTCTAGACTAATGTGTTTTTTACCTGAGTGTTTTTTCAGTTTTGATTCAATTTTGATTTTAAGATCATTTATTTCTTTTTCAATCTCATATATTTTATTTTGTGGATTTAAAAATATTATTTTAAGAAGAGATGCAGACTCCATAAGACTGCCAAAGAGGCTCATAAAAAAAAAGTTAAGAACCCCTGGATGAGAAAAAAAAAGGATGGTCTTGAGGGTTTTCCATAATTATAATTTAGGTGAAGGGGGCAGTTATGTGATGATGTTTGTTCTTCATTCTTTTTTTTAAATTTAAATTTATTTCTTATTAAAGATATTATTTGAGTTTTACATTTTTCCCCCAATCTTGCTTCCCTCCCCCCTCCCCCCCACAGAATGCACTCTGTCAGTCTTTACTTTGTTTCCATGTTGTACCTTGATCCAAATTGGGTGTGATGAAAGAGAAATCATATCCTTAAAGAGAAATCTAAGAGGTAACAAGATCAGACAATATCTGTTTTTTTTTTCTAAATTAATGGGAACAGTCCTCTTACTTTGTTCAAACTCCACATCTCCTTATCTGGATACAGATGGTACTCTCCTTTGCAAACAGCTCAAAATTGTTCCTGATTGTTGCACTGATGGACTGAACAAGTCCTTCAAGCTTGAACATCACTCCCATGTTGCTGTTAGGGTGTACAGTGTTTTTCTGGTTCTGCTCATCTCACTCAGCATCAGTTCATGCAAATTCCTCCAGGTTTCCCTGAAATCCCGTCCCTCCTGGTTTCTAATAGAACAATAGTGTTCCATGACATACATACATATACCACAGTTTGCTAAGCCATTCCCCAATTGAAGGACATTTACTGGATTTCCAATTCTTTGCCACCACAAACAGGGCTGCTATAAATATTTTTGTACAAGTAATGTTTTTACCCCTTTTCCTCATCTCTTCAGGGTATAGACGCAGTAGTGGTATTGCTGGGTCAAAGGGCATGTACATTTTTGTTGCCCTTTGGGCATAGTTCCAAATAGCTCTCCAGAAGGGTTGGATGAGTTCACAGCTCCAGCAGTATAATAATGTCCCAGATTTCCCACATCCCTTCCAACAATGATCATTATCCTTCCTGGTCATACTGGCCAATCTGAGAGGTGTGAGGTGGTACCTCAGGGAAGCTTTAATTTGCATTTCTCTAATAATTAATGATTTAGAGCATTTTTTTCATATGGCTATGGATTACTTTGATCTCCTCATCTGTAAATTGCCTTTGCATATCCTTTGACCATTTGTCAATTGGGGAATGGCTTTTTGTTTTAAAAATATGACTCATTTCTCTGTATATTTTAGAAATGAGTCCTTTGTCAGAATCATTAGTTGTAAAGATCGTTTCCCAATTTACTACATTTCTTTTGATCTTGGTTACATTGGTTTTATCTGTGCAAAAGCTTTTTAATTTAATGTAATCAAAATCATCTAATTGGTTTTTGGTGATGTTCTCCAACTCTTCCTTAGTCATAAACTGTTCCCCTTTCCATAGATCTGACAGGTAGACTAGTCCTTGATCTTCTAATTTGCTTATAGTATTGTTTTTTATGTCTATGTCCTATAACCATTTGGATCTTATCTTGGTAAAGGGTGTGAGGTGTTGGTCTAATCTAAGTTTCTTCCATACTAACTTCCAATTTTCCCAGCAATTTTTATCAAAGAGGTGAGTTTTTATCCCAATGGCCAGACTCTTTGGGTTTATCAAACAGCAGATTACTATAATCATCTCCTGCTTTTACACCTAGTCTATTCCACTGGTCTACCACTCTATTTCTTAGCCAATACCAAACAGTTTTGATGACTGATGCTTTATAATATAATTTTAGATCTGGTAGGGCTACCTTCTTTTGCACTTTTTTTCATTAAGCTCCTGGAAATTCTTGACTTTTTATTTCTCCATATGAATTTACTTACAATTTTTTCTAACTCGTTAAAGTAATTTTTTGGAATTTTGATTGGTAGGGCACTAAACAGATAGTTTAGTTTTGGTAGAATTGTCATTTTTATTATATTAGCTCTACCTATCCATGAGCAGTTGATATTTGCCCAGTTATTTAAATCTAATTTAATTTGTGTGAGAAGTGTTTTATAATTGTTTTCAAAAAGATTCTGAGTCTGTCTTGGCAAATAGACTCCCAAATATTTCATATTGTCTGAGGTTACTTTGAATGGGATTTCTCTTTCTAGCTCTTCCTGCTGTTTCTTGCTAGACATATATAGGAAAGTTGAGGATTTATGAGGGTTTATTTTATAACCTGCAACTTTGCTAAAATTGCTAATTGTTTCCAGTAGTTTTTTGGATGATTTCTTGGGGTTCTCCAGGTAGACCATCATCATCTGCAAAGAGTGAGAGTTTTGTCTCTTCCTTCCCAATTCTAATTCCTTTAATTTCTTTTTCTTCTCTAATTGCTGATGCTAACATTTCTAATACAATATTGAATAGTATTGGGGATAATGGGCACCCTTCTTTCACCCCTGATCTTATTGGGAATGCCTCTAGCCTCTCCCCATTGAATATAATGCTTGTTGATGGTTTCAGATAGATACTGCTAATTATTTTAAGGAACAGTCCATTTATTCCTACATTCTCTAGTGTTTTTAATAGGAATGGATGCTGTATTTTGTCAAAAGCTTTTTCAGCATCTATTGATATGATCATATGATTTCTGATAGGTTTGTTATTGATATAATTGAGTATACTAACAGTTTTCCTAATATTGAACCAACCCTGCATTCCTGGAATAAATCCTACTTGATCATAATGTATTATCCTAGTGATGACTTGTTGTAATTGTTTTGCTAAGATTTTATTTAGGATTTTTGCATCTATATTCATCAGGGAGATAGGTCTATAATTTTCTTTCTCTGTTTTAACTCTTCCTGGTTTAGGTAACAGTACCATATTGGTTTCATAGAAAGAGTTAGGCAGAGTTCCATCTTTCCCTATTTTTCCAAAGAGTTTATATAGGATTGGAACCAATTGTTCCTTAAATGTTTGGTAGAATTCACTTGTGAATCCATCAGGCCCTGGAGATTTTTTTTTAGGGAGTCCAGTAATGGCTTGTTGGATTTCTTTTTTCTGAGATAGGGTTGTTTAGGTATTTAATCTCTTCTTCATTTAACCTGGGCAACTTATATTTTTGTAAATATTTATCCATTTCACTTAGATTATCAAATTTATTGGCATAGAGTTGGGCAAAATAATTTCGAATTATTACTTTAATTTCCTCCTCATTGGTGGTGAGTTCACTTTTTTCATTTATGATACTAGCAATTTGGTTTTCTTCTTTCTTTTTTTAATCAAATTGACCAGAGGTTTATCAGTTTTTATTGGTTTTTTCATAATACCAACTTTTGCTTTTATTTATTAATTCAATAGTTTTTTTGCTTTCAATTTTATTAATTTCACCTTTAATTTTTAGAATTTCTAATTTGGTACTTAATTGGGTACTTTTGATTTGTTCTTTCTCTAATTTTTTTAGTTGCATGTTTAGTTCATTGATTTCCTCTTTCTCCAATTTATTCATATAAGCATTTAGAGCTATAATATATCCCCTGAGAGTTGCTTTGAATGAATCCCATAGGTTTTGGTATGTTGTTTCATTATTATCATTATCTAGGATAAAATGGTTAATTCTTTCTATAATTTGTTTTTTGGTCCACTCATTTTTTAAAATGAGGTTATTCAGTTTCTAATTTGTTCTGGGTCTATATCTCCTTGGCCCAGTATTGCATATGACTTTTATTGCATTGTGATCTGAGAAAGATGTATTCACTATTTCTGCCTTTCTGCAGTTGATCATTAGGTTTTTATGTCCTAGTACATGGTCAATTTTTGTATAAGTTCCATGTACTGCAGAGAAAAAGGTATATTCCTTTCTATCCCCATTTAGTTTCCTCCATAAGTCTACCATATCTAATTTTTCTAACAATCTATTTACCTCCCTAATTTCTTTCTTGTTTGTTTTATGATTCGATTTATCTAGACCTGATAGCAGGAGGCTGAGGTCTCCCATTAGGAGAATTTTGCTGTCTATGTCTTCCTGTAATTCTTTCAGCTTCTCCTCTAAGAATTTGGGTGCTGTCCCACTGGGTGCATATATATTCAATATTGAAATGACTTTATTGTCTATGGTACCTTTTAGGAGGATAAAGTTTCCTTCCTTATCTCTTTTAACGCTATCTATTTTTGCTGCTGCTTTGTCTGAGATAAGGATTGCTACCCCTGCTTTTTTTACTTCAGCTGAAGCAAAATATATTTTGCTCCAGCCTTTTACCTTTACTCTATATGTATCTCTCTGCTTCAAATGAGTTTCTTGTAAGCAGCATATTGTAGGATTCTGGTTTTTAATCCACTCTGCTATTTGCTTACATTTTAAGAGAGAGTTCATCACATTCACATTCAAGGTTATGATTACTAATTCTTTATTGCCCTCCATGCTATCTTCCCTCTGTTTGTATTTTTCCCCCTTTTATCCCTATTCCCCAGTATTTTGTTTCTGAAAACCACCCCCTTCAGTGTGTTTGACCTCCTATATCATGCCCTCCCCTTTCTTTCCCCTTTCCCTTTTTCCCTTTTCCCTTCCCTTCCTTTGTTATTTCCCCTTATTTCCCCCACTCCCCTTCCCTTTCTCCATCCCCCCTCCCCTTTTCCCCTTTTAATACTTGAGAGGTTAGATGTTTTATAAGTTAACTGAGTATGTGTAGGTTGACTTTAAGCCAAGTCTGATGAGAAGAACATTCAGGTGTTTCTCCTCTGCTCCCTTCTTCCCCACTATTACCATAGGTTTTTTGGTACCTCTTAGTGTAATGAGATTTACCCCATTCAATCCCCTCCCTCCTCCCATCTCTTTCCTGTCCCCCTTTTTAGGGCAGTAGTGTTTTGTTTTAGATCATTCTATCTAAGTCATAGAAAATTCTAAGTGTCTGTCCCTTTTAGTTCTGTATATTCTATCAAATAGAGTCAAAATTCCTGAGAGTTATTAGAGTCTTTCTCCCAAGTGGGTTTAAAGCCAGTTACATCCCATTAGATAGTAGTCTCATGGATAGGTCATGAATGTCCATCATTTCTGGCTAGGTGTATTCTCTCTGTTAGAGTTGCATTTCTCAAGGTTTATGAGAATCTTTTTTTTTTTTACCCCCATGCTGGGATATAGCCAGTTTCAACTTCCTGGATTGCAATTTTTTTTTTCTTTTACCACCCCCCCCTTTTTTTTTTACCTTTTCATGTGTCTCTTGAACCTCCTGTTTGATGCCCAAATTTTCTGTTTAGCTCTGGTATTTCCATCAGAAATTTTTGAAATTCTTCCATTTCATTAAATGTCCATCTTTTTCCCCGGAAGAGAAGGCTCAGCTTTGCAGGAAAGTAGATTCTTCGCTGCATTCCAAGCTCCCATGCTCTTCGAAATATCTCATTCCAGGCCCTTCAATCCCTTAAAGTTGATGCAGCCAGGTCCTGTGCTATCCTTACTATGGATCCTTGATATTTAAATTGTTTCTTTCTGGCTGCTTGCAGGATTTTCTCTTTTATCTGATAGTTCTGCAGTTTGGCCACAACAATTTCTTGGTGTTTTCATTTTAGGATCTTTTTCTGGTGGGGATCGATGTACTCTTTCAATAACTACTTTGCCCTCCAATTCCATGATATCAGGGCAGTTTTCTATCACTAGATCCTGTAATATTAAGTCCAGGATTTTTTTCTCTTCAATGTTTTCAGGAAGTCCTATAATTTTCAGGTTGCCCCTCCTTGATCTATTCTCGAGGTCAGTGGTTTTGTTGATGAGGTATTTTACATTTGCTTCTATTTTTTCTATTTTTTGATTATGTTTAACTGACTCTTGCTGTCTCATGGAGTCATTAGTTTCTGTACACTCCATTCTTTTTTGGGGGGGAGGAGTTTTCTTCCTTAACCTTTTCCAACTCCTTTTCTAATTGGTCAATTCTACTTTTGAAAGAGCTTTCCATTTGACCAATTGAGGGTTTGAGAGAATTAATTTCTTTTTGCATTTGCCCATTTGAAAATCTGAGAGATTTGTTTTCTTGTTGCAAGGTATTAATTGTCTCCCCCCAAGTTTTCTAGTTGGCTTTTAAACTCCTTCCTTATTTCTTCAAGGAAGTCTTTCTGTGCTGAAGACCAGATTGTATTCTCCTTAGAAGTTCCAGGTCTCTCTGAGTTAGTATCTTTCCTTTCCAAGAATTTTTCTATGGATCCACCTTTCCACTGACCCTTCTTCATTTTGCTGAGACCTGAGTTTTGGAGGGGCTGGTTCACAGGGGCTTGGGATCGCTAAAGGCTTTACTCACTGAGTGCGGTTTCTCTGGCTGGCCAGTAGGAGGTGCTGGTTGCTTTCTCTGGAGTGTCTGTGACCTTAGTTGAGGACCTCTCCCTTTCCTTAAAGGGAGGAGTTGGAGGTATTGAATTCTTTTGCCTTCAATCAATGGTGGGCTTTGCCCTGGCCTGAGGTCATTCCTCTGCTGGGCTGGTTCTTCTGCTCACACACCTGGGCCTGAGGCAGAAGTAGTTTGCATTTGTTTGTTAGGGGAGAAGTCTGAGTTGTAATGGGACTCAGACCAGAGGAGCCCAGGGATGGTGTCCACAGCTACCCTGCTCCAGAATTCTCCCCCCCAGCCCTGTCAGTGATCTCCAGGGGGACAGCTCCAACACCAGCGCCTCTGCTCCCCCGCAGACTCACACCCCTGCGGTCCAGCCCCACCTCTGATCCAGCAGGTCTGGCTCTCAGGCCCTCAGTCTCCTGGTTCCAATTCAGCTGCTAGTCTGGTTGATCAGGGCTGATCCTCCCTCTGGGCTCAGATTCACCTGTTCAAATTCAGCCGCAGCTCCTGCTGGAGACAAATCCCGAGGTAGATGTTCTTTCTCTTGGCTTTTCTTTCTGGGTTTTTTTGAGTCGGATTTCTTTTAAGAGGTTTGTTTCATGTGATAGATGGGGAAGAGATCAGGAGACTTTAGAACTGTGCCTGTCTTCTCTCCGCCATCTTGGCCGGAAGTCCTCTGTTCTTCATTCTTGAAGAAGCCTATGGTGATATCATGACAAATATGTGAACTGGATTTGAGTGAGGGAGTGCTGTGCTAAGTCCCAGCCTCACTTTCTCCTCCATAATCATCTGGATCCAGTGGCTGGAGATGGACCTGGATGCAAGGCAATCAGGGTGAAGTGACTTGCCCAAGATCTCATAGCTAGTCAAGTGTCTGCGGTTGGATTCAAATTCCCATCATCCTGACTCCAAGGCCAGTGATCCATCCACTGTACCATAGAATATAGTGCTGGGCTTGGAGTCAGTTATGTTCAAATTTTATCACAGACACTAACTTTGTGACCTTGGACAAGTCATTTAACCCTATTTGCCTCAGTTTCCTCATCTTTATAATGAGCTGAAAAAATATCTCCAGTATATTTGCCAAGAAAATTCTAAATGGGATCATAGTTGGACACGACTGAAACACTACTGAACAACAATAAAACGGCCATCAAAGGAGATTGCAAAGGAAATAGGTAGGAAAAGAACCATGAGAGATCAGTCTTGAAAACCAAGAGACCAAATTAAAAAACCAGAGAAAACAGTTATCAGTAATTTCCAGGCAACTGAGAGGTTGAAGAATGAAGAGTGAGGATTTTAGCCACATGGCCACAAAAATGAAGATTTTGTATCTTCTTTACATCTTTTCTTCCTCAATGATTCTCTTTTTAATTTTTTTTCCTTTTTTACTACATTAATACTTATTAAGAGAATAAAACAAGCATTTCTATAACATAGTACAGTTAGAAAGATAATTATCCATGAAACTGTAAATCTACTGTGCACAACTTGCTATTCCTTTCGAATATACAACAAAATTATCATGTAAATTTTTTTTTTTTGCTTCTCAAATCAGCACCAATTGAAGTCTATTATTAATCTACTTTCATACTACTTTTCCCCTTCTCCATTATTGGTCCTCCTGTCCCTCATGAGAGCTCCTACCAATAAGTGAATAGGTCGATATCCAATATTCAATGTGGATTTTTTCTCCAGTGCTATTTCTCTTAACCCATCTATGCCAGCCCCTCTCCTTGTGCAGATTTCATCCATGTCCTCCAACAAATTTGTCAGAGGATGAATAGGAATATGGGGATATCAATGGGGCATTCAGAACAGTCTGGGGTTGTCCTCACTCTTGCTGCATGACTGCTCCATCTTGTTCTGTGGTTGTACATTTCTTGTACCATTCCCCTGCTTATTTTGACATGTTTTTCAGAGGATATCTTAACTCTATAGTTGAGTTTTACTTTTTATGGTGAAATTATCTTATTTTGACCTGTATTGCTCTATGTCCAATACTATGTACTTTAGGAGACAAAAGTATATATACTCCTTACCTTTCAAGGTCTTGCTGACTAGCTGGGGAGGTAAGACAAGAACTCACGAGTCATCTGTTTCATTTGGTTCTCTTAGCATGAGGGAGGCTTTATCAACCCTCATTTTATAAATGAGAAAACAGAGAAGCAAATGCCTACATTTACAAATTTGGGATTTTGACTGATAAAATCATCCTAAAGCTTTGCATAGTACAGGAGTATAGGGACAAATGGCAAAAGTTTGAGATTTCAAGCACCAAATTGGAGCAGAAGTTAGCTAAAATGTATCTCATCTGCAGAGGTCAATAAATTGTACAAACACTCTTTGCTCCACTGATACCACTACTAGATGTATACCCCCCCCAAAAAGATCAATACACTCATACAAAACCATTTACAGCAGCCCTTTTTAATTAAAGAATTGGAAACTAAAGAGACCAATAGATAATGCTTGAAAAAATCATGTAGCATAACATTTACTGATATTCAAGGCTCATCGAGCATTCCTAGAAATCCAAGGTTGGAAGATAATTCCCCTTTCTCCAAACTCTCAAAAGAGAGTTTTCTCTTCTTTGTGAGAACTTCCAACAAGATCTTTTCCTTTAGAGGATTTTTCTTGGCAAACTCTCAGTCTGTTTCCATCACCCTTGCAAATACTTTTCTCAAAATGTTCTCCCTCTATACAATGTCCATCCTTCCTCCTTTCACTTATCCAAATCCCATTCAGCCTGTAAACCTTAATTTCCCTTAAGACACCTGCAACTACTACAGACTATAGTATCTCCTGTTGATGAACTCTTTTGTCTTTAAAGTAAATATCACATAGTTTAGATTTGATGAGGCATAGAGTAGGTTAGGAGTAAATAAAGAACAGTAGATTGGCAATCTAGGTGCTAAAGCAATCTTGAAAAATCTTTTTAACTTCTCTGTGCCTCAGTTTCTTTACTGGTGAAAATGAAGGGCTTAGACTAGATCTAAGTTCTTATCTGGTTTTAAATGGAATTAACTGGCTCACTTATCTTACCAGCTATGTTACAAGATTCTTAAGGGTAGGGAATATGTCAAATATATATTGGGACACAGATAAGGTACTCAATAAAAAATTATAGCTGATATCACTGCAACCCTCTAAGTTTTATGAAGCATTTTATATGCATTATCTCATTTTGTCCTCCAAAGAACCCAGTGAGGTAAATGGTATCAATGTTATTATCTTGATTTTACACAATAGCTGAGGTTCAGTGTGATTTAACCAGTCGCAGTTAATAATTGACAGAGCCAAGATAGGAACTTGGTTTCTCACTCCAAAGTCAAGGGTTCTTTCCTCTATAATCACAGCTGCCTAGTTAATTAGTCAGGTCATTCTTGTGGGTTAAACAACCATCCATTTTAAGAAAGATCATCCATATAGGTAAGAGTAATAGCATTTCTCCCACCCAGAGAGCAATCTCATTTGAGCTTGTTGGGCATAGCAAACAACAAGCTTGCAATTGGATTTCCCTCTTGGATACACTATGTTCAACCTTAATCCAGGCTATGTCTGGGAATCTGTGGGGATGATAGTGAGGGAGACCTACCAGACTAGAGAATAAGCTGGGAAATAATTAAATCAAGGAGTCTTAAAGAGTTGTCTGAGCCTCTTATGTGACTTCACTACAATCACAGAGTGAATTACACAGTAGAATTTGAAACCAGGTCTTCCTGACCCTACAAATGAAGTTTTCAAACTATTGGGCTGCACTGCATCTGTGTTGGGAAGTAGTATCAATTAAATACTAACTAAGTAAAGGTAAAGGTTTAAAAGCCAAGAAGATGAATATTTGATATGACACGAGCAAGAAGACAATATGATAAAAAGTGATATTTTAATTTTTTTTAGGTTTTTTTTTTGTGAGGCAAATGGGGTTAAGTGGCTTGCCCAAGGCCAAACAGCTAGGTAATTATTAAGTGTCTGAGGATGGATTTGAACTCAGGTACTCCTGATTCCAGGGCCAGCGTTCTATCCTCTGTACCACCTAGCTGCCCTAAAAAGTGATATTTTAGAATGACAAATATGATTATAACATACATGTAGAGTAAACCAGAGAAGGGAAACCTGTCTGAAGCTGTTTTAGTAATATAAGCATAAAGTGAAAAAAATGGCCATGGAGCAAAGGAATGAAAAAGGAAAAGTGAATCCAACAGCATTTCAAAGGAAGAAATGACAGAACTTGAAATCAGTCTGAATATAGAAATGTGAAAGAAAGGAAGAGTCAAGTATAACAATTGTTTTTAAATTGGAAACCTAAAAGAAAGATATAAATATATAAAAAGTCATTCCAAGACTTCCATTTCTAGGCAGCAACTGAGTTCTGCCTGCATGCTTTATTGGGAAAATATAGCTGAATCCAGAATCAGAAGATTCAGAATCAAAAAATCTGGTGTAATGTTTTCAACTTTGGTGAACTTGAGAGTAAGTCATGTTGATTTTCTATTATCAGTTTCCTCATCTGTAAAATGAAAGGGTTGAACTAGACCAATTCTAGCTCTAAATCCCAGGAGTAGCTAATATGTCAGGAAGTGTTTTAAGAGAATTTTGATCCCCAGGCATTTTCCCTTGGACAACAAGGGACTTTGAGAAGTTGGAGATAGAAATCATCACCAGTCACTCAAAAAGTTTTCCAGGCTTAGAATATGCTTAGTTGGCAAACCAGGATCAGCCTAAATCATCATCATGTAAGCCAGAGCTCTATAGAGAGATGTAATTAGATGGCACAGGTTTTGGCTTTGGGTCAGACAAAATTAACTAGAGGAGTAAGGGCCCTTTGCTTTGGAAATGCCCTTGATCATCTCTATTATACACTCCCCAAGAAAAATGGAGATAGTGCTTTCTTATCATCTCAAAATTGCATAAGTTGGATTTCCCCAGAGAGGTTGGTAACATTACTATCAGTAAATTGGATTGCTAAAGTTGACTGTTCAGCCTTCTTCATCGTCTTCTTCTCCTTCTTCTTCTTTTAAACCTTATCAGAGCCTCCAAAAATAAATAGATCATTTTTCAAGTTATAGTGTCTTTGCCCCACACCATGACCTTGACATTCCTTTCTGAGAAAATCAAGAGCAACAAGTGAGGCCTTTAAGCTGTTCCTTCAGAAAGGGGGAAAGTGAATGGGACTATTCTATAGGAGGGGAAAGCAACAAAATGATTCAATTCAGTTCAATCAACATTTATTATGAACCTGCTATCTGCAAGGAACTGGGGTTAGGGCTGGGGATAAAATAAAGAAAACAATATAATCCTTTTAATCCTTTTCTGGCAAAGAACTTTTCATTCAGGATAGGAAGTGAAAGGAGTGCATATTTAATTATAATTCAAGTAGGAAAATGAGTAAATCCTAGTAGAATGGCCTAAGAGATAGGCAAAGGGAGAAATCATCTTTATCTCAGAAGTTCTGGAAAAGAGATAGGATGATTCACAGGGTAGATGGGGCTTTGGTTGGGAGGGAGCAGAAGGGGAACGGCAGGTGGAGAGGAGAAAAATCATCCTCTCTGCCCTCTCCCCAGGTGACAGAATAAGTAGATTGCTGGACTTGGACTCAGGAAAGTCTGTGTATAAATCTTTTCTCAAAGATACACAAGCATATCCTGAGCAAGTTTCTTTCTTTCTTTCTTTCTTTTTTTTTTTTGCAAGGTAATGGGGTTAAATGGCTTGCCCAAGGCCACACAGCTAAGGTAATTATTATTAAGTGTCTGAGGCCGAATCTGAACTCAGGTACTCCTGACTCCAAGGGCCGGTGCTCTATCCACTGGCCCACCTAGCCGGCCCCAAGCAAATTTCTTAAACTCTCAGTCTCAGTTTTTTTATCTATATAAATTGAGGATGATTTTACCTCAAAGGGAAGAGGTTGTTGTGAAGATAAAATATATGTTTAAAATGTGTAACTTTAAAATCCTAATCATTATTATTGTTATTATTGTAATTCAAGTGTGGATGGAGGGGATAAACATTGATATAATGCCTCTCATGTTCCAAGCAATATGTTAAAGACTTTATAAATAATTAAGTAATGCCATTTGATCCTCACAACAACCCTGTGAGATAGGCAATGATAACCCTCATTTTACAGTTGAGGAAAATGAGTTAGATTAAGTGACTTACCCAGGATCACCCAATTAAGATGTATCTGCAGTCACATTTGAACTCAGGTCCTCCTAACCCCAGATCTGCCACTCTATCCTCTAGGCTACCTAGACAATTATCCAAGTTAGATTATCCAAAGGCTTGGAAATGAGATATGGCAAGATTGGAAAAAACTGAATAGAATACTAGAGTTGATGCTGAAGGAGTCACTGAGAATACCTGGAAATAAGAGTGGTAAGTAGATTGGAGTCAGATGATCCTGGGCTCCCAGAAGCTCAGACTTGGAAGGGATGTCAGGGGTCCTGTAGAGCCACTTATATCTAAACTGACATAATTATATCTCAATAAATCACTTCAATCACTGTAAATCCACCAGAATCTTTGACCAGTGCCCTCCAATTCCCACAGTACTCTGAACTAAAGTTCTAAAAAAAAATCTAATCCAAAAATATACTTCCATTATATTCATTTGAAGATGATGTGCAAGACATTGTGGAAGATAGAACACTTTATAACAGTCTTAGTAGCACAGGGTTCAGTACAAAGTAGAAGCTTAAGAAATGCTTCCTTCCCTCCCTTTCTCCTCTTTTCCTTCCTTCTTTCCTACTTTCCTTCCTTCCTTCATTCTCATTGAGGAGCTAGAAGAGAAAATCAAGTCCACAAAAAAGGAATAAACAAGAGAAGCTAGAATTATACTTAGAAAATCCCACAGAATCAACTAAAAAAAACTACTTGAAATTATCAACAACTTTAGCAAAGTTGCAAAACATAAAATGAACTCACATTAAACATCAGCATTTCTACATATGACCAACAAAAACCAGTGGCAAAAGATAGGAAGAGAAATTCTATTTATGATAACTACAGAAAAATATAAAATAGTTGGTAGTCTACCTGCCAAGACAAACCCAGGAACTATATGAACACAACTACAAAATATTTTCACACAAATAAAGTCAGATCTAAACAACTGGAAAAATGCTAATTGCTAGAAAAAATAATTGCAAAATTCATCTGGAAGAACAAAAGCCCAAGGACATCAAAGGAATCAATGAAAAAAGGAGGTGGTCTAGTTGAACCAGATCTCAAACTGTACTATAAAGCAGGAAATTATCAAAACAATCTGGTAATAGACTAAGAAATAGAGAGGTGGATCAATGGAAAAATTACATTATAGTAAATGACCATAGTTAATCTAGAATATGAACCCAAAGAGCCAAGCTTTGGAAACTCAGTGTTTGACAAAAGCTGCTGGGAAAACTGGAAAACAATACAGTAAAAAATATGTATAGATGAACATCTCACACTATTAACTATGATAAGGTCAAAATGAGTATATGATTTACACATAAAGAGTGATGCTATAAGCAAATTCAGAGAGCATAGAATAGTTTATCAGATTTATGATAAGGGAAGAATTTAGAACCAAAGAAATTATAGAAAACATTACAAAATGTAAAATAGATAATTCTGATTATATAAAAGAAAAATAGTTTTTGCACAAACAAAACCAATGCAACAAAAGCATAAGGAAAGAAGAAAACTGGGGGGGGTAGTAGTGCCAAGGGGAGGGGGGAATAATCCAAGACAATCCTAAAGGATTAATGATGAAGCACACTATCTGCTTCCAGAACAAGTACTGATAGTGATTATATACAAATTGAAGCATACTATTTTTCACTTTCATTTTTTTCCTTTTGAGTTGTCTTGTACAAAATGACTCAATATAGAAATGTTTTACATAATTAAACATGCATAACTTATAACTGAATACTCACTATCTTAAACAAAGGGAGAGTGGAGTGAGGAAAGGAAGAATAGAATTTAGAATCCAAAGCTTTAAATGAAAATGCTAAAAATATTTTAAAACAAGATGGAAGGGGGGGGTGGAGCCAAGATGGTGACAAGAGAGGATCGGGTCTTAGGCGCTCTCTCATAAAACTTCTAAACTAAGGATTTTAACTAAATTTTCAAGAGACAGAACCCACAGAGGGATCCAGTGAGGCAATTCTCTTACTCAAGGTAACCTGGAAAAGAGCAGAAAGGCTCTGCTTCCTGGGGTCAGAGGCGTGGCCTGCCAGAGGGGTGGCTCCCCAGAGCAAAACAACTTCAAGCCTCCAGGAGGCAGCCCCAGGGCACTGGGAGCCATGGCTCACAGCAGCAGGGGGAGTTTCCCGATCTACACCCCAGGGAGCACCAAGTACAAATTGGGGGAACAGTGGGGGACCTCTGCCAAAGCGAGCACGTGAAGTCCAGCCCTCAGGGCACACAGCAAGCAGCATGGTCGCAGTAGTCCAGATCCAGGAAACAGAAGCAGGCAGAGCTGGAGCCCCCAGGGCATGAGCCCATTGAACCTAGGGAGGGGAGTGAAGAGAGAGACTGCTGAGCTCTGCCCATGGAAGAGCACTCTGGGGTTCTGACCACATTCAGATCCTGATTGCAGTCTAGGCCCCCCCCCCCAAATAGAAGAGCAGGCCCCCCCACCTCAGCCCTGTGGCAGAGGGGGCACATATGGTCATTCACAGACCAGGAGGGAGGACAGAGCCTCACACACTGAGACTCCCTTGTGGGAGTGTCCCAAAAGCAGGCTCAGGCTGGGAAAATGAGCAAGCAGAGAAACAAGAGGAACACCACTGAGAAATATTTTGCCTGTGAGCCCAAAAAGGATCAAAATACTCAGTCAGAAGATGAGGAATCACAAGCTCCTGCATCTAAAGACTCCAAGAAAAACAGAAATTGGGATCAGGCTATGACAGAGCTCAAAAAAGACTTTGAAAATCAAATGAGGGAGCTAGAAGAAAAACTGGGAAAAGAAATGAGAGAGATGTAGGAAAAACATGAAAATGAAGTCAGCAGCTTAGTCAAGGAGATCCAAAAAAATGCTGAAGAAAATAGCATGCTAAAAACCAGCTTGGGTCAAATGGATAAAGCAGTTCAAAAAGTTATTGAGAAGAATGCTTTAAAAAGCAGAACTGGCCAGATGGAAAAAGAGATAAGAAAGCTATCTGAGGAAAACAAATCCTTCAGACTAAGAATGGAACTCAGGGAGATTGATGAATTTACAAGAAATCAGGACTCAATACTTCAAAACCAAAAGAATGAAAAATTAGAAGAAAACGTGAAACATCTCATTGAAAAACAACTGATATGGAAAACAGATTTAGGAAAGATAATTTAAAAATTATTGGAATACCTGAAAGTCATGATCAGGAAAAGAGCCTTGACATCATTTTCAAAGAATTACTACAGAAAAATTGCCCTGATATCCTAGAAGCAGAGGGCAAAATAGAAATGGAGAGAATCCACAGATCCCCCCCCCGAGAAAGAGATCCCCAAAAACCAACCCCCAGGAATATTATAGCCAAGTTCCAGAACTCCCAAGTCAAAGAGAAATTATTGCAAGCAGCCAGAAGGACACAATTCAAATACCATGGAGCTGCAGTCAGGGTCACACAGGAATTAGCAGCAACTACATTAAAAGCTCATAGAGCTTGGAATATAATATACTGGAAGGCAAAAGAGCTTAGAATGTAACCAAAAATCAACTACTCAGAAAAACTGAACGTCCTCTTCCAGGGAAAAAGATGGACTTTCAATGAACCAGGGGAATTTCAAATGTTCCTGTTGGAATGGCTAGAGCTGAACAGAAGGTTTGATCTTCAAATACAGGATTCAGGTGAAGAATAGAGATTGGAGAAGGGGAAAATATGAGGGACTTGATGATGAATTGTATGTATTCCTGCATAGAAAAATGATGCTAATAATACTCATATGAACCTTCTCAATTAACAGAGTAGGTAGAAGGAGCTTTTATAGATGAAGCACAGGAGAAAGCTGAATTTGAAGATAAAATATGGTGTAAAAATGGAATCAATAGAAAAAAGGGCAATGTAATGGGAGAAAGAAAAAGGAGAGGGGGAATAGGCCAATATATTTCATATAATAAGATTTTTCTTTATTACAATGAGCTATTGCAATGATATGGAAAGGGAGAAGGCAAGGGGGAATGAGGGAATCTTTGCTCTCATCAGCGGTGGCTAGGAGAGGAAACAGCATATACACTCAATGGGGTATAGGCATATGGAGTAAGAAGGGGGGGGACAGGGGGAAGGGGGGGATGTGAGTGATGGAGGAGAGGATGGACCATGGCGGGAGAGTGGTCAGATATAATGCATTTTATTTTTTACTTCTTGCAAGGGGCTGGGATTGGATGGCCTGTCCAGGACCATAGGGCCAGGTGGATGCTGGGCCTAAGGGGTGGTAGGGGGGCTCGGGGTCTCTTGGCCCCAGAGCCAGGGATCTGTCTGCTGTGCCACTCAGCGACCCTACAGCAGAGTCAGAGTGAAAGGAGAGAGAAAATATAGTACATGGTAGTGGAGAAATACGAAAGGAGGGAGTTGCGATCAGCAATGGTAATGTTGGAAAAATATGGAAGTAACTTTTGTGATGGACTTACCATAAAGAATGGAATCCACCCATGACAGAGTTGGTGGTGTTGGAACACAGATTGAAACACATTTTTTATTATTATTATTTTTGGGGGTGTGCAGGGCAAATGGGGCTGGGTGGCCTGCCTGGGGCTGCATAGCAGGGTGATGGTTGGGTGTCTGAGGCTGGATTTGGACCCGGGTGCTCCTGGCTCAAGGGCCAGTGCTCTGTCCACCATCCAGCCACACCTACTATTACTACTATTTGATTTTATTTTAGGTCTTTTTTTTTTTTTTTTGGGTTTATGCAGGGCAGTGGGGTTGGGGTGGCTTGCATGTCACACAGCTGAGTGATTGTTGGGTGTATGGAGCCGGATATGGGCTCAGGTACTCTTGGCTCCAGGGCTAGTGCTCCATCCACTGCACAACCTGGCCATACCTACAATTATTACTGTTTTTTTAATTTTAATTTTAATTTTTTTCCTCTCCCCTTTACTTTATTGCTCAAGTGAGTCTATATTGGGGGGGTATTTTGTTTACTCTTAAACAAGAATATTTTATTAATGTATAAAAAATTGTTTGTACAAAATGAGAATAAATAAATATTTTTAAAAAAAGATGGAGGGGTGGCTAGGTGGAGCAGAGGATAGAGCACTGGCCTTGGAGTCAGGAGTACCTGAGTTCAAATCTGGCCTCAGACACTTAATTACATAGCTGTGTGGCCTTGAGCAAGCCACTTAACCCCATTTGCCTAGCAAAAACCTAAAAAAACCCAAAACAAATAAAAAAAAAAAGATTACAAACAGGAAGTAAATCTTTAATTTCACTGGTATAGGGACCTGATCTATAAGGAAGGTTCTAACAATGCAAGTCTGTACTTTGTAATTTTAGAAAGTCATCTAATAGAACCAAGAGGATCAAAGTCTGGCCCAGCATCACACAATCGTTTTGTGTAAAAGTGGGATTTGAATCTTGGACTTTATGATTTCAGTTAGCAATCTACTATGCTGCCTTCCTACTAATACAAAGCAGCATATAAAATTGCCATGAATGGTCATATTTCACAGGTTTCAGAACTGGAAGGAAGCTTAGAAGCAATCTAATTCAACAATCTCACTGAGTCTAAGGAGATTAGATAATTTGCCCAATGTCACTCAGGGAATAACCAATATTTGAGCCCAGGCCCTTTAACTCCAAATCCAGTTAGATTTATCCTTCCCTCCTTTTTTGATCTACTAGTCCTATCTGCAGATTTAAGATTCCAGTGTCTTCCCTGAGGGTCCTGATATCAATCTGCAGCTGTTTGGTAAAGTTTGGAGATAGAATTGGGGAAGAATGGAGAATCTGGTTCTGTAACTGTACAGTAAATTCTCTGATTGGCATGTAGAGGAGAATATAGTGGCAATTTTATCATATATAAGGAAATTAGAGGAGAATGAAACTTATACCATAGATAATTTTTTTCTTTAGAAAGATTTTATTAATTTTGAGTTTAAAAATTTTTCCCCCATTCTTGCTTCCCTCCCCCACCTCCCATAGAAGGCAATCTAATTGTTAGTCTTTACATTGCTTCCATGGTATACATTGATCTCAGTTGAATGTAATAAGAGAGAAATCATATCCTTAAGGAAGAAAAATAAAGTATAAGAGATCACAAAATTACATAATAAGATAATGGGTTTTTTTTCCCCCTAAATTGAAGGTAAATAGTCTTTGGTCTTTGATCAAACTCCACAATTCTTTCTCTGGATATAAATAGTATTCTCCATTGCAGATAGCCCAGAATTGTCCCTGGTTGTTGCACTGAAGGAATGAGCAAGTCCATCAAGGTTGATCATCACCACCATGTTGTTGTTAGGGTGTACAGTGTTTTTCTGGTTCTGCTCATCTTGCTCAGCATCAGTTCATGCAAATCCTTCCAGACTTTCCTGAATTCCCATCTCTCCTGGTTTCTAATAGAACAATAGTGTTCCAGTATATATATTATACACACATATATACACCACAGTTTGTTAGGCCATTCCCCAACTGAAGGACATTTACTTAATTTCCAGTTCTTTGCCACCACAAACAGGGCTGCTATGAATATTTTTGTACAAGTGATGTTTTTACCCTTTTCAGCATCTCTTCAGGGTATAGACCCAGTACTGGTATTGCTGGATCAAATGGTATGCAAATTTTTGTTGTCCTTTGAGCTCTCCAGAAAGGTTGGATGAGTTCATGGCTCTACTAACAATGTATTAGTGTCCTAGATTTCCCACATCCCTTCCAACATTGTTGTCCTTTCTGGTCATATTGGCCAGTCTGAGAGTTGTGAGGTGGTATCTCAGAGAAGCATAGATCATTAAAAAAAAAAAGAATTAGAGCAGAGAAGCTAGGTAGTATCACTAGTGGATAGAGCACCAGCCCTGGATCAAGAGGATCTGAGTTCAAATTCAGTCTCAGACACTTGACACTTAATTAGCTGTGTGACCTTGGGCAAGTCACAATTCTATTGCCTTGCAAAACCAGTAATAATAATAATAATAACAATAATAATAATAATAATAATAATTAGAGAATGTTTCAACATGTTATTGGGGGAAAATAAAATATTTCAAAAGAATTAGAAAAGAGGAAGAAAAGAAAGGGAAGGGATGATTTTTAAAAGAATTTGAAGCTTAGGCTAGAAATATATCCAAAGAATGATCCTATATGTGCAAAAATATGTAAGACTATACTTTACAGTCACAAATGATAAGAAGGAAAATGGACATCCATTGATTGAAGAATGGATGAATAAACTGTTGTACATGTATTGATGCAATATTT